>NW_024744839.1:5916513-6114013 GCF_018991925.1 Homarus americanus | reverse complement strand
TTAGGGAGAGCGGGTGGGGTTAAAGGAGGTGGGGGTTAAGGGGAGAGGGTGGGGTTAAGGAGCAGGTGGGGGTTAAGGGGAGTGGATAGAGTTAAAGGGAGGGTGGGGGTTAAGGGGGTGGGTGGGAGTTAGAGAGCGGGTGGGGTTAAGGGAAAGGTGGGGTTGGGGGTGGGTGGGAGTTAAGGGAGGCGGGTGGGGTTAAAGGAGGGTGGGGGTTAAGAGGTGGGAGTTAATGGAGAGCAGGTGGGGGTTAAGGGAGGTGGGGTTAGGGGCAGGTGGGGGTTAAGGAGAGGAGGTGGGGTTAAGGGGAGGCAGGTGGGGGTTAGGGGAGTGGATGGGGGTTAAAGGGAGAGGGTGGGGGTTAAGGGGTGGGTGGGAGTTAGGGAGAGCGGGTGGGGGTTAAGGGGAGGAAGGGGGGGTTAAGGGGGAGCGGGTGGGGGTTAAGGAGAGGTGGGGTTAGGTGGGGGTTAAGGAGCAGGTGGGAGTTAAGGAGGCGGGTTGGAGTTAGGGAGGTGGGTGAAGGTTAAGGGAGCAGGTGAGGGTTAAGGGGAGGTGGGGGTTAAGGGAGCAGGTGGGGGGTTAAGGGGAGCGGTGGGGTTAAGGCGGGTGGGGTTAAGGGAGCAGGTGAGGGTTAAAGGGAGCGGGTGGGGGTGAACGTCATCATTAACTGATCTGTGTTTATCAAGTAATAATAAAATAATAATAATAAATAATCATAATAATAATAATCTAACCTTTAGCAAAAGAGATCTCAAAACTTCTCACAAAAGAAGCCCACTTAGATACAGGTAACCGCCCCGCCCAGAACGAGAAGGGGTTAACTAAAATAAACATACCTGCTTCATAAACCTGCCTGAAAATCCCCTCGAGAAGTCTAGTGGTCCCTGGCCTGATCCTACTAGCCCAATTTAGCCCAAGAATTGTCTCCTTCCTTCGCTGTAATTGCCAATTTCCCTCATACTTTATTTAATAACGCTTCGTAAACCTCTCTCTCTCTCTCTCTCTCTCTCTCTCTCTCTCTCTCTCTCTCTCTCTCCATAAGTAGGCACGATCATTCCTCCTTACTGTGTGTGTGTTAAGAATAAATGAAACAGCAGCAACAAGACATTCCCATAATGTATTCACCAGCACGTCCACCTCTCACTCACACCAGAGAGAGAGAGAGAGAGAGAGAGATGGGAAGAATAAAAGAAAAATAATATAAAAATTACAAAAATAGAGACAGAGTGAAAAGGGGAAAGAATGTAACGGAATGAGATAAACTGGAGGAGGAGAAAGGAAATGAGTAAAAATAAAAGACGTGAACAGAGATAAAAAGGGGGATAGAAAAAGACCGATTGGGAGACAAAGAGAGAAGGATGGAAAGGGACAAAGATATATGGGAAAACAGATAACAATAAGAACTAGAGAGAGAGAAATAGGAGAATAAAGTGGGAAGAGGGTTAGGAAGACTAGAGAGATGGAAGAATAAAAAAGAGACAAAGTGAGATGGAAGAATATAAAGTAAGAGGAATATGGAAAAATAAGAACAGAAAAAAAACGAAAAATAAAGACAAATCACTTTTACGCACATGACAAAGAAAGAGAGAGAGAGAGAGAGAGAGAGGTGGCCTATTTCATTTTGTTCTTCGTAATGACCTACAGGCAGTCTGTCAGCAGCAACACTCCATTTCGCCAACCTCTCATACCTGTATATTTTCTTCCTTTCTACAACAAATAAGTACAGGGTGGGTTCAACAGCAGGACGCGTAGTGAAATATTTGGGTGAGTTATAGAATCAGTTGGATGTTGAGATCATGAATACGACAAATTTTCAATGGAACCTAACATTTTTTTTATAACTTGGAACCGCTTCTCTCTCTCTCTCTCTCTCTCTCTCTCTCTCTCTCTCTCTCTCTCTCTCTCTCTCTCATCTAAGATGACTGTTAAAGCCTTAATTTTCGCCCTAGTAATAGTTGTACTGAGAAATTCAGAATACAAAATTCAATTAATGTTAGAATATCATTTTGATTGTCTAAAGTGATTACTGTATAGTTATAAAACTCGTTACTGCCAACATTTTTTTAGTTTCATGTAAGAATGGAGGTAGGAACAAGTCCGTAGGTTGAAATAATTTGCAGTATTCCTAATATGTAGTAACAGTAGTTGTACTGTACAGTTATATACCTTCGTTTATACATTATCTTGTACTTTATAAGTGGTAAATTAAATCAAAGTTTAATAATAGGCTCAGGTAAATGAGTAAAAGTCGAAAACTGTTCCGACTATCGTAATGTAACTACCGTTCACATGGTCACTCAACACGCCACCATAATACTCCCTCGTCAGTGGCTAATATTTAGTTGCTCCGTCCACATTGAAGTTTGGTGAGGTAGTCTGTGGATCCGGTGTGAAGTCTGCTGTCTGCTCCCTACCTGGCTGGTATTTGCAAATCTGCCTACTACCTTCAAAGCTCTGCTTGGAGCCTTGGATCTACTGGAACAAGCTTACAAGTGTGTGAACTGGCGTCTGAGTCTCGGAGGGACTTACTGGTAAACAGGTCAGGAGGAATCCCGAAGATCAAGATGTGGATTGGCCAGACCAAGAAAATTACTGTGAGAGTGTCCCGGAGAAGTGAGCTACCTGGGAGATACTCCTGCCGAGAAGTGTGTGACAGACCCGGACTGAAGGAGGAGGATGCTGGCAGAAGATCATGTTTAAGTTTTAAGTTTACTCATAATTTAAAGTTACAAAGTTATAAAGTAAAAGTATAAACGTGACTCTTTTGTTACATTTACCCCTGTCTTGGTCTGAAATGTTTTGATTGTGAATGTTTATTGAATGGGATAACTTCTTCCTCCTCCTCCTCCTCCCCCTCCTCCTCCTCCTCCTCCTCCTCCTCTTCCAGTAATAGGATTTAAACACACAAATGTGATTGCTTCCACCAATGACATAACAGGAGGGAATGGCATAAAGTGAGAGAAGCAATGAAGGAAGTGGTGGTGGGAGAGTGGAAAATGACGGAAGGAGTAAGGAGGGAAGGAGAGAAAGTTAGAAGAGGAGCGGTAGACATTGAGGTGTAAGACAAGCTGATGGAAAAGGCAGACAGGCAGGCAGACAGATAAATAGATTAGGTGGAGGGAGGGAGGTAAGTGTAAACAGAGTGGGGTAGAAGGAGAAATAGAGGATGAGAATTATATACAGAGGGAGAGAAAGAAGGTGGAAAGAAGGGGTTGATAAAGGGAAGATGTCAAAATGGAGAAGGAAGGATGGATGTAGATGTAAAGGGAGCGAAGGGAGTGTACGGGGGAAGGGAGATAAGTGTAAGAGAAGTGATGGAAAGAAAAGTAAAAGAAGACATGAAACGTGCTAACAGGTGATGTGTATTGAGTCTGATAATTATTTGACTAAAAAATGCAAATAACAGTGAATGGAAGTAAGTTAGAAAAAGTAACAACCAGAAGAGAGTTTTGTTGAGTCATGTGTATTTCCGTGGACTCATATTTATCATCCCATTGAAGAATATGACGCCTTGAAAATATAGAAAGAATAAATACGATGATTTAAGGAATACAGAAAGCTACTGAAATGTTTTAAGAGTACATTGATGGAACCAGACAGGAGTAAATATACACTAGTGTCAACAACGGTGGAGTCTTCTCATTACTTTGTGAGAGTGACTTGGTAGCTACCAGTGAAGAAACCTAGAGTGAGAGTAATATTTCTTTTTGTGCTACTTGATAAAAAAATATAAAAAAGTGAGTAGTAGTTTAGTTTCACAAATTTATTGACAAAGCTTGGAGTACAGTTTGCCTATTCGGAGTAATTCAGTCAGGTCTTGACACTGAGGGTGGTATCACTTCTTACTGCCACACCAAGACAGGGGGTTCCTTAAAAGGAATAGTCATATTCATTAACAGTACATATAGGTCAGATTCATGTGGGTGATCAACCACTGTTCACTGCCATGCAAGACAGTGGTTCATATACATTGGACGTCATGTTCTAATTGAAGACTAATCAGTGTGGGCTAGCAAATTTGGGATAAACAGCAAGAATGTCCCCAAGCACCCCCGATTCAATGTAGTAATTACAAAGTTCATGATACAATAAGCCAGGTGGCCTGAAGTCTTTGACAGTGTTACATTCAATAATATAGTGTTCAAGTGTATGCTTTAAAGGTTTATCACAAAGTTCACATGCCGAGTGTTCCGGTATGGGTACAGCGTCATTAATTTGCCAGATGTGTCTGTATCCTAGCCTAATTCTGGCCACGACTACATCACATTGTCTGGTTCTGTCCTTATGCTGGCCATACCAGTACCTCTTGTCACAAAATTTGTCATATTTACTAATGCTACAACTCACAGGTCTCTCTGCATTTCTCAGTTCTTCTAGATCAGAGTTCATGATTCTGACTTGAATGATTTTAAGTACAGCATTGGACAGGTCAAAGTCACGGTCAACATTTTCTTTCTTACATGCCTCATTGGCCAGTCTATCAGCACGGTCATGATACCTAATTCCAACATGGGACGGAATCCACACAAATTCGATACGAGAGTTCTCATTGGCAGTTATCACATTTCTTTTAATATCACATACAACTTTAGACATAGAGCCTGACGGGCTGTTCATTGATTTCAAAGCACTTTGAGAGTCACAGAATATCACCTCACCTCCATTTTCTTTAAGGTAGTCTGTAGCTAGATAGATTCCAGTCAGTTCAGTTTGTGTTGTGCTGTCCCAGTTGTTCAGCCTTTGCCTGTTTGACACTATCATCTCCTTTTCTTTACATATTACAATTGCACAGCCTGTTCTACCTGTGTTTGTCTGCACAGAACCATCAGTAAAAGCTTAACATTCACTTGATTTAATAGTCTCTATGTGTCTGTTAATAGTTTCTAGTGTAACACATCTCATCATATCGGTGTTTAACATTTGTTTACTACCAACAGGAGTGTAATTAATAGGAACTGATATATCCAGCCAAGGAGGAATGGCATTAATGGGTTCGTCTGGGGTGATTGGGACATTCAGTTCAAGAGATCTGCAACACTTTTATGAAGCCACGCCCCAAAGAGAGTCTTTTATGGAAGGTTAGCTACTGTAGGTAGTCGGGATTACTTAGATAGAACATCAACTCAGTTTGAGCTGTAGTTTGGGGACCATTGTTCTTCAAAACTTTGACATAAAACATGGTATTAAGTAGAGCTATCCTCTCAGATAGGGAGGGCAGCCTGAGCATTTTCCTCATGTTTACAATTCTGGTTGATTTTGGGCATCCTAGAATGATGCGCATGGCTTCATTTTGCACTACCTCAAGACTGTTGTGTTGTTTAGGTGGAATAGTTACAAGATGGAGAGCGTGATAGTGATAGTCAACTACAGAACGAATGAAGTGAAGATAGAACGTACAAGCACAGGTGATGTTAATTCCATAACCCTTGTCAACAAGGGTTCTGAGGGGTTTAATGCACTGCATTAGCCTGGCACGAAGGTTGCCAACAAACTTTGCATCATTCACACAAATTCCAAGATATTTATAAGAACTACATAGTTCCAAGGGCATGCTGTTAATGTTAAAGTCAAGAGGCAAAGGGTGAGCAGGACGAGAATTGAGGACCCTCGTCTTGTCAACAGATATTATGAGACCACATTCCACAGTCCTCTGAGCAAATACATCCAGCAAGGCTTGGAGCCTGAGTTTGGTCTGTGTCATAATGCAGATATCACCAGCATAGCATATTACAGCCTCGTTTGGCTGAATTGGAATGTCAGCAATAAGCTTGTGCATCAGTATATTAAAGAGCATAGGACTTAACACTCCTCCCTGAGGCGTGCCAAGCTCAAATGCTCTCATTCTGGTACTTTTGACTCCCCTAAACAGAACACTGGCATACCTGTTGGACAGATAACCCTTTATCCATGTCAGGAGGTTACCTTGGATGCCAAAATTAGCTAGTTGCTCAAGTATAATGTCTCTATTAGCTACATTAAGGCTGATTTAAGGTCTGTGAAGGCTGTTTGTGTCTTATCTTTTGAGTGAACAAGATATTCTGCAAAGCATGTCTGTGTGCTGCACCCGGGCATGAACCCATACAGATTAGGGGCCAGTTTGTCTTTGACTTGAAACATGAGACGGTTGAGAACAACTCTTTCAAGGACTTTACACATACAGGATATGCCATCCTCACCAGGGGAGGATGATTCACCTCTTATTAGTGCTGCTGTTATTTCGTGGTGCGTTATAGGAAACTGGTCGGTAAGGTCTGGTGAGGAACAGGCTATTTCAATATTGAAACCCCTATTAATGTGTGTGGTTTTAAGGTATTGCTGTATGTCAGGAGGCAGGGAAGTGATTTGTGACACACTAGACCATTGGTCTAATAACATGTCAACATATTCTGCAGGGCTGTAATGAAGTTAGACTGGGGTGGGTGACTTGGTAATGGCTCTAATTATATTCCACACTTCTGCTAGAGTGGTTGTTCTATTAATCCCTGTAAGAATTGTTCCCAATAGGTGTTTCTCACCTGACCTTTGAGTTAGCGAAACGCTCTGTTAGCTTTGAGGAATGCCAGGAGGTTATCACTAGTTTTATTTTGCTTATAAGTGTTGGCAAGCTGTTCTACCGTCTCTCCTTCTTTGGTGAGGATGGGGCCTGTGACAACAGAGGTGGTTTAGTGCTTCCCCCCTTCCTCCTTGACTTAACCCAGGTGGTATAATATGTGGTAATGACATTTACAAGATCACAGCAAAATTCATCCATTGACCCAGGTGTATATCCAGCATACCATCTGTGGATGAAGGCCTTGAAGTGCAGTTTAAGATTATCTGGGATGTTAATTCTGAGCTTAGGATGGGGTTCGCACTTGACATCAGCAACAGTGTGTTCAGTAAGTATTGCATAATGATCACTGACTAGGTGGTCTGAGATGACCTTAGCCTTGACATTACTGTCTACTAGGTTATACCCAATCACATAATCAATCTGCCCCCCATCAGATGTGTCACTTTGTCTGTGTCGTATACAGTGATATTATGATTAGTGATGTAATTCACGAACACCCTCCCATTAGTTACACTGGACATCACCGAGGACAGTGTGACGAGAGTTAAAGTCACCCATACACAGCATAGCATTGTTACCTGATGGCTTTGGTAACACGTCCGCTCGCAGCTCATTACACCGAACATAGATGTTATACAGCGAAAATTGACTGTTTGCTGTCTTTACTGTAAATTGTTGATAGTGAATACTTTCATCATTGTGAGTTTTGATCCATTTACAGACCAGATCATTCTTTACATGAGTGAGCAGGCCACTTC
This sequence comes from Homarus americanus, assembly GCF_018991925.1. Lineage (NCBI taxonomy): Eukaryota > Metazoa > Arthropoda > Malacostraca > Decapoda > Nephropidae > Homarus > Homarus americanus. The sequence goes on along the minus strand of NW_024744839.1, from coordinate 6,106,702 downwards.
CTGCTCCACTATTGTATGCTGTAAACCCAGCTATCCTGGGTGCAGCTTTCTTCTGGGTGCTGGACGTGTAAGGTTCTTGTAAACCAATTACATCAATGTTGAAAACTTTTAACAAACCATTGTAGGTCATTAATTCTGCGGTTAACACTCCGGATGTTCCATGAAATGAACCTAAACGTTCGTGTTACTCGTTCCACCTTGAACTGAGTGTAGAGAGTAGCGCGTTGGCTTCATGGATCAGCCTGACCAATAAGTTAACCGTTTCAAATTCATCACCGCCGGAAATCTTGATAATGCGTCTCACAGCCCTTATTCCAGTAGGATTTTTATACACAGGTTCCTTCATTAGTCCCGCGAGTTCCTCCTCCGAAAATATTGGAAGAAGTACAGGGTTATGGACTGTTTTCAGACCTGGGGTTATTAAAGAGACCACGCTGGCAGTCTGGGGCTTATTCTCCCCATTCATGCTTCCATCACTATCGGTCTCGCTCTGGCTACTCACCCTCAAGTTCGCATCATTATGAGAGGAAGCACCAGCTCCTTCAGAAGCTCCACTGACACTATCACTGCCATTGTTCACTGGTACACCTACTTGGCAGGCTTTAACCTGACCTGCATTGGAGAGTCATTGTGGCTGTTGACTTCAGGTGGTGGAGGCGATCCGGCCGCGTTGGCATCACTGAGTGAGACCGCTATTGTGGGTCGGGGCGGCCTCCCAGGACAACCGCGGTGCCAGGCCGTCACACCCTCCTCCCTGCACCTGGGGCACTGCCTCCTGGGTGGGGAGGTGTGGCTGTTGATTTCAGGCCATGGAGGCGACCCGGCAGGCAGCTGTCAAACAGGGAGGTACTACCGCCTGGGAAGATATTGGAAGCATAATGTGTTGTCTAATGGTAGACCCTGCTGCCATATGGCACCACAAAAATTGTGACCAAGTCCCAGGTTGCTAATCTGACTTTCTGCCTAATTTACATACAGTTGCAGGGGCTCAATTGTTTCTCTAACTATTGACAACACAACATACATATATTGTTTCTCACTATTGAACTTTTTTTCATCTTTGTATTTCTTCATGGTTCTTTATTGTTATTATTGTTATTATTATTATTATTATTATTATTATTATTATTATTATTATTATTATTATTATTATTTTTAGTATTATTATTATTATGATTATGATTAATATTAATATTATTATTATTATTATTATTATTATTATTATTATTATTATTATTATTATTATTATTATTATTATTATTATTATTATTATTATTATTATTATTATTATTATTATTATTATTATTATTATTATTATTATTATTATTATTATTATTATTATTATTATTATTATTATTATTATTATTATTATTAATATTATTATTATTATTATTATATTTCCCCCAGGCCCTTGGCTAATCTTGTAAAAGAACAGCTACGATGCTTCTGTACCCATTACCAATCTCTCTCTCTCTCTCTCTCTCTCTCTCTCTCTCTCTCTCTCTTCCACGTACTATTATAGTAGCCTTGTCTTGATACAGTAATCCGTAAAGTGTCAGACCGTTGAGAAAATGTTAAAATCCGTCTTACCAGAAAGTTACCAGATTTCAGCACTCAACACCAAATGGTCCGGCGAGGATTAAGGTGTACAGTATAGTATCATAGAAAATATAAGCTTCTTTTAAAAGTGATTCTCTTGTGTGTATAATAATAATAATAATAATAATAATAATAATAATAATAATAATAATAATAATAATAACATAACCCATTAGGAACGCCGACTCAGCATAACTTGCTAACCTACTCAGTACAACTCGCTATAATACTCAATTCAATTTGGTACCTTATTCAGTAAAACTTGTTAACTTACTTAACGTAGCTCGCCAACTTACTCAGCACAACTCATTAAGTTTCACAGCACGGTTCGTTAACTTACTCAGCACAACTCGTTAACATACTCATACCATCACTAGCTTAACTCAGCACAAATCGCTAACTGACTCAGTATAACTTGCTAAACTCAGCAAGACTCACAAACGAGTACAGTATCCATAGAGGTTTATCTGCTTCCCCTAAACTTTATCCATTGTATCCTTTACTGTTAATTTGTGTGAAAGCCTTCCGCACCACCAAGCCAAGAAAGGTGGCATTAAAAATGTTGTTCCATCACAGTAAAAGCGAGCGCATTCTTAAAACAAGATTCGGATTCTCGTGAGCTTGTGTTTTGTTTCCCTGTGACACAAGAATGTGGAGAGTTACGTATTTTGTGGATCACATGTACTGAACCTAATGTACAGTATCTAAAAAAATATTTGTCCACACTGTGTGAAACATTATGAGACCACGGTTGATATTGGGACATGTATTTGCTTTGGTATATAGTTTAACACAAGTGATCGCCGGCACCTTCGTGCCCGGTGAAAGTTTGAACGCTCCTGCTTGGCTAGCGTACAGCAAATGAGGGTGCGCCAAGACAGTAGACTTGCATCGTTTTCCATCTCAAATAAAATGGTTCATTAACGCCTCCCTAAAGAAATCATCGACATGGGACCAGGTTTGTTCCACTCTACAAATTTTTTGCGATTTTTCCACCAAGTTTGATGAAAAACGATTGTACCGTTTCGGCTGCCCAGACAGACAGACAGACAGACAGACAGACACACGCCTATTCCTATAGTATATCAGAGATTAGATAATCATGGTCGTGGTTGTTATAATCATGGTCGTGGTTGTTATAATCATGGTCGTGGTTGTTATAATCATGGTCGTGGTTGTTATAATCATGGTCGTGGTTGTTATAATCATGGTCGTGGTCGTGATAATCATGGTAGTGTTTGTTTGATCATAGTCGTAGTTGTTATAATCATGGTCGTGGTAGTTATAATTATGGTCGTGGTTATAATCATAGTCGTTGTAATAATCATAGTCGTGGTTGTTATAATCATTGTCGTAGTTGTTATAATCATGGTCATGGATTTATTATAATCATGGTCGTGGTTATTTATAATCATGGTCGTGGTTGTTATAATCATGGTCGTGGTTGTTATAATCATGGTCGTGGTTGTTATAATCATGGTCGTGGTTGTTATGATCATAGTCGTGGTTGTTATAATCATGTTCGTGGTAGTTATAATTATGGTGCGTGGTTGTTATAATCATAGTCGTAGTTGTTATAATCATGGTCGTGCTTGTTATAATCATTGTCGTGGTTGTTATAATCATGGTCGTGGATTGTTATGATCATAGTCGTGGTTGTTATAATCATGGTCGTGGTTGTTATAATCATGGTCGTGGTTGTTATGATCATAGTCGTGGTTGTTCTAATCATAGTCGTGGTAGTTATAATAATGGTCGTGTTTGTTATAATCATAGTCGTTGTAATAATCATAGTCGTGGTTGTTATAATCATGGTCGTGTGGTTGTTATAATCATGGTCGTAGTTGTTATTATGATCATGGTCATGGTTGTTATAATCATGGTCGTGGTTGTTATAATCATGGTCGTGGTTGTTATGATCATAGTCGTGGTTGTTCTAATCATAGTCGTGGTAGTTATAATAATGGTCGTGTTTGTTATAATCATAGTCGTTGTAATAATCATAGTCGTGGTTGTTATAATCATGGTCGTGGTTGTTATAATCATGGTCGTGGTTGTTATGATCATAGTCGTGGTTATTTATAATCATGGTCGTAGTAGTTATAAAATGGTCGTGTTTGTTATAATCATAGTCGTTGTAATAATCATAGTCGTGGTTGTTATAATCATGGTCGTGGTTGTTATAATCATGGTCGTGGTTGTTATGATCATAGTCGTGGTTGTTCTAATCATAGTCGTGGTAGTTATAATAATGGTCGTGTTTGTTATAAGCATAGTCGTTGTAATAATCATAGTCGTGGTTGTTATAATCATGGTCGTGGTTGTTATAATCATGGTCGTGGTTGTTATGATCATAGTCGTGGTTGTTATAATCATGGTCGTGGTAGTTATAATAATGGTCGTGTTTGTTATAATCATAGTCGTTGTAATAATCATAGTCGTGGTTGTTATAATCATGGTCGTAGTTGTTATAATCATGGTCAGTAGTTATGATCATAGTCGTGGTTGTTCTAATCATGGTCGTGGTTGTTATAATCATGGTCGTGGTTGTTATAATCATAGTCGTTGTAATAATCATGGTCGTAGTTTTTCTAATCATGGTCGTGGTTGTTATATTCATGGTCGTGGTTGTTCTAATCATGGTCGTGGTCGTGTTACCAGTATCTAATATAATATAAGAAGGAATAGAATAAAGGTTAGAATAATTAGTTTGAAATATTCGCCATAAGGAGAGAGTTAAAATCGTAAAAAAAAATTATTATGACTCACCGATGATCATTCGAGATAAATTATATTATGAAAGAAGTGACCTTGATTCTGGTTATATTAGTCACCATCTGCAAGTCATCACCTGTGTTAAGTCATCATAGTCATCATCTACGTTAGTCAGTTTTAGGCCCATCTACATGACTAACCGACCATCGATGTTCTTTCCGCGCGAGGGTGTTAGTTTTCAATGCGTTTTATTATTTACGCTGGTGGATGTAAGACCTCCTACCTCACTGACGCAGCTATGGTCAATTTGAGTGTTATTCTTGTTTATAAATGCCTTCTAATCTGTCTCAAGTCTATCCGTCCTGTCTATTGCCATCCCAACTGTCTGTTCGTCTGCGTGGTGTTTGAATGTAAGCCCGTCTGTACTCTTTGTGTCGTCAAATCTGTCTGTCTTATCGTTGTTGGCGTGTGTCTGCCTGTTTGTCTAATGTGAACCAGTCAGTCAGCAATCTGTCTGTCATGTTAGTTGCCATATTGTTTATTTGTGCATGTATGAATCTGTCTAATTTTGTCAACCTCCTGTCTGCTTCACTGTCTATTAGGGTGGTCCTTATTTTTAACTTTTCGTTTTTATCACAGACTATAAAGTGTCATTTAGGACAAAAACATTGTGTGAGTTATTTTGAAATATTAATATTTAGGGTTGCTCAAGCTGTCAAGAATTAAGTAATCATTCGCAGTGGTGCTTTACGTAACCGATGCATACACCACTAGTGCGTCGCATTTGGCACGATTATTTGTGAGTTTTGCTGGTCGTGATTGATGATTGAAAGTAGAAACAGTTCTGCAGAGTATTCTCATTATTATTAATTTATATTAATAGTTAATTTCTTTCTTCGCCAGGTCAAAATGGCTGTAATGCGGGAGTAAAACACGAAAAGTATTATTGATATAAGTTAATAAATGACATTTTGGGGCTAAATTACCTTCAAACGAGCAAGTGTTACAGTATTTTTAAGCCTACATCGCATGAAAAAAACATCAGGTAGCGGCTGAAGTCACAAGACAAAGTTCTTCAATTTTTGGACGAAAGCAAACATTCCCACACCTAGCCAGATTGTGGAATCAAGGTGCACAAAATGTTTGATAAGTGGAGTAGTTTGAAAAAAAAGAACTCTTCAAGAAAGACAGAAACTCAAAAGCAGAAAGAAAAAGAGAGTTCACTGATACATGAAGATCTCTTTGACATAGCACATGTGAATGCTTTGAATATGATGACAATTCAGGAGGATAAAGTTTCTTAATAGGCACAACGAGAAAAAAGGGCGTCGTGGGGCAATGTAATCTCTTGACAAAGTATTCCTGAAAGACAGAAACGACGAGAAAAAACTCTCAAAGCAATAGAAAAGTTGGCTGCAGACAGTGCAGAGGAAGAAGCCAAAAATGCCAGGCCATCGTTGTCTTGGACAGCGGTAGTACGTCTTCTTCTGGGAATCCAGCAGTTCCTGGCCCATCAGCACTTCAAACTCACCTCTGTCAAAGAAGCTTGGGCGAAAAAGTTCCTAACTCCAGAACTTTCTGCAGCGTTAGATCGGACCAAATCCTCAGATAGAATGGCCATGCACATTGTCACCCCAAACTGCTCAGGTCTGGGCCGCCAGTGTCAGTGGTTGATTCTGCATCGATCAAGCATCAGGAGGAAACGTCAGCATCATCGCAATGCTTGGGGCAGCTGAAATCCTTTCAAACTTCAAATCAGAGTCAGTTTTAATTGTTTCACTGGGATGGTAAATTGATGCCTGATTTGACGGGACATGAGGGCCATGTTGACAGACTCCCAGTTCTTGTCTCAGGCAATAGCACCTCCCAACTCTTGCTGTTCGAAACTTCCTCTGGTACGGTGATGAACAATAAAGCTGTGTGAAGGCTTTGCAGCAATAGCACATTGCAGACATCGTGCATGGCATGTGTTTTATTACAACAAGCTCAAATACTGGTCACCACAAAGAATTGCGTGTATGTCAAAATTAGCAGGCAGTTGCTGGGTCGTGATTTGCTATATTTTGCCTGCCGCCACCATATGCTAGAACTTATGGCTGGAGCTGCTTTTGGAAGCTGTATTAGGGCACTCAGCTGCTCTGACACAGCAGCTGTTCGAAGATTCAAGCCAAATGGGAACAAATTGACAAGCAGAAGTTTGAAGACTCCTCCACCGACGATCTGGCAGAAGAATCGGTCAGGCTGTGGGGACGATCTCCCTGCCAACTTCATTGAAGGCCTCTATTGAGACACAGCAGCTTCGAGATGATTATCCAGAGCTGCTAGAGGCAACCTCCATCTTCCTTGGCACATCACCTTCTCAGGGAGTACGATTTTCTGCTCCTGGTGCAATGCACCAAGCACGATGGATGTAAAGACCATTTATTCCTTCAAAGTGTGGTTATTCCGTTCTCAGTTAAGCTTACTCAAGGAGAACAGAGACTAAGGGGATTTGTGCATTTCTTTGCCCGAATATATGTAAGGCTTGGACAGCAGCTGCTCACACTTGCTGCAAAGGCACCAAAGGAGATGTGATGTTGCTTAAAGCTCTACAAGACTACAATGCATCAGCGATGCCATATCAAAAGACAACTTTCAAAAATGATGAGACACCTCTGGTAGCAATGAGAAGGGGTTGGTTGCTGGCCAGCCTTCTTTGTTGTTGATGTTCTCCAACATTGAGGACCGCATGTTGGAAGCTAAGAACATCGTTATTGAAGAAGAAAAGCATGTCAAACGGGTAACAATCAATCCAGACACACTCCAAGTGAAGAACCTGCCTGTGATTTCACGACAAAGAACACAAAAGTCACATTTTCAAAAAGCTCAACCCGAATACAGATTTCCTGGCCCTCCCAGTAGAACAGTGGAAAATGATCTGTTCCAAAATCACAAAAGCCAGATGTACAAGCTTTGTCTGTGATCAAAGATCATACAGAAGAGGAGTAGCCTTAGTCCAAGTTTCTCAGGCCGCATCACCAGGACGAACAACAGCTGCAGTATCTACTGCAGGCAGTTTACTGAACTGGGAAATCATTCCTGATGCCCTCAGAAACCCAGACCTTACTGGGTGACAAAAGAGTGAGACTGGTCCTCTAGGCCCTGCCTTGAGCAGCTAATACCCCGCAGACTAGAGGTAACAACTTATGGCGGGGGCAGAAGTGAGGGGCCCCAGGCTTGGGGCTAAGGAAATGATATGTTATGGACATTAAGCATAGGCATAATATTGTTAAATTTCATTTGACTTGAGCAACCTCTAATTATTAAGATATTTAAAAAATATTTTTCAGGCAATGTTTTTACCCAAACGAAAACTTTTGCCAGGGTCTGTGACAAAAAAATGGCAAATTTTGTTTTTTGTCCCAAAATAAGGACCACCCTACTGTCTATAGTCACCCTGTGTCTATTGTAGTCATCTTCTTAATGCATTCCTGTTATTATCTTTTTATCTCTTCTCCTTTTCCATGTACAGTCACCCACAGGAATAAGTATACACTGTAGCTGTAAGGTCGTCTGGTAACGTTGAAACTGCGCATCCAGACGCATGATGAAACTCAGCTCGCCCCCACCTGTTTCTCTAACTATTTTCTGTTTCCCCTTCTTTATTCTTCTATTTACTCATCTTCCTTCCTTTACTAATCCAAACAACATTAAAAAAAAAGTAGGCTAAGAAAAAAAGTGGGGGGAGGAGGAGGGAGCCGTACAATAACTGCAATCATGGGCTGACAGAGTACAGAGAATGAGGGTGCGCCAAGTCCATAGACTTGCATCATTTTCCAGCGTAAATAAAATGGTTAATTAATGGCTTCCTAAAGAAACCATCGATATGGGACCAGGTTTGTTTTGCTCTACGATTTTTTTTTATTTTTCCACAAAGTTTGATGAAAAATGATTGTGCCGTTTCGGCTGCTCAGAACAGACACACACACACACAGACAGACACAAGCCTAGTCCTATAGTATATTAGAAAAGGAAGGCAATGTGTGTTTATTTTGGCGTAATTAATATGATGTTTGGTTACAAAATGTAGTAGGATCAGTAAGCCACAGAGCCACGCCTACCAACCCTCCCGGGACATCACGAGTTGCATGTAGCATTTCGGAAGTCATCGACCCATCCTGGCAGATAATTTTTGAGATACTGTACATTGGGCACTTTAGCTTATTTCACTGATGGTTAAACACGGTAACCTAATATAACCTAACTTAACCCACTCTAACCCTAACCAAACCTGAACTCCCGTTTGGGTGTTTAGTCAGGTGAAATAAGCTAGGGTACTTATAATCTCCACGTGATCCTAAATGGCTTTCTTAAATCTACAGCATCAAGAAGAATTGCCATGGGTTTTTATGGCAAGTTTTCACTCTAAATTTTAAAGGTAGGAATTTCTCTATCTGGCTCAATTAAACTACGGGTTATAGAGAAGACGACCATGATATCGTCAAAATTGACCTTACAGATTCAGGTTTGTCCCGGCAGGCGCCTCAACTATTTATATTTACTGCCTGTGCCCATGTCCTTAGAACCGACTGTCATCCACGTTAAGAAGAAAATTACTAAATGAATTAATGAGAATTCACCGTCTATATGAGCGTTGATTATTATTAATGGGATAAATTTTCACGCCATTGTACACATTGTCAGTCGCGTTAATTTTATTTTTCATGTATTTTCATCCTAAAAAATCTTCGTGGCCGGCATAAAGTGTCTGTATGCCGTATGCAGTGATCCGATCCTGGAAAGAAACTTTTGATAAATATAATTCTCTCTCTCTCTCTTCTTCTCTCCTCCCCCCATTGCGATCAACAACAAATAATGAACATCCTTAGTAGAGTCAGTGTTGCCAGTAGCTGAGATCCCGTGATACAGACTGACTACTTCATTCACCCCTAAACTTTCCACCGCTACACTGATACCTCCCCCACCATAGTAAGGAAATTCAAAACAATGAAGTTCGTTCTGTAAGATCACCTGACTAATGTAAGATCACCAGACTAATGTAAGATCACCTGACTACTGTAAGATCACCTGACTACTGTAAGATCACCTGACTACTGTAAGATCACCAGACTACTGTAAGATCACCAGACTACTGTAAGATCACCTGACTACTGTAAGATCACCTGACTACTGTAAGATCACCAGACTACTGTAAGATCACCAGACTACTGTAAGATCACCAGACTACTGTAAGATCACCAGACTACTGTAAGATCACCAGACTACTGTAAGATCACCAGACTACTGTAAGATCACCTGACTACTGTAAGATCACCTGACTACTGTAAGATCACCCGAGACGTTACGCTCCTCCGGGGAAGTCATTAAGTTGTTGACATTTCAATTAACATGCGTAATTGATGACGTAACCACCCAGATGGATTTGACTCCCTAATTGGCCAGGGAAAATAGAATGACTGTCTCTTACTTAGACTGTTTGTAACTGTATAGTCAGTCAGTCAATAAATCAGTTATAGCGACTGTTTCTTATACTGTTCTTAGCTTGACAGTCTGCCATTAAATCAGAGTTGCAGTGACTATTTTTAACTGGACAGTCAGTCAGTTATTAATTACCGTTGTAATGACTGTTTCTTAGAATGTTTTTAAATGGATAACCCTTTAATAGAAAGGATAACGTGCCTGATTCCAAAATACAGTAGTTGTAACTGGGCAGTCGATCACTAAGTTTGGGTGCTAGTAACTGGCCTTTGGAAAAAAATAACAGCTTTTAGAGTGGGTGAAACGGGAGAGGGAGTAAATCATTGGTGTGGGTGAAATGCCTAACTTTATCTTAGAGTGAGTTTAACATCACTAAAGAGAGGACTACAATCTCGGGGATCGACTTACAGAGTTAACTGGGAGATACAATATTATATATAATTATGAGTATCATTAAGATGTCGAATATTCATCACTACTAAACAATTACTCCAAATATACCAAATATACTCCAAATATATTGCGCTTCACCTGTATGATAAAGATTTATTTTTTTTCAAATCTTCCTGCGAATACACGAATATGTCTTATAAGGATAGATGTCTACGGATATCAATTAAAAATGTAAATAGACAAACACATACTGTACATAATTACATAAATCATTTATCGTCACTGAAATGCTGCATAAGAAAATATAAATTATCTTTTTAAGTCACTATAGGAATAATATGTCTATGTGAAATGCATCAGCATATTATTCTTGTGGTAATATTTGGAAGACTAACTGCTGTGCGCTTTGTAAACACCACTGATATTTGCACTGGTTGGTGCCCAGATATAGCCAGCAGTAATGAGAGGTAATTGTTATTGCTCTCTGGCTCTCTGTGGGGCTTATCTCGCGGGGATATGCAAACAGACTTCCATAATTTGCGATTAACCCAAACAGAACGTCATGGGAGATAAATTTTTGGTGTCGCCAGTTAAGCACCTATACTGTACATCACGTTTTTCTTTATACCAGTGGAAGGTATAGGTCTTCGGTAATTATTATCAGATTTTTTTTTTTTTGTGATTTACGTCTGAATAATTTATTAGTAAAATGAATGCGGCCCCATAATGTAGAATTATAATTTTTTGTGAGCTAGATGTTCTTATTATTTTTTATTCCAAGCAACAGTTATTTTGGGAAGTTTGGGGAAATTATATTGTATTTACTGATGTATGACCTAAGTAAAAAAATTCTAGAATGTGTTGCATCATTTTTGTTGTGATTTACTTACGTATTGTAAGCCTGAATCAGAGAAGAACCAAAGTCTATTCATACCAAGTCAACCCACTTCGAGTCAAAAATTCGTCCTTCGCGGCGTATAATGTTTGTATGGTCAGCGGCCGGAGGAGTGGCCTGGGGTGGGTCCTCAGTTACCAGCGGCCGTCGTGGTGGGAAGGTCTGTGACAATGCCTAATAAATGCCCCTTATCTGGATGCACATTAAATTACAGACTACATAATAAAAGTTTGATGTTTTCATCGATTTCCAAAGGATGAAAAACAGAAGAAAGTGGATTTTATTCTGCATGCAGCAAATATATACTATAGGGTGCAACAGGAGGAAGGGCAATACCTTAGAGCCGTTGTCAGCTTAAAATTTAAATTCCCTAAAGTCTAACACTCAGCTAGGAAACCGAATGTGTAGAGACTATTGTTGCTTGAGACTGTTTTATAACCTAGCCATCTGTCATAGATTTAGTGGCCATATTGATAAATTGAAAACCTCCACACATATATACTATCTTGTATTCACTGATTTACTGTAATAACATGGGGAGAGAGAGATTGACGATAATTATAACATTAAAGGTTTTTATTATTTTCTTTAACTATTTTCTTTATTTTTTGTATCCCCCCCCCCCCCAGTAAATAGCTAGCCCATATGCCTATGATTATTTAATTGGTTTTACAATGATACTGGCAGCAAAATCATAAGAGTATAAATAATAATAAAGAGAGGGAAAAGAGGATTATTAATATTAATTATAATATTCTTTTAATAAAAATAGGAATATCATAAAAATAATGATTACATGAGAAGTTCAAGTGTCTAACTGAGAGATAGTGTGCTAGGGGATGAGAAAATCAAGAAATATGGCGTGAATATCTACTAATACAGTGGGGTGGTCTCGCCCCTCACAATATACTAGTCCTCCCTTACTACCGATTTTCTTCCATTATGGGCCAATGACGTCACATAATTTGTTCAGCATCCTAGTCATTACGAAGCACGATGCCAATTGATAGTGTTCGTGCTGGTCTATTACTAGTCTTCCCGATAAACGAGGTATAGGAAGGGAACAGTGCGCATACCCGTGAAATGTTGAAAACAACATCTGATACCTACCCCCACCCGATAGCTGCCTTACGAAGAATAATAATCATCATTATATTTTATGAAAGTTCTTCCAGTACTTTATTACAGATGTCTAAGTCGAATGAACTTGAAACATTATTGGAAAGTTGACATTACAGCTCTGAGTTGTTCAGGCTGAACGTGTCCAGCATATGGGTTAAGCTTCAGAGCTTACAAAGCCATCTGAGTTACTTTCTGAAATTCCGAGTTCTAGTTTTCAAAATGTCCACTAGTAAATGGAAAGGGTCCTACGACAGTGGTAGAAAATATAACAAACCAGGGGACGATGACGAACTAGACGTTTTTGCTTACGCCAACTGGTGTTATCAAGTTCTCTACCATTATCATGCTCCACCACCATTATCATGCTCCACCACCATTATCATGCTCCACCACCATTTCAGATTAAGGTAAATCTTTACTCTAGATTATAGATATTGTGTTTATGTAATTATTGGGCTCTTAATTCGAAGTGAAAATTTGGTTTTATTACGAAATTTTAAGTGGATATTGTAGGGGATACTTATATTTTGTGTGGATTGCAAAAATAGCCTTGTGCTTCCCATCCAAAAAGTTTTGGCCGAATTTTGGCCGATTTGGCCGTGAGATGGCGTGAAATTGGCCGTGAAGCTTGTCGTACATCTGGCAACCCTGGATAATTATTGTTCTAGTATTGTGGAATTGTCAGCGATATAAAGTGAAAAGACTAAGGAATTGTATGCTGATAGTGGTAAACACATACCCTGTGAACAGTTTTGTGAAGACTTGGTGAATATTAAAGCAGACTACAATGTACTAGTGTGTTTCTGTGACCTGGTGGAAATCTACCTGCCTGTCTACACTGATACCGATCGTCGGGAAATTACCGGAAACTGACAGGACATCTAGTGGTAATTCGACAGCACTTGTGATATACAGTATCTACTGCTTCTGTATATACAGCACATCCTTGGTTGCCTGAGCTAACGAGTAACGAGTTGCTAGTTAGTAAATAAGGCCACTGTTTCAACGCGGTCCATGTGTTGTGAATTGGGAGTAACGGGTAGTAAGTGAATATATGATTAACATTAAATCATTGGCTAATTTGCATTTTCAACCAATACGGCTCTCCAGTTGTACAATGTATTTTTCCGATGTTTTTTTTTTAGTTTTATTTGATTATTTATATTTATTTTTGTCGGAAATTACTCGTTTTTGAGATTGTCCCCTTTACAATATTGGTTGAAAATGTAACATGACCAATAATCCCACAGTAGAAGAATATTAAGCTCAGAAAAGCGAGAGCAAGGAATATTTTGATTGTAACCTAACTTAAGGTCCTCTTCACACTGCTGAAGAGGGACTTAGGTTATGACCAAAATCCAGTTCCAGGACTGCACTCGTTTTTGTGAGTTCTATCTTTTCAGGGATTATAGTGTTACGGTTTATTTGGTGTAGCATAATTTGGTTAATATTGACGAGATACCCATCACAACCTAATTTGTTTTGATGGATTTTTTCTTGCTATTTTGAGCATTGAGTTCGGATATGCTGTTCATTTCTATAGAACTTGGTAATTATTGAAGATTGACCCCCGGCAAATTTTAATAGAAAAATATAAGAATGCCTCAATATCACTGTGTTTTACAGTGGACACTGTTGTAGTTGTCTAAATGTGTTAAATAGTGGTTATTTATAATTTTATCCTAACCTAACCTTAGTCACTAAGAAAAGCAAGTGGCAGAAACAATGATAAGACCTCAACATCCTAACCAAAGAAACCTACCCAACCTTACCTAACTTTCTAGCCCTGGATCCCCTGGCATATTAAAGAGAAAGAACTTGCTATGATATGGTGTAAATTTACGTTTTTTTGTGGACGTGAGAGCAGCTTCCCAGGTCATGCGGCTAAAGCGTAGGCCTCAATTGGAGGGCGGTGCAGGGGAGTGTTTTGAAATATGTCAATACGATTAGGCTTGGTTAGGATAAAATTATAAATAAAAACTATTTAACACATTTACACAACTACAACAGTGTCCACTGTAAAACACAGTGAAATTGACTGCTGAGAGGACAAAGTAGTGTGCGTCTAGGCGCCTAATTTTATATCAAACGAAGTATTTTAAAAGAGCTGACAATATTTTATTTTAGTACTTAAGTATTTTTTTTTATTCCTTGAGTTTTCTCTATGATCATAAATCACCTGTAGTGGGCAGGGCATGAAGAATGAGGGAAATTGTGTGGTAAAGCATGGTGAAAAACTGATCATATGACACTAAGATGATGTCTCTTCATGCTTTGTACGTGAAAATTTAATTATTTACACTAAATAATCCTCCAAAAAAATCTGCAATCTCCGTGTGTTGTCTATTTGTTTACACCGACCCACTCGGTCCAAGCGTACTCTCACATCCACAAAACACTTAGAATAACACCATGACGCTCCAACAAAGTTGCTTTCATTGATACCAGATATCAAAATACTAAGTACCGCCTGTTTAATACGGTGGGGGTCCGTCCCCCAGCTAGGAAGTTAGTTTAGGTAAGGTAGGTTTCTTTGGTTGGTTAGGTAAGGTTCTATTAGGTTCTGTGCATTGTTGTATCATTTTTATTACTATCATCCAACGAACATCTTTGAAAAAATGAACGAAATCAAACAATTTCTTCTGGTGGTAAGGTTGTTCTTGGATATTATCAAAGTTTACCTTATTTAACCAATGACAGGAGAAAAGTTATTTTATTTATTTTTTGTTTTGTTTTCAGTGTTTTGTCAGTGATTCTCTTGTTTTTGTTGATTAGGTCATAAGGAAGGCCTGAATGTCTAAATACTTTCTTTCTTTTTTTGTAAGGGTGGAGGAGATGGTTAGCACCAGAAATCACTTTTGGACTTGAATCAAAATTTCTGGAGATACTATTTTCATTATGCTGTACACAAAAATGGAAATGAGAATGCACAAAACCTATAAGAACATGACCTTACCTAACCTACTAAACCTTACCTACTTAACCTTACCTAACCTACTTAACCTTACCTAATATACCTAACCTCCACTAACTTCCTAACCTACTTAACCTTACCTAATATACCTAACCTCCACTAACTTCCTAACCTCTGCTTTGTCGTTTCGATTTTCTTACTTTCTATCATCTAAGCAACGTCTAGAAAATATTAACGAATTCAAAACAATAAAATTGTAATAAACACACTTGATGAGATCGGCGTTCATTTCTTAACATGTAAACAAATACCGCGAACATTCCCGTAGATTATTTAACTTTTTCTGAGCCAGGAAGACTTCTGAATACAGTATTGTACAGTACAGTACAGTATTTCTTTTATCACCCACCTTAATATTTGTGGGGAAAAAATTGAGAAACAATTAAATATAAATATTTGGACTGATTAATGTCTACAATTACTTACCAATTTTGTTTTTGTTTTTTCATGTTCAAACATTTTTAAGTTTACAGTCGTAAGTTCTGTTTTAAATTCTAAGCTCTGACCTGCACAGTACTGAATTTGCCGAGCTTATACTACAGACGGGCGAGGGGCGACCTAATTAAGGTGTATAAGCATCTCAAAGGGCACTACTCAGTCAAGTGTCCTTACTTGGAGCTGGCGGACGCTCTCCCCTCAAGGGGTCACAGCTCAAGATTGAAGAAGCCACAGGTCCAGAAAACTGTGAGGGCAAACTTTTTTGGAGTGAGAGTTGTGAACTCTTGGAACAATCTGCCAGAAAGTGTTGTGACGGCACCGAGTGTGAGCTCTTTCAAGACCAGACTTGACCAACACTGGAGCGGGTTCAGGTACATTCAGGAATCGGTGCATGCCCAGTACTTGCCAACAGTGTGTAACAGAGACGTGACCGATCGCCCAAGCGGCTAACGAGCCGATCAGTGGTAAAGGGGATAAAAGCAATGTAAATTAAAAGTTTCGTATTTATCATTAGACAAGCCTATGAATGGGAAACTACTGTCCATTGTCCTTGGTGTTTTTTTCTGAATACTGTACCACTGATTTGATTGTTCTTGGCAGTTCCAGGAGAACACTACTGTACAGTACATGGTTTGGGAGAGATATGGGCCTGTATATATTCGGTACCAAAAACCTTCTTGCAGGGATGGTTGGTGTAACTCTGCCTTGCTTGGAGTCTTTGTTGTACCACCACTAACCACTTTTAATTGGCTTTCTGTAGTGTTAGCCACATGGTGGAGGGGGTGTTACGGTTCTAGAAATGGGGGATTAATACTATTATTCTATTTTCTGGCACAGGTGGCTCAAATACCCGCTTTTCCCATTTGGATGTGTGTCTCTGGTTACCTGGAAACTGAGTATAAAATAGTAGATTGGTCCTGAAATTCAGCTTGATGTGAGCTCACTGGTATTGACATATGGTATGTGTGCAGTACTGTAATAACTAGGTGGATATGAGTTATATTAGATCTTTTGCTTCCAGAGGTCAGCCTATGCATTTTATCTCCCTATTTTGAGGTTGATGGAAGTGATCCAAAAATCAACCTCCAGCCACATTAAGGGGGTAAGGAGTGATGGATCAACCTCCCATGATGGGCACAAACAGTAGTGAGGGTCACCTGGTTATGGCCCAGTTCGAAAAAAAAGGATTTCATAATGATTTATCACTGAATTTTCATGGTGCTGTAAGTCTTTGGTGAATTTCTAGGTAAATTGTGCATGTACTTACTGTATCCTTATGCTGTGATGTTGAACAAGATGACCTCATACACAGTTATGTAAATAGATCACTCATTAGGGATTCTTACAAGATGGAAATACAGTACCTGTACTGTATAGGTGCAGATTATCACAGGTAATCTATCTGAAAGGGTCACCCAAGCTCTTCATAAATGTTTGCCTAAATTAATAAAATTTAACATATTGTATTTTTTACTTTTCAGCATGATGAACAGTAAAAATATTTGATTATGAATATACTGTATTCTCACTTTGAAGTTGATTGCAAATCCAGACACCGGGAAAGAAAATGGACACCCACAAGAGTGCCTCACCGAATGAAGCCCGACCAAAGAAGAGTAAAAACCGAAACAACTCTCCTTCTAAGATTTCAGCAAAGTTGATTTTTACATCACTTGAAGCACTTCATGGTTAGTTCATTCCTGTTAATTTTGTTATACAGTCGGCCCTTAACATACGCGGGTTTAGCATACACGGATTTGCAAATACGCAGATTGCCCCGCCGGAGGAATATTCTGTACATTGAAGTAATTGAAGTACATTCAAATCGCGGGCCATTCAACTCACGCGCGGCACCGAACACTGGACACCGCCCGCTCCCGCAACCTCACACACACACGCATAGCTCTCCCTCACTCAGTCAGTCTCGCTGTAACCATGCTTGTGTTGACATCAGCATTGTAGTTGCAAAAATATTACATTTCCGTGAATGTATTATATCAAGCACAGTATGAATAGAATATCACGAATATAAGAGTATTTTAACCGAAAACTACTAAAAAAACTAGTGACATATCTTGAACATTGGAAGGTTAGGTAAAGTCTTTTGTTTTCATGTAGTTATCCTGATTTACATTGAAATGCATTACGTTTCAGCAAAACTACTATTTATTTCTGAGAATATGGAAATGTAATATTTTGCTGAAATGACGTACGTATTACAGTGGAAAGTGACGAAAGCGATGACTCTCTTTCTTTCGTTCAAGAGATGTTACCGTAATCGCTTTTCAAATGGTTTTCAGTTAAAAAACTGTTGTATTACAATAATATTCTATCCTAATTCACTTGTGATGCAACAGTTTTTTTAACTGAAAACCATTTGAAAAGCGATTACGGTAAAATCTTTTGAATAACGAAAGAAAGCGAAAGTCATTGTTTTCGTCACGATTTTATCCCACTTTCCACTGTAATACGTTCGTCATTTCAGCAAAAATAATACATTTCCGTGAATGTAGTATATCAAGCACAGTATGAATATAATATCATTGTAATTAACAGTATTTTAACGGAAAACTTTTAAAAAAACGAGTAACATCTCTTGAACATTGGAAGATTAGGTAAAGTCTTTTGTTTTCGTCATGTATTTTATCCTATTTTACATTGAAATACATCACGTTTCAGCAAAACTACTATTTATTTCTGAGAATATATTCATTCAGGCACAGTTTAGGTAAAATATACATGTGCTGTAACATTTTTTTAATTGAAAACGATTCGAAAAACACGTACCCTCTAGCCCTGTTCAAGGAGAAGACTGGGAGGAGCTGTTTGGTGCTTAAGACGATGACAAGGAAAATGATTTTGATGGGTTTTAATGAAAATATTCAGAAAGACCCTGGCACTGTCAAGGAAAGTGGTTGCTGAAGGCTTCCAGGACATGGCAGAGGACGAGATTAGGGAGCTAATTGAAGAGCACGACACTGAGCTGACCGAGGAGGATCTACAGGAGTTAGTAGACTCAGGCAAGGAAGAGGAAGCGAAAGGGAAAGAGGATGAGGAAGAGGAAGAGCACCAAGAAATAACGTTGGAGAAGTTGGGGGAGATGACCAGGAATATTGAGGCACTGAAAAACCTGGTCTATAGTATGGACCCCTCCATGGTGCGTGCCCTGAAATTCATGCGAGGGATGGATGACGTTTTTGCTCCATACAAAAACATCATGGAAGAAATGAAAAGAAAGAGACGACAACTCCCCATCACCATGTTCTTTGATCACCGAAGGAGAGATTTAACACCATCAATCACTGGCGGCAGTGAGGAAGCAGCTGAATCCACCGTCGCCCCCACTTCACCACCCGTTATGGAATTGAGTGACGATGAGCCCGATGACCCCCGTCCTGTCGCCGAGGATAGGTACTGTACAGTAAAGTGAAATTTTTATCTCTTTTTTTTAATAGCTTTTCTTGCCATGTTTATTGTTTGTAAAAATGCACAGCACAGTACAGTTCAGTACTGTACATAGGAAGTGGAGGTGCAGTTATTCACAAAACATTTGTGTTTGTTGTCGGCAGTAG
The DNA here is from genome assembly GCF_018991925.1 of Homarus americanus. Classification (NCBI taxonomy): domain Eukaryota; kingdom Metazoa; phylum Arthropoda; class Malacostraca; order Decapoda; family Nephropidae; genus Homarus; species Homarus americanus. The sequence continues at coordinate 6,087,516 of NW_024744839.1, read as the reverse complement.
TGACGGTGAGGAGGTGGAGGAGGGAGCGGAGGGAGCGAGTTGGGAGGAGTGGTGACCTTGGACGCGGGAGCAGGGACGAGTGGAGATGCCAGCCAGTACATTACGGGTGTATTAATTGTTTTTATAGCTATTTTTGCATTTTAATATTAAATACTGTACATTACGTTTCAACAAAACTACCATTTATTTCTGAGAACATGGAAATGTAATATTTTTGCTGAAATGATGTACGTATTACAGTGGAAAGTGGGATAAAATTGTGACGAAAGCAATGACTTTCTCTTTCTTTCGTTCAAAAGATGTTACCGTAATCGCTTTTCGAATGGTTTTCAGTTGTGGGATTATAAGGCTAATGATAGGATAGAATATTATTGTAATACAGTACGAGTACAACAGTTTTTTAACTGAAAACCATTCGAAAAGTGATTACGGTAAAATCTTTTGAATAACGAAAGAAAGCGAAAGTCATTGTTTTCGTCTTTCCACTGTAATATGTACGTCATTCCAGCAAAAATATTATATTTCCATATTTATTTCTGAGAATACGTATATTCATTCAGTCACAGTTAAGGTAAAATATACTTGTGATGTAATATTTTAATGAAAATACGGTATCGTAGTTTTCTTTTGTTTCAAATTTAATTAACAAAGATTGATGTTTCAAATGTAATGAACAAAAATTTATGTCCAGTATCTATAAATAAACTTTAATAAATGAATACTTTATGTTTTACATCGTCCTGTGCTACCATACCATGGATTTGGCTACTTTGGGCTTGCTATGATGACGCAAGAGATCTGCCCTGGCAACTGTTCCGACACTCACAGCTGGTGGTGCGTTGGTGCATCGTTTCCATTGTTTACTGGTCGTTACTGGTAAATATTTTTCAACCTAACGAAACTATTACCGGTTTAGAGGTCGACCCCCAATTTTTTGCCAAATAATTTGGTCTTAAAAACTCGAACTACACACAGGTATATATGGTAAATAAGGACATGGGGGGGGGGTAGCAAAACTACGCGGATTTTTAACATCCACGGGTATCTGTTACGTAACCCCCGCGTATGTTAAGGGCCGACTGTAATTGCAACAATTCTCTTAACCCTTAGGCCCTGGGTGACATTCCAGAACGTCCAACTAGTACGCCCCGGGTGACATTCCAGAACCACCGCCTATTTTCCTGGCATTTTTATTTATTATTTTTCTTTTCTTTTTATTGTTTATATTTTTTTAATTAATTATTTATTCTTATTTTTTTGGAAAAGTTGATTTTTTCCGTGATTTATCCCCACCGGAGTGGGGGGGGGGTGTACTGCCAGCAGCTTAAGGGTTAAACAATATAAAAATTCTTACAATATCCTACAGGCCTGTCTGCACACATTTCTGCAATAGAACATTGGGTGGCAGGTTGGCTAAGCTTGTCAGTCAGTTGATGTATGGTGAATGGTGATATTTCTCACTGTGTTAGGTACCTGTATTATGTCATTGTTGAGCAGCTGATGCTACTTTTGTTGGTGTCCTTGCCACCCACTAAGCTTGTTTCACTCCCTCTGCCTGCTCCACTTAAAAAATTTTGACAATTACAGTACAATAATTATGGCTTTCTCATTGGCAGTTATCTAGCAAAGTTTTCCTATTCACATCAAAGACTTATTTATTTAACCCAAGATGACACTGAGAAGCATTAAGAGCAAATGAGGCACTGGTGTTTGTACTCTACAGCTTTAGAATCTGTCAGGAAATTTTAAGCAAAAATTGATAGCAGTAGCAGCACAAATGTTCCTTTAATTTTGACATAAGCTTTACATTGTGCCAAGGTGATGACAAAACATGGGCCAGTTGGGTCCAAAATAAATAGCTCATTAGTACACTATTAGTGTTCACTCTTCATTTTTCATTGAAAAAGAGTAAGTTATGGGTCCAATGGTTCTATATTTTGGAGTGCTCCTTTTTTTCTAATTAGGACCAGTTTTAATGAGAAATAACAATGAGCCCCAAGTGATGTACCATCATGACTGGGACCCATTTAGTTTGGGCTGCATTATCATATCAATTGAATATTGTTATTATTTATGGGCTTAAAGTGAGTTTTAGGGTAATACAGGTAGATCTCTGTTTGCAGGAGGATTGTGTTCCTGAAAATTTTTCCTAAAATTGAAGTGGAATTTCTCATTGACACTACCATTATAAATTGGGGTTTCCTTGATAAAATGACATGACACTACATTATACATGTTTTAAACATTTGATAAGGGAAACCAGATATAAACTACAAGATAAAAAAATATAGACTGAAGTATAGTATTCGTTTATTTGCTTTCACATATTGAATTTTACCCAGCCATTCACCAGGTAATTATCATATTACTGTATTAACTTTACAGGTATGGGATTATCCAGCTTCCCAGTATCCGGAATGCTCAAAAAAACGGTGTCAGGGTCTCAGATTGCACCGTGCTGAAAATGTTCTGTGCATGTGCAGTAGTAGACAGTGTGGCGACCTGCAGTGTAATGTCAGTATGCTCGCCTCGCAAGCGAACGGACCCGGGTTTGATCCTCGGGTAGGATGAAACTATGGGCAGGTTTCTTTATGCCATTTGCCTCTGTCTACCCAGCAGTAATTGGGAACCTGGATGCTAATCAATTTGCGGATCGTATTCCGGGGTAATGGTTAGCCAGTGCAGTTGGCGAGTTGTTCTGTCTTCTCAGACTATTCCTTGACACTGGGTCATGCAGCTCGTTAACTCAGGGTGTGGTTGTTGTGTTGGCTACAGCTTTTACACCTTAAACAAATTAAAGCCAAAGTGGCCCTTGGGCCGGCCATCCTCGTTACACAATGAACAACCATTATTATATTATTCAGTAGACAGTGAAACAGTCCCTTGAAATTTTAAGTCAAGAAAAGGATCATCCTGAGAGCTCACGTGTGTCAAGTTAGTCACAGGCTTAGAATTGTGTACAAGCAGTTTTGTAGACTTTTTCCATTTTAGATTCCAACATTTGTCTAAAGAATAACCGGGCTGCTTACATTAAATACAAAAGAAGGATCTTATCGATTTAGTCGATTTGCTGCCACAAGAATCGGGGCTTTCACAATAGGAGGACTTTACATAGTGAGTTCTTACCTTATCTTCTTGACTCATCTGTGATTTCTTAAGAAGAGTTAACAAGTCGGCAATTCATATAGTATGTGTCAGAATGGCAAACGGTAACTTCCACTTAACCTCATCAAATACAATTAAGTTAGTCAGTTTATGAAAAAGTTTCAGTATTGATGGCTTCCAACCATTTCTTAAACAGTCTAAGTTTCCTTGTCACAAATTCTACAAAGTAATGTGAGGTGATATAATAAATTCTCTGAATTTTTTGCGATAACCATCTGGGGTAATGCCATATGTATCAAGAATGGACTTCTTAACAAAATCATAGTCTTCAATGCATTCAAGGTTAGAAAAAGTTACAGCAGCTTTACTTGTTAATTTTGCTTGCAGAAGCCAAGGCAGTTCAGAGCAAGGCCAGTTTAAATGTTCAGCAATCTTTTCAAATGTTCTAAATATGCCATCAGGATCATCTTCATTGAATGTTAGGACTAGGGACATGTACTTTGTTAAGTTGAATGTTTTCCTGTACAATGTAGTTCTTTTTCTCTGGGTGTTAATGTCATTGCAAGTTTTTCTTTCTCAAATTGTAGTCTTTCTACTTGTTTTTTCTTCAAATGTTTTGGTGGTGTCAGCTATTAAGAAAATATAATTAAAGCTCTTGGTTCACTGAACTACATTTAATTAAAACTGGATAGTTCTTGTTATCCCACTTGTCCATATTTTAGTAATACCAAGGTTAAAATGGAAAGATGCCATACATATACCCTCTATGTGGAAAAATTATATTGGTAAAAGTTTGTAAGTTTTGTAGCTCTTAAATGAATACTTGACCATAAATATCAATGTAAATGTTATTACTGTAGTTTCATGCAGCAGGTCAGTACTGTACCCAGGACTTGCTGACAGGTGTGATGGCCAATCAGGACCTCCATAAGTTATTGACAAAATTTTCTAAACAAGAGTATGGACACATTATTTTCCACATGTATACAAGATATTCCTGAATTTCCAAGTACTGTACTGTACACTGTACCTTCGTTTATTTGGATCGTTGTAATTTGGATTTCAGGCTTTTTTTTTAATGAATTAAACAAATTGAATTCGGAATGAATCTGAAATAACCGAGCGGTTCTGAATACAGTAGTCGATTATTATTATAGGAATATATTATGAAATAGATTAAGATGAACGAATGATATGAATACAGTATAAAGTTAAAGTATTTATATTAAGATACAGTAGAAATTGGCATTGGTGCTAGCCACAGGATCTGTCTTGAGCACTTAGTAAATAATATTATAGCATATTTATCAGAACTTAATTATTATTGTGGTGCATAATGCATCTCCAGATGCCCTGATTTATTCACTGATCTGTTGCTTAAATGCAAAAGTAGCCAAATCGAGCTATCATGTATCAATGTGTGTGCCTTGTCACTTCACCTCACTTTCTGCCTCATCACTTCATCCCTTGCATCAGCTCACCTCACCCCTCGCATCGTCAGCTCACCTTGCAATGTTACATTTATTTATTACTATTATTTACTTTATTATTACATGTACTATAATAATAAATAGATTATTTTATGTGGCAGCCAAGGCAGGGCACAAAAACTGAACGAAAAATTTTAAAAAAAATTTCTGAAATTGTCAAATAACAGTCAAAATATTCCAGACTCGGTTAAAGCGGATTTTTTGGTAATTAGAGTGACCCAGGGCACTTTTTTGTCAAATTAATGAAGGTACTGTATAGTGTAAAATGACTGACACTTATCATGGTCACGTCAGTATACACCCAACTCGCGCCGTCCGCCACTACAACAAAATTCAGCCCATAAGAGCCCGCACCGATAGATATAAGAACATCACCATCCCATCTATTGTTAAAATAATAAACAACTCCTGATTTATGTACAGCCCTGTAAATGTATTCAATGCATATTATGTCATTATGTCTAAATCAAATGTAAGTTTGTATACTTTCAGCCACCAGCTGCAACTCTATTAATAAACCGTTTATTATTATTATTATACTGTACAGTATTATGATTTCAATTAAATACAGTAAACCCTTTAATTAGTACACTGGTTTAAACAATGCGGCCCTCACTCCTCCGCAGATTGCACTAAGGATTGCATGGCTGTGAGGGCTCTCTACGGTGGTGTGGGAGAGTTCCACTTCATCTTAGAGATACAGAATGCACATCCATGTTCTTCATATATCTTATTTTATAGTTTTATGTTATATGGCAACATACATTACTATGTTGTATAATGTTTTTATTTTTTATGCTTTCATTATTTTTCCTAAATACTTTCTGCTGAAATTAACTTGACAATCAGGATAAAGTAAACTTACAGCAGAGGTAGTGTGGTGCACATTTAAACTGAAATAGACCTAACCAGCCGACTCACCAGCTGTGCTATTGACAAACTGCCCCCTGCTTCCTCACTTATGATCACCTCCCACAAAGAATGCACACCCATGCTCTTCCTAATTCTTATATTATAGTTTTATATTATATTTTCTTTATTTCCAAGTCATATTAGAGTATATTGAATTGATTCTTCCACAACTTTTATAGTTTCATTACATGTAACAATGGCATCATGCATTACCGTCTTGCAGGCCACAGCTGACTGGCATGTCAGCCAGCTGACTCCCGGTATGTGTTTCAGAAAATGGACTTCTTTAACAATTATTTTACTCTATATATATGATGTGGTTTAGAAATAAGAAAAATGAAGAGCATGGGTGTGTACTGTATGTATTATGTATGATAAGTGAACATGTGTGTAGATGGTGGGCCATAACTACGTCTCTAACTCACCAGCCTACCCACCACGTTTATTGTTGATTTTAATGAAACTATGAAAATTTAAAAAAAAATCATTACAATACTCTAATGTGGCTAAGAAATAAAGAAAATATGATATAGAACAGTAAAACGAAGAGCTTGAGTGTGTATGTGCGAGAAGTGAACGTGTATATACGGAGGTGGTTCTAGCCAAGACCTTGACTGTAAATACCGTGGCCGACTTGCCAGTCCAGCTGCCTCGTATATTATTACATGTAATGAAGTTATAAAAGTTGTGAAAAAATCATTTCAATTCTATTGTGGCTTAGAAATATGGAAAATATAATATAGGACTATAAAAAAGAAAATTAAAGAGCATATTTGGGAAATAAATGTGTTATGAAGAGGGTTTTTCTTCATATTTTGGCAATTTGTGCTTTCTGTAGGTGAACATCGCGGTTTTGGGTCTTCACAGGGTTTTCATTAACCTAACCCCCGCATTGTTTAAATTGTCGTACAACTACAGTACAGTTCATATTTTCAGTAATGTTTATTGAAAAAAATTTTTTTTTTAAACAACAAATATTCTTTAAGTTTTTTTACTTACTCTGTAAATACTGATCCTCTACATAGGCAACACACTTTGCCCCCTTGAAAAATTGCTGTGAGTGTTGGTGATTATTTAAATAGATTTCTAAGTGTTTCTGTAATCCATACTTTATTTTGGGAGGTTTGGCTATGAGAATAACATGAAGTTGTTTGAAGACAACTTCATTGTCAAAAAAATATCAAATTAACCCAAAATATACAGTAATAAATTAAGAATATGAAATTAGTGAAGGTTCAGTGTACTGTACTGCCTTTGTAAGTTGATGATCACTTTCTTGTCTTTATTGCATTGTGTGTCTTACGAATGAAGAGTTAGAGCAGACAGAAATAGAAGACTTGACCTTATATCAGTAATATTATGCAGTGCCTAGGGTTAGGCTCTTATAGATTTCCGAATGATTCAATGTTTTATGTTTCCACAGCCAAAACTCAAGCAAAACTTAGAATTATCCGACCTCTGAGTGTTGTCATGTTGCCAGTGGTGGCAACCAAACGAGGTTTTGATGGTCAGTTTGTCACATTTACAACCAAAAATTGTATATATCCTGCCCTACTGGTCCTGGACAAACACTTAAAGGAAAACGTCTCTATAATTACTGAAAGTAAGTATCACTGGTGGAATATTTAAGTAGATATACTGATGTGGCTGTATGTGTTAATACTTAAATATATAGCTTTTCCACATTTGACCTAAGAATAACATTCTTTGTATACCGTACAGGTACTTGTATTGAATGCATTTCTAATTTCAATAAATTATTTGCAGGTATTACTCCAGAACAAAACTTAAGTGAAGGGGAAGAAGTTACCTTATGTTCAGACTGTCCTAAGTTATATGCTGAGGAAGTTTCATTTTGTCTTCTCTCTAATAAAGAATTAAATGGATCAATTGCTTTCACACTATTTTTGAAAGAACAACTTGTAGTTAAGGGTCTAATTATTTGTACTGGTATGAATATTTTTGTTAATTACCTGAGTCAAGAAGTAATTCTCAGGGTTCACAATGTCAGATTTTCAGCAATACAGGAAACACAGTTTCCTCAGATACCATTTCAGTGTATCTGGCAAACTCGAGTGATTACACAAGGTGTGACAGAATCAAATATAAAACATATAAAGCAGCAAATTAAGTTTGAAGATATTGGTGGCTATCAGCATGAGTTTCGTGACTTACTTCATCAGATTGATATGTTATTTTCTCCTATTACATCCGGTGTGAAACCAGTGAAAGGAATATTGATTAGTGGACCCTCAGGGTGTGGGAAAAGCTTAATAGGTGAAGCTTTGAAAACAAAGTTTGGTAACAAATGTGTTAATATCCAGCTTGAAGATATAAAGAGCAAGTTTAGAGGAGAGACTGAGCAGAACCTGAAGCAGTGCTTTGTTAAGGCTTTTAACAGGCAAGTGTTTCCAATTTTAATAGTTTGGACAAATTTTTTGAATATTTATAAAATGTTGCACTGTATCTTTGTGCCTATGCAAACTTCATGATGTTGAGAAGTGGCTTGCAAGTTAATCCACTGCCAGAGGTGGGTGGTAAAGAAATAAAGGTTCTTAATTATATATGCTGTATATGTATTACAATTTTCATAATAGTTTGTAAAATTTTGAATTATGAGAGACATTTCTGAATACTATATGTGACGCACATGTCGCCATGGGATGTGACCGCTTGTCTCTGTCTAAACAAGTACTGTATACACCACACATGTCGGTCAGCTGTGGAGGTGCACATCAACAGTGTACTGCACAAGCTTTTTCCATTTGTTTTTCCAACATTGCCCAGTATTTTGTTTTGTTTTTCCTCAGTAGATGTCCTTCATATTTCATAAAATCTCATAATTTGTAAGGGTTAGAGCCCCTATTATTTCAAATTACTGTATAGGGGTTTTACTGTAGGATAATATATATGATGAAAAAGAATCATAGATACTGTAAGTTACAAGTAAATATTTAAAAATGTATCTTTTCAGCTTCTGACACAATTGGTGTAAATAAAAATATTAATAATAATAATAATTAACGGTTTATTGAAAAAGTTATGCAGCCCGAAGGCTGAAATTATACATTGGACATAAATTTATTACATACATTGGTGGTTTAACAAAAGCCTTCATTAGAGAATAGTAAAGGAACATACAGTGAACATACAGATTAATGTTTACAGTGGAGGTCACGTAGATAATGTGCGCTGAGGTGTTGAACAGCAAACACATAGTGTAGTAACTCCCTCACAGATGGTGTTATGAGGGGCATCACGTGGTGTAGTAATTCCCTCACAGATGGTGTTATGAAGGGCTTGACATGGTGTAGTAATTCCCTCACAGATGGTTTTATGAGGAACCTGACATGGTGTAGTAATTCCCTCACAGATGGTGTTATGAGGGGCCCAACATGGTGTAGTAATTCCCTCACAGATGGTGTTTTGAGGGGCATCACATGGTGTAGTAACTCCCTCACAGATAGTGTTATGAGGGGCCTCATGTGGTGTAGTACCGTATATACTCGTCTATAATTCTACCTCGTTTATAGGTCGACTGGTTTTTTGACCAAGAAATCATTAATTTACGATATGCCTCGTTTATAGGCCGACCCAAGTTTTTTAGTGTGAAATATCGAAAAGGTTTTTATTACCGGTATTTTTTGTAGATCAATGAGTATTGTGATACCGTATATGATATGATAAGTTAGCCTGTGCTAAGAACTTCAACATAGACTACTGAAAGCACGTTGTAAGGTAATTTAGCCTATTGTAAGTTGGTGAGCTTCATCTGCTGAAGGCACTGCACAGCTTTTCATTACTAATTGGTACATATTTTATGTTTCCATTGTTTACTGGCAGTAAATGGTAAATATTTTTCATGTCTGAAGCTAAAAGTTGCTCCTCGCCCGTCCCATCATGCACAGATTCAACCTAACAAAACTATTACCCATGTAGAGGTCGACCCCCAAATTTTTGCCTAAAAATTGGTCTTAAAAACTCGAACTACACACGAGTATATACGGTAATTCCCTCACAGATGGTGTTATGAGGGGCATCACGTGGTGTAGTAATTCTCTCACAGATGGTGTGTGTGTGTGTGGTGTGCACGCTTGCGTGCATATGTGCAGGTTGTGTAGACAAAACTACTTATTGTCCCTGTTCAGCAAAAACCTATGTCATAACTTCAGCATCCTCCAATGTTATGAAAATATATGAAAAAAGTAAATAAAGAAATTTGATCTTGGAAAATCTGTTAGTCAGGATTGACTTGTTTTGAACTCCAATCCTAACTATGTTTATGTTTAATTTGAGATCTTAATGTCAGTGGTACCTTTTAAGTTCCTCATAATTTGTGTTAATTGTCTTCAGGTCTGAACTTCAGTATTGTATATACAGTAATTGATGTGGATTCTTAGTCTTAAGCTCCATTGCATTCGCTGTATTATTCATTAACAAGCAAAATTCCCAATTTTGCAGCAATGTTCTAAGGTATGGGAACTAGAGAGGTACTACTCATCTGTTGGTCACTACAGTATCAACAAAAGAACTAAAAAATTTAACCAAGGCAGGCAATGATCAGACCAGAATATTTAACTTATCTTTCTATAGATAATATTTTCTGATTATTACCACCTCTCATGCTCTATGTATTTTCCCTAGGGTTCCATGTCTTGTCTTCATTGATGACCTAGATATACTGTGCAGTTCACGAGACAGGAATGGAGATACTGGGATAGTTACATCTCTTCTTCATCTTATGGATGGCCTTGGTACCACCAGTGATGGTAAGTCATGTTTTATCTCACCATCATCATTCTTCACTATTTTATGATCACACAGTGTGTGTAGCTTGGAGAGCTGTCATCAGACAGCTCTCCAAGCTACACACACACTTCCAGCCTCTCTCCTAGAAGCTATCAGGTTAATTTGAAGCAAGTCTTAAGGCTGGATGCCCCTCCTGTCACTGCTGCAGAAAGATCTCTGTGAGCTTCATGAGTGGTTGAAGAAATGGCTGCTAAGATTCAATGGGCCATACCAACAACGAGAAGGCATATCATATGTCCCAACATGGCAAAGAAACTGCTTCAATAGAGACTGAATGCAAAAAGGATCTGGGTGAGTGTGTATGTTGACAATGAACTGAAGTTCTCAGGCCATTGTGAGAAGAAGGTGAATCAAGCAACTAAATTATTGGGTCTTATAAGAGGACCATCCATCGTAACGATTTTCAAGAGTGAGGTGCTTCCCCGCCTGAAGTACTGTCACCCTGTCTGGTCCCCGGGATATGCTAGGAACTGTCAGTTGATTGAAAAAGTCCAAAGGAGGGCCACCAGCCTGGTGCCTGCACTTCAGTACCTCGGCTATCCAGAGAGAGATTAGTGTGCCTGTAACTGCCTAGCTCAGTGATTCCCAACCTGGGTGGTAGAGCCCCCCAGTGGGTGTTTTTATTAATTAAGGGGCAGTAAACACTAAGGGGGTGGCAGGGGGCAGTAAACTCATATGGGGGTGGCAAGGGGGCATTTAGAAAATTTTGTGAAACAATTTAAAAAGATTCAAACAGAAAAAAAATGTTTCCACAACGCTGATATGTTTATCACCTTTGCATCTGTTGACCTACAACCCTGTAATCTACTACATCACTAGACTAACAGCTTTTCTAATCATGTTGAAACCTGCGTTGAGTCACGGGGTGTGCTGGCAGAGGCGATTTGTCTCACACAGATATACGGTGATTGGCTTTCTGTCTTCTGAGGTTAGATGAGATGTAGCAATGTCTCATACTAGGTAACGCCACGCAGAAAAAAGGCTGGTCTACTGTCTTCAGTTGTGCGTGCGGCTGGTGCACATTTCGTACACATCACCTACTTAATTAGTTAGATTGCTTGTTGTTTCAATGATAAATAATCACTGATCAACTTGGATAAGAAGAGAAAGTGCTGGCAATATTCACAGGATTGCTTATAATTTGGAATTATTCCAACTCCTACAAATGAGCAGTTACCTATGTGCTTAATTAATCTGTGAACAAACATTCTCGAATGAAGCTATGAAGCCTTCAAGATTGAGTGAATATTTGAAAAAGAAGTTCTGTACTGTAGTATTTTATTTTATTTTAATTTTGATTTTTTAACTTAATAGACTTTTAGTTTATTTGTATTACAGTTTTTATTTGTGATCTTAATTTTCAGCGTCAACTAGCCACAGGCTGAGACGCCTGATATTTTACCCGATCAATCAATTTTCAGTTTGATTTTCAAGTTTTAATGAAAGAAACACCAGAAGGAATAGAGGAAAGTTTCATTAACCATTAAGTAATGGCAGTGTATGAGTATTTTTATGCTGATTCCATTTACAGTGTTTGTGTTAGTACAGGTATAGGGATTTATATTCAATTACTAATTTTTATTAAGGTATAGATTATTGAAGTTAAAAAGCCTCTCTGTGGTTATCTGCAGGAATACTTGTAATTGCTACAGCATCAAAACCTCAAACTCTTGATGCAGCTTTACGGAGACCTGGGAGACTTTCCCACGATGTGGTGTTGTCACTTCCTGATGAATTTGCCAGAAGAGAAATCCTTCAAAAACTGCTGTTTGGGTATGTTGAACATTAAGTATGACATTAATTCACGTGATCCTCTACATCTATCTGAAAGGAATTCTTTATATATTTGAAGTAATAAATGTTCCAAGGTTTAGGTAACCCAAAATGAGAACAATCAGGAAACTAGACATCTCATTGTGCTGCTTTTTATATTATTCTGTAAAATTGTTCTGTGATATAATGAACAACCTATGAGATATAATAGGGATAAAGAGAGCAAGGTGAGTAAAGAGATGACGCCATTGTAGAATTTAAAAATCTTTAGAAAGACTCAGAGATAAATATTTACCTGGATGATATAAGCATATCCTGTAGTATACTGTATAGTGTAGTGTACTATCAAGGATGGCAGAATGGTGAAGAATTATGAAGTGGTGAAGATTTGTAGTGGTACAATTTTTGAAAGTAGGAAAGACAGAGGGGACCTCGTGCAACTGCAATGAAGATGTATGTTAGTACAGCAGACAGTAAGAAAGGGAGAGGGGAATCTATATAATATTAGTGAAGATGTGTAATAGTATACTATAGTTGAGTTATACTGTAGAAATATTAATGTATACAGTACCATTATCTTCTATTAATGGAATAAATTGAGAGCATGGATGATACAAATGGGTTATGTATAAGTCCATATGATAATTTAGATAGTGTACTGTCTTTATAGATGCATCCACTGAACCAACACAGTGATTGAAAATACTATAGAATATTACAGAGTATGTAAGGTTACTGTCTTGTTAGGTTAAAAAGGGGAGTCATAAAGTATCTTAAAATGGGTACCAGTATATGATAAAACAATCGAATCACAACTCTTTATTTTTCAATATGGGTGTATAGTTTTCTCCAATTTCAATACACTTACTTTGCTTGTCCTTCAAATTTCACCATGACAATCTTATAGAAATATTGCAACTGCTCCTCATGTCATTTCTTAGTTATTTCCTTCACCCCTTCTTTTTTCTAAAAATGGTACCCTCAGAAGTGTCAACTCAGGTTTTAAAAAAGGATTATCGGCACTTTGGATCAGGTTTGGGCTGCAGGGTATGGCTTTACCTGGGTTTTTAACCTGTGGAGGTACAGTAGTGCACAGTACAGGCTATTTTACCTTCCAACGTTGTCATATGATGTAAAGACATTATAATTTGATGTTAGATGCATACATATATAAATGCACACATTTTGTCATCTTCAGAGGTAGATAAATTTACAGCAACTGACAGAGGAGCTATACGCAAAAAATGTTATGACCGATGGTATGAGTCGGATGGGTTTTACTGTACCTGAAGCAGGGTGGAGGATTAGTGATACTCAGGTAATCTGACTTGATTGCACTTCTGCTATCAGCCACGACTGAGAAGTAACTAGCAGGCCTAGAGGTAATTTGTAGATCGTGGGCCTCGTGTTCACCTCCATACATGCCAGTTGATTAAATGGGATGAATCTATATGGCAATAAGATTTAAAGTACTGTACTCTGTACATGTATCGACGAGAAAATTATTACCGCATATGGTATGGTAATCTCACTGGCATTGTTTACTACATGTGGTGCAGCAATCACATTGAAGGAAGGAAACAAAGCCTCTTACTACCATTGCTTTTGGTCTTAGTGAAAATTAAGTTTTCACTTTTTTATTTTTTATTTATTTACAGGTGCATTATTTATTTTTGTATTATTTAATTATTTATAAGTGCTTTCAAATGGCTTGTAATTATTATAAGTTACCAGATCCCCATAGTAAAGCCATATTTTACACTTTGAAGAGAATGGCACAGTGTTTATTTCAGCAGCTATTTTTCCAACTACAGTAAAACCTCGATAAATAGGACTTCAGTACAGGTACTATATGGAAAATTGTGCATCAGTCTGGATGGTTTGTTTGTTCATACATACTGTAAGTGGGTTTCATGCAGCACATGCCTCAGTCTGACTTCCACATTCATTCATATCACCAGTGCATTGCAGCTCGCTATCTGCACTCATTTACGTCAACTTTTAGTGGTTTACTACAAACTTTATGTGTTGCAATGGCTTCCTCTACCCTATCAATGTCTCATGTCTCTATAGTGTTATTTAATTTGTACAATTAACATTAAGTATAGTATGCGAAGTGAAAAGAACAACATACAGTACCTGTATTGTTGAAGTTGTAAATAGAAAATTATTACTATCCAATTTAAATTTTAAGTGCCAAACAATTAACATACTGTTTTGTAAAAGTACCTGAAACAAAATTATACCTGAACATCATAAGTGTGTCATCTACTTTCACTATTGAGTCTACCGTGTACAGTATCTAATACGGTAAATAAAAAACTTATCAGTTTTATATATTTTGTTCTGTTTTTTCCATAAAGGTTTTGTCTTTAATGGGAATACTGTACAGTGTTTGAATCAGATTTGATATAGGCCTAACAAGAGCAAATGGTATGAGATGGTATTTCATAGGCACCGCATTTGCCAGTTTGTTTTTATTTATTAATTATTATATTCTTGTATGATCAGCCTCTTATGGTGTATGTTTTATTATTAACTTAAGGGGGCATTTTTATACCATTGGTTAGTTTCTGGGAGGTTTGTTCATAAGATCTAAGTGTCATAATGCAAACGTTTATTAACTGGGAAGAAAGATTATACAGTTTTTTCTTTATAATTATTCTATGGTATACTTTATACTATACCTCAAATACTGTATTGATGATGATGTCTTCTGTTTTTCAGTGTGTCTAATGACCTGGAAGAATCAAAGTTGACTACTTTAGCTGTTAATGCACATGGCTATGTAGGAGGAGATCTACAAAGTGTTGTAATGGAATCGGTAATGCAGACACAGGGTAGAAAGCTTACAATACAAGACCTAGAAGCCTCAGTGGCAACTACAAAGCCTGCAGCACTCAGGGAATCTACCTTGTCAGAGTTTGAGGTGAGATGGGGTTAGCTCACATGATTTACAGACAAATAATTTTGAATTATCAACTATATTTTGTACCTGTATCACCAAGAATGCTATTTTTAATCATAATTCATTAATATACAGTAGAACTTCTATACACTGGAATTTGCTTTGTCGTTGTTTTTGTTGTTGTTTTTTTTGTACTCTGAGGTGCTTCAGACTACCCCACTATCACCAGAAGTATTATAAAAAGTCTGGAAAATTCAACATCAGTTCAGATGATTTGTGTGTTTGTACATGCAGTTAAACGTTTGTTCATAGGTGTCGTGCAGCACATGCCTCAGTCTGAGTCCTGCCCTCATACATGTCATATCAGTGTGCTGCACCAGTTTGAGGCACCCACCTCCTGTGCTATAGCTACTTTCTTTTTCAAATTCTCTGATACTTGCAGCACAGTTGCTGCAACTTAACACTTTGGCAGTGCTGTCGTTCTGTCGTAATGGACCGTCGAATCTTGTTTACTTCGCTGATATCCACCTCGCCTGTTGCGTTCTGAGCTATTAGGTGGTCAGTGAGGGCTGCCGCGAGCTTAACTGAGTTTTGATATTCGGTGGCAGCAATCTTCCCTTGGATTGGTCAATCCCATCCCTCCCAGTCTCAGTGGTAGTGCAAGGAGTGATTTTCTGCTAGGGTTAAGTGAGGGTGTTTCACTAATATTGGAATGAAATTAACGCTGATAGCTTCTTCCAGAGGGTGGAGGAGGGGTCCGATATCAGGGATAGTGCACATCAGGTAGTACCAGCGATGCTTGACTCCGTGGGTGAATGCCGCAAAAGCTGCATGTGGCTCTGTGTTAGCAATATCAGACAGAGCTTGGATTTCCCTGACCGACTCATTCACCTTTCCCATTACGTACTCGGTCTTGAAGTCTGTCATGCCGCTTACTGCGCCTAGGTGCCTTTGGCCCTCCTTTGTTATTTTGACCTCACTTCCACCGAACACCTCCATTGCCCGTTCGTAATGTTCTGGCTTCACTATGAGGAAGGACTTGCTGGCATTTGGGTTGTACCCTATTTGTGGACCATATGATGCTATCAGGTCCCACCACTTTTCCTGCTCCTGTAAGGTCGTCAGTATACGCCACTTGCTTGACCTCAGTTGTTTCAAATTTTATTGTGTGTTGGATCACAAATAAGCCTATTGCGTACATTGCCATTGCAACAGGGTCCACCTGCGTTGTTCCCTCAGTTGATTGTATGATGGTATCACCTCTTAGAGCCTTGATGTTTACTATATAGAGGTCTGATGGATTCCTATAGGTGTTTTCAACATACATTGTTGTACAGTGTGGCCTTGCGGTTAAGTATGTTGAATGCGTTGGAAGCGTCAACCAGGAGAACTGCCTCACAATCACGCTGTTCAAATATCGTTCTCATGGCGTGGATGACAGCTTCCCCTCCAGCCTGGTGGCCAGCACAAACTTGCAGGTTCCATGCCGCTGCCCTGACATCATCCTTTACCACCTCCATTATGCATTTTCCAATGATTTGCCTCAGCACTTCCCCCACCCCTATAGGCCTACAGCCTGGATTCTTATCCAGGGGAATGAGGCGGCAGGCCGTTTGAGCATGGAGGTGGTGGCAGCACTCGGTTGCTAGCTTTCTTTCAAGAGTAGCAATGGCAGTGCCGAGATCACTTGCTGCGGGACCAAACTTGTCAGTGCTGAGGATGACTCTCCAACCGTTTGCATCCAGGCCTGAAGGGCCGGCCCTTTCCTGAGTTTTCAGTGCTTTTTTTCCCACACCATCCCTCCTGTTATTTTCTCGAAGAGGACAGCATTTGGTGGGATAGAGTCACCCTGGAACCTGATGCCTTCCAATTCACTTGCAGGGTTTTTTTTTTCCTTCAGTTGTTTTAATGTCTCTCTGTTTATTGGCAGAACATCACCGGACAATTCCTCTGTAAGAGATCTGACCGCCACAGACACTTTTCCCCCACCCATTTTGTTTCCAAACTTCCTTGCAACATCATCGGTCTTTTGCTTTCCGTCTCCTATAAATTTTAGTCTCTCCTGCAGTGTTCTTACTTCACATTGGAGATCATCAAGAGCCCCACTCTGCCACATTGTCAATCTTCTCTTCATTGCTGCCACATTTTCTTTGTGCTTAGTCCTTGCGTGTGTTCTCTGACAGAATAGATGTGGTATTATTGCCAGTATTTGAAGAGCTAAAGGGGCAAGCAAGCAGTCCTGAGTGTACTCGGTTATGAGGCGAGTCATCTCTCGAATCATTTCTTTGGTGGCTGCGCACTTGGGTGGTTCAAACAGGTTAGCTGGAGACCACCTGACAATTTCTGAGTAAGTTTCTTTAACCCCTATGTCCACATTTTCCATCGACATGCCATTCCACTGTGGTGGCTGTCTGCCATTCACCTCGTGGACATCTGCTACTATTGGGGCAGCCATGTGGATTCCAGCAATTGTTTCCCTTTCTGCAAACCACACATGGTCAGTTGTTTCTTGCACATTCACAGCTAGTGCAATTTTGGTTTTGGCTAGCACAGACGCAACACTGTTACCCGGCATAGTGTTCCGCACTTCGGTCGACAGTTACGTCTGCCTACGACATCTGCTTTGGTCCCATACAGAGGAAGAAACTAGTTCTTATGAGGAAAGGGCAGAGAGGCGACAGGCTGGACTGCTGTGTCCGGGTAGTAGGGGCATACATGCACGCTTGGGTGTGTAGGCCCCCCCCCCCTCGAGGGCGACAATCCACACATCAGAGTGATGCAGTGGGAGCAAGAATTGTCACACCTAACACTTGTTCATATATCCTTGGCAGAAATAACCACTATTTCTATGGTCGCACTGATGTAAGATTAATTATACCTGTATATACTCACGTGGTCGGCTGGCACTATATGAAATGACCGTTACTTGTGAGAGGCAACCGCAAGCGTAGAACACTTGGCCTTCTGTTACTGACCATAGGGGCAAGAATTGCGAGGCCACACCCGCCAAAGTAGGCCTAACCCATAATTTTCATTAATTGTATTGTTTTTTGATGAAAAGAGGGTAAAAAGCCACACAAAAGATATGAAAAGGTCACACTTGGGAATGCATCTCATTATTATTGCTTTATTTTAATGGTAATTATGATTCGCGATAAGATGATACACCTTACACTGCAATATTGGAGGACACCTTAACGTCATTATTCGAGGCTTTACTGTACTGGTGTATTTGATCTGGCTGAGGGTCTCTGCAGGTTTTTCCCATGAGAGTCTTGAGATTATCCCATTTGGCACTGGGATTTGGGTTTTTCGTTGTTGGGTTGTTTATCAGCCCATGTTCAAGCTGCTCTCTGAAAGCATGTGCTACCGCTGGATCCGCCAGACACTTTGTGTTAAAACCTCTTCGAGAGGCTTGCAGCCTTTACTGTTTTGGGGCGACGTGAAGTGAGAGCTTGGCTCTGACGAGCTGTTAATTAATCAGTGTCACAGTGGTCTGACGACGCATGGCTCGGGTGATGAGGACATCTCGGCGATCTCTTTCTCTGACCATGATGTAGTCAATGAGATGCCAGTGTTTGGATCGTGAGTGTTGCCACGAACCCTTGAACTTATCAGCCTGCCTAAACAAGGACAGGTATTGGTGATAGTGAGGTTGTGTGCAGCACACTTGCTGAGGAGGAGTAGGCTGTTGGGATTACACTTACCTAGTCCATTTCTCCCTATGGTTCCCTGCCAAATGTCAGCATCTCTGTTAACTCTGGCATTGAAGTCATCAAGGAGCACAACTTTATCTTCTCTGGGGATAGAGGTTAGCACTCTATCGAGGTCGGCGTAAAAGGCCTCCTTGATGTAATCCTCTGCATCCAGTGTTGGGGCATGTGCACTGATGAAAAAAGCATGATGTGAGTAATTCAGTGGGACTCGGAGCATCATGAGGCGCTCGTTGATCCCAATAGGCATTTCAGTTAGCCTGTGTAGGATGCGTTGGCAGATGGCAAAGCAACTCCATAAATGCGGTTTCTCTCAGCAGGCTTACCCTTCCAGAAGAAGGTATAGCCAGACCCCCATTCTGTGAGTTGACCCTTGTCTGGGAGCTGGGATTCACTAATGGCTGCTGTTTCGATGTTATACCTAGCCAGCTCCTTTGCCACAAGGACGGTTCTTCTTTCAGGACTCTCATTTGTGCCAGTATCCAGAAGAGTCCTGACATTCCATGCAGTGACCATAAGAGGTTGTATGGTTTGTTTTTGTTTGTATCTGTGATTTTGATTATGTTTTCAACCGCATAAGGATGACCTTACTGGGTGCGATTGCCCAGTCAGGTTGGTTTTTTAGGCAGGCTATGTTTAAGGCACCTTTCTAGCCCCCTCCCCATGTGGGGTGAGCAAAGTGACTCCTCGAGAGGGCTGCTCAGTCGCACAGACTTGACCGGATTGCACTGCTGCCTCGATTCCAGTGCATAAACGACCATCTTATCTGTGCTGCCCATGTGCAGAGTTGTGCCTGTTCCAGTCGCCACTCATCCCTTTGGGGCTCACTGCTACTCTGAGATCCCCTGCTGGTCTAGCCTGGGCCCACGAGGCGCCCAGCTACCATGTGTTGCCAAGAGGAGGCACAGCAGGAGTCTTGATGGTGAAGAGGCTGTGTAAGCGGAAGACTTATGCAAGTTGCTTCCCTGTTCGCAACGAGGGCGAGCCAGCGGCAGTAGCGGAAAGCGAGAGGGAGCAAGCATTGCCTGCACCCTAACACTAACATAATGCTGCCACACTAGATTCATTACACCACCCTGTGTGTGGCTGCACACACACACACACACACACATGGTTTTCATAAAAAAAAATTATGGAAATTTTAGCAAAGTTCTGTATTTTAAGTAATTATATTAAAGTGTTCATCACACTTTTAATGTACTGTATTAAGCCCTGTATTACGCTGATAGTGTATGATAAGTATTTTTTAAAATTTTAGTAATACCAGATGTGTTTTGCAGGTTAAACTACCGGATATTTGTGGCTATGACAGAATAAAATCGAAGCTCCATGAAGCACTAAGTTTAACATTGGCCCATGGCTCAGTGTTCCACAAATGTGGTATAACTCCACCATCAAGATTCCTGCTATTTGGACCTCCAGGCTGTGGTAAATCCTCCATCATAAAGGCACTTGCTACTGATTTTCATCTTCGTATTATTCCAGTCAAGAGATCCACCGTACTTGGCAAATACTTTGGAGAGTCTGAACAAAATCTGGCTAGAATTTTCTTAAAGGTAATGTTAATTAATTTTCAGTTCTTCTATTACTCATGTGTTGAATGTGATGTGCTTATAGGAGATACAGTTAGCATAGATCTTATGTTCTGTCACATAAATGGGAGGGTCATGTGGCATTATGTGTTCATGTAGATTATGTGGAAAATTTACTTGTCCTAAACAAGTGACTTTTGAAATTTACTTGCCTGGGTATCTTTTTTTACTTGCCCTTATAAATTTTGCAGGAAATTTGCTTGCACAGATTTTTATGTGAAAAGTTAAATTAATATTTTAAAGCATACAAATTACTTGTGTGTATCAACTGATGGAGCATTTGTGTTCGTGTAAATGCCTTTTACCCTCATCATTCTCCATCCAGTGGTGTTTGAAGAACGTATGCAGCAATCAGTGGGAGATTTTATGCAGACTATTTGGTCAGGCGATTGTAGGAATTGACCAATATAAATAGGAAGGATCAGTTGTGACATCACTGAGGCTGTAGCATGTGCCTGGGCTTTCTTAGCAGGTCAGGTCATTGTATGAAAAGAAAAGTCAGGGATCAACTCGGCTGTGATATCATGACATAGTATTAGGTCACACACACACACACACTAATAATAATAATAATAATAATAATAATAATAATAATAGTAGTAGTTGCCCCTCGTGTACGAAGATGGTTGGCCCCAGGGCCACCTAGGCGAGAATTTGTTTAAGGTGTAGAAACTGTCACCAACACAACACCCACACCCTAAGTTAACAAGTTGCATGACCCAGTGTCAAGGAATAGTCCAAGAATACCAGAAAATTCGCCAACTGCACTGGCTAAACATTACCCTGGAACACAGTCCGCAAATCGATTATGATCCGGGTCCCCAATTACTGCTGGGCAGACAGAGGCAAATGCTCAGGAATTGAACCCGGGACCACTCGCTTACGAGGCGACTATGCTGACCATTACACACACACACACACACACTCTCTCTCACTCACTCCCTTCCCTCCCCTCACTGGTTGAATATGTATGGGGAGGTGGGGTCATGCAATGCCTGACAAATTCCTGTCTGGTAATTTTCCTCTTATGAAAAAAATCACTTGGCTGTCTCATAGTCCGGGCTGCCAGACACTGCTATTCTGCACAGCCTGAGTTAAGATAGAGGCTGAAAAATGTGGTTGACTTCATAGACAAGTTGCACATCTCAAATGCAGAAAGACTTAATAAATGCACAGTGCTGTTAGTGAGAATCACCATCCCTAAACATGAGCACAAGCTGGAAATCTTGAAGGAGGCACAGAACTTCAAGCAGTTAACAGAGTACAGCAGTGTCTACATCACGCTCATCATGACAGTTCGCCAATAAAAATACGACAAGCCGTTCTGAGACAAACTGAAAGGGTTACCTAGCAACACACAATATGGAAATGCTCAACTAAAGATCAGAAGAGGAAATGTAGTCTGGATACAGGAAGATGAGGGGGTCAAATTGAAGTTCCAGCCCTTCCTCAGTGAGGGCAAGAGATACGTTCCAAGAGAGGTCACTTTAAACCAAATTCGCACTAAATCGAAGTGTTGTTTCAATGGAATAATTTAGTTTGGTACTTGAGAGAAACACAAAATACTAAAAAGACTGAGAGTCTACCCAGATGCACCTCAGCCCATCTTCTAGAATAAATAAAACATTGTTTTTTGTAGTACAGTATTAAATCTAAATCAATACAGCTAAAATTATGGGATGTGAAATGGTCTGTTTACTAGCGATCAGCTGATGGGAAAATAGGGGGGGGGGGAGGTGAGGTGATATGTTTGACAGTTGATGCCAAGGTCTAGTGCTTACTTATTTATCTGTCCTTAAGAGTGACTTTAAGTTTTTCTCTTATAGAATGAAACTGAACTGACAAGTTTTTCTCTTATAGAATGTAACTGAACTGACATGTTCTAATTAATTTTATTCCAAAGGGATAAAATTTAATCTCTTGTGCAAAATATATGACGTTTATATTCAAATTATTCGCTGTCTTGCAAGGATTCTAGCAATGCAAATTATTTTCTCCTAACTTTAGTCTGTGATATTATATAAGATAAAAACCGTAAGTTTATAACCACCCAACCCTGACTGGGTGGTTGGGGGGGGGGGGAGGTGACAGTGACACATTTGGGTGCCGAAGGTCTAGTGAGGTATTTATTTGTTTATTTATGTCCTTTAGATTGAGTTTTTGGTTTTGGTTTATAAAATGTCACAGAAGTGACCGGGGAGAATATAATTAACATTGCTGGAATTCTTATAAGATAGTGATTAATTTGAATATAATCATTCTATAGTTTGCACTAGACAAAAACATTAGGCGCGAATTTTAAAATATGGTGCACCAGATTGACTCGTGCAAAATAGGAAAGATTCGCTTTAAAATAAAACATTGTCCTTAATTGTGGGTGTCGCTTTAAATCAATAATCTTAAATTGAATCACTTTAAATCGATGTTCTACTGTATAGAGTATGCTGTAGCTTTAAGTAATACTATTAACCCAGAGGGAACATACAAGTAATGCCAAGTGGAACCTGAGAGTGATTCAACTAACTTTCAAAGAGGACAAAATTTGAAACTGGGTCAATCAAGTGCTGGTACATGAACACCAGGAATCTAATTACAGGTAATAAGACTGAAGTATTAAGCGTATATGCGGACAGAACAACCAGACATCATTGAGATCAGTAAGGAATGGGGTTGAGATGATGTCATAGGGTGAATTTTATTTTCCAGGGTATCACCTACCATTTAGAAAGGGCAGAACCACAAGAGGTGGTGGTGTACTACTGTATGTCAAGGAGCCCCTGAAAGTAACCGTTAATAACTACCCGGTAGTTAAATGAAATGGGGTCATCCTAATCTATTTGGTGTGATGTGATAACATAAAACAAAAGCAAGCTGACAATAGGTGTGTGCTGTAGGGCCAACTCTGCAATGGAGGGGGAAGTGGCAGATCTTCACAGTCATCCAGAGCAAAAGTTATGATCATGGGAGAATTTAATCATGAATTTTACCATAAAAGTTGAGGGAGAAGAATTCCTTGACCTCATTCAAAGATTCTTTCCTCATACAACACGTGACAAAATCCACGACGGGAGACAAGTTAGTTAATTACAGCAGTTAATTTATTGAAAAAAACAAAAAAACATAACATGTTAAAAAAAATTACATTCTGGATTTAGTCTTGAAGACTTAGGAGGCAATGGTGGACAAGGTCCATGTCCGGGAAAAACTAACTCCAGCCAGCAATCACCACATACTAAGATGGAACATTATCTTTGATAGTCAGGAGAATGTAGTTGAGGTGGAATCCGATGACTTCGACCATGGAGATTACCAGTTCTGAGGGACAAACTACTGAGAATTAACAGTTGAGCAATTTATATCCCAGAAAACAAGGAAGAGAGGGAATAAGACTAGATGGGCAAATCACAAATACAGGAAAGCCTGCAAAAGAAAATTCCATCCATGGAAGAAACACCAGAAAAATATCCCAACTACATAATCATGTGGATTATGTAATATACATAAAGGCCCTAAATGTGGCCAATCAGGAAATTAAATCAGGTAAACAGCACTTGGAGATGAAATTAGACTTTTTATGTGTATCCTGAGCATATAGACAGAAAGCAGATGGCCTAAATAATCACTTTGCACCAGTATTCACACAAGAGACCATGGATAACTTGCCAGTACCGAGGAGAATACATACCTCTGGGGTGGAAAATTAATTGAGAGAGAAACTAAGACCAGCTACCCTGAAAGAATTCAAAGCCCCTGGAGTGAATGAAACACAGACCAAGGTAATAAGGAGGTGGCAAACAAGATATGCACTGCACTGAGATTCTTATTCAGGATATCTCCTTATCAAGGAAAAGTGCCTAGGGACAGGAAAGGAGCCAAAGTCATCCCAATATACAAGAAGGGTAGAAAAGGTGCTGAAGAAGCTGTAAACTCATCATGGCTTGATTGTTTGGAAAATAATTCTGCCTAATAAACTTCCTCATGTCCCCTGAAAGAGTAAGACCACACGGACCAAAACTCACCAGTTTATGTGTTGTACATTGATTTTCTTATAAGGCTTTTGACAAAGTCCCACATGCACAGCTAGCCTCGTAAGATCCAGTCACATGGTGTCATAGGTAATATAGTGAAGTGGATTAACAAATGACTCAAAGCCAGGCAACAAAAGGTGGCAATAAATGGGAGTACATGGATTGGTTTTAGTATGTGTGGATAATAAGGGTTCTGGTTGAGGGGGTTGGATTATATTGTTATTTTTCATAAAAACAATACCAGTAGTTCCCAAATGCTACTTTCCCATATGCCTTGATTCTTCAGGAATGCATCCGTTACCATTTGCTAGGGTTGACTGTATGTGGATCTAAAAACTCATTGGAAATCCTCTTCTCCCAGTGCTGGAGTGGTGTGAAAGTGAAGGATTTTTTTAATTTTCAGCATCTTTTGATTCCCAGTCACAAGTTTTGGTCCCTGGAAAACTGGTTGTATCTTGTAGACTTCATGGGAATACCATAGTTGACCCTAGTCCAACCCATTTAAAATACAGGATGATCAGGATTAATTGTACTTTTTTTTATCAGGCAAATGACTCGTCTCCATGTATCATACACTTTGAGAATTTTGATGGCCTCGCTGGCAAGAAGAAACTTGGTGAGCATGGAGGGACAGATGTTGAGAGTCGCATCATAAATCATCTTAAGGTTCAGCTGGATGGTATTGTTCAAAATGATGGTATCTTCATTTTTGCAGAAACCAACCGCCCGGATCTTCTAAATAAGGTTAGTTGAGTGTTTTTTAAATTGTGTGATTATACTCAAGGGACAAAATAGTTTTTAAAACAATAAAAAGCTAAATATAGTACAGGTTGTACCTCTCTAGTCCGGCAACCTCGGGACCTGACCGGTGCCGGACCATGGAAATTCACCCTTTTCCTGGATAGATAGTGACTTGTGCTTATGCTTGGAAGCACTAGCACCACTTTCTCTGCATCATGGTCTCTTTGAAGACATATTGAAGGGTTAAATGTCGTATAGTAGCTTCTCAATTTTCGCGAGTTTTTAATTCTTAACGTATTTTATTGGAACACAAAAAAATAAATAAATAAAAATTTTGACGGCGGAAACTTGAATTTCGACGGGTTTGAACGGCCCGCCAACGTGCAGACGACGTGCATAATCGTGTAAACAGCGTCATTTCTCTTATGTACAAAAGATTCATTATTGTTTATTACTGAATGTCTTTTTTATTGAATTAATGTTTATGTGTGCAAAATGAGCAATACAATTCATTAATAATACGTAGAATATTAAAACACACGAGGAAATGACACAGCATTGTATTCGTTGATTACAAAACCAGTGACTGACTGGTTCTACATATAAAACTGAAGAAAATAAGACCTTGGTTGTAGCTGTAGTAAAATTAATATGGTTGTTTTAAGTAATGTTATTTAATGTTAATAAATGGAACAATAGAAGTAGCTGACGATAATGGTAAAGAAAAAAGAGAGATCGCATATGTAAGTGCGCATGCGCACACGTGAAAACATATCATCATTACTTTACATAAGAATATGAAAGCAACACTTATTTACTGTTCATATATATTTTAATTAATGTTTCTGAATTTGTTTTTATTGAATTAATGTACGTGTGTGCAAAATTAACAATACAATTTATTAATAATACGTGGAATATTAGAGGAGACGAGACGGCTGCCGGCATTGTTTATGTTAAAGCTTACGAAACCAGTGACTGATTGGTTCTACATATAAAACTGAAGAAAATAAGACCCTGAGTTTAGCTGTAGTAAAATTAATGTAAAAAATGAATATGGTTGCTTGAAGTACCTGTAATGTTATTTAATGTTAATAAATGGAACAATATAAGTAGCTAACCATTAATGGTAAAAAAAAAAGTGAGACTGCTCGTATGTAAGTGCGCACATGTGAAAATATATCGTCATTACTCTACATAAGAATATGAAAGCAACACTTATTTACTGCTCATATATATTGAAGGGTTAAATGTTGTACTCTGTATAGACTCTGTATAGACAAGCAGAGAGAGAGAGAGCAGCCGAACTGCCGGATGTAAACAAACCTTAATTTCCCGGCTTTTTTTTTTTAAGGGGATTAGCCCACCCGGGCAAGGTCACTGACCCACATTGGGGCCTGAGGGGCAAAAATTTAATACTCCTGTAATAATAATAATAAGTAGATAAGAAAAAAAAAAAAAAGCTGCCTATCTACCTATTGGACAAACTAAAATCGTTCCGGACCACGGGAGTTTCCGGACCACAGAATGCCGGACTAGAGAGGTACAACCTGTACAGGCAACAGTCATTAAATGCCATCGTTATGTAATCGATCGTATATTTATATTAATAACTTATGGGGAAAAATGGAATCCATTCCTGAGCCCTTGAAGAGCCCAAATAAGTTTTGTATTCTGCTGCTTACTCCCTCCTTGTGTTGTCCATGCCTTCTTTTACAGGGGACTATTCCTGTATACACCGACGGCTCTAAGTCGGATACAGAGATGGGTTTTGGGGTGGTCTTTCCCAATTTCTGTCAGGACGTTCGTCTTCCCACTATGCCATCTATTTTTACTGCAGAGTTTTCGGGTATTTTACTTCCCCTCAAGATTATTTTTACCCAACCTCATAACAATTTTACAATTTTTATTGATTCTCGTAGTGCTCTCCAGGCCTTAGCTAATGTCTCATCACCACATCCCTTAATTATACAGTAAAACCTCGATTAACCGACTTTCGGATTAACTGTGTTTTTTTTTTTTTTTTTACAGAGATTAGCCCACCCGGGCACATGTCACTGACTCACATCGGGGCCTGGGGGGCGATAATGTAATAATATTAAAAATGATAATGCTAATAATAATAATAATAAAGAACCATAAAGAAATGCAAAAATGAAAAAAATGTCAAGAGTGAGAAACAATGTACCTGTATGTATGTTGTGTTGTCAATAGTAAGAGAAACAATTGAGACCCTGCAATTGTGTGTAAATGAGGCAGAAAGTCAGATCAGCAACTTGGGACTTGGTCACAACTTTTGTGATGACACATGTTCTTTGACTTTTCCATTTTTTATTCACGGTTTCTGTGCTGGTTCATATTTATTTACTTAAGTGGTTTATGTTTTAAAGCAAATTCTATTGAAATATGAATGGCAAATGAACAAAAATGAATAGAGGGACTTAAATGAGGTAGGTTAGGGAAAGGTACTTTGAAAATGTATGTTTTATTTCCATAGACTTTATGTACTATTAACCTACCTTTTCAATTATCCGTCGGCCCCTTCCCCCCATATGTGGTCGGTTAATTGAGGTTTTACTGTAGATATTTTACAGTGGCTATTCTCATCCAACGTCGGGGCTGGAAAGTCGGTTTTTGCTGGGTTCTGGCCCATGTGGGGGGAAAAGGGGAAAGAGCTTGCTGATGCTGCGGCAAAAGCAGCTGCTTCTGGCCCAATGGCAAGTCGTTCCCCTGTACCTGCTTCTGGTATAAAACCAGTAATAAGAGCTGCCATCCGCTTGAGTTGGAAATGCAGGTGGGATGCTGTCGAAGCAAACAAGACCTGCGACATCCACTGCTAGGGAATGTATCCCATTAAACTACCATGTTATAATGCCCCCCATCTACAATATTTTAACAAGCGATGGGTTTTTCAGGAACGTAACTCCATCGCATCTCGGGGGTTACCTATACAATTATCGCTTTTTTTTTTTAATTAAAATTCCATTTTTTACATCAATTTCATTATTCTATATTATTTAACATCAATTTATATATATTATTTGTTATGTATGGGATATTATTGTTGCTTTGCATGGGCAGGGTTGTGCTTTAATCGAACCTAAAATATGGAATTACTGTAACGTTGTTCGACTTGGGACAAATTTACTTACAATCAGGGTCAAGGAACGTATCCCTGTCATAAGTTGGGGACTGCCTGCCCTGTATATATCTCATTGGTAAAAAATACATCAGGAATGCATTTTAATACTGTATATGCACTGGTGCAGTATGATGATCCCATTGTCCACTGTTTTGGATAGCGCTTCATTTTCCAGGAACATATCCTGAGTGCTAATCAGGGTAATTACTGTAGAGTATTACTATACAAGTGATTTCTCTGTTTGCCGGAACAAATGGTGCAGAGCACTTCCGGGAATGAGAGGTTTCCGGACAATGAGACAACTCTCTCAAAGCCGGGAAAAAATCCCTCATCCTCAGAATATTCTGGGTAATGGAAAAATATTCTCAGAAGTTCCAGAAAATGGTCATTACATCACCTCTCAAAACCGGAAAAATCCCTCGTCCCCAGAATATTTCAGGTAATGGCAAAATGTTCTCAGAAGTTTCAGAAATTGTGCCTCATTTTCATCTCTCAAACCTGGAAAAAAAATTCCCCATCCATGGAATTTTCCAGAAAATGTGTCCCTCAAAAAATCGTTCTCAAAGCCAAAATTTCGGGAAAATTCCGGCTTTGGGAACAATTTTCTGAGAAATTTCAATTCTGGCTGTCAGAGAGTTCTGGTTTAGAGGGATTCCAACTAACCGAGATATTAATATTTATTTGAACAAACATTTAGATACAGTAAGTCCTCGTGTAACGTTGCTCCCGACAACGTTGTTTCGTTATAACATCGCTACTCTTTAGATACCCATGATTCGGACAACGTCCCACCGATTCGGTATAACTTCATCACGGACTACTTTGTACGGTGCATCACCCTCTCTCATCTTGGCGCGCTTCACTCACGGAGCGTCACAGTATCCCCAGTCTTTGTTAAGCTTCCACAGCGTTCGTGCGTGTTTAAGTGTTTTTGCTCTAAATACTGTACTGTACCATTCGAAATGGCTTCCAAGAGCCAATCAAGTGCTACTGATGCTAGTGTTGTGAAGAAGTAACTTAAGACCATTAGCCTTGCTCCGAAAATGGAGGTTTTAAATCGTTTTGAGAAAGGTGAACGTGTTGTGGACATTGGTGCTACGCTAGGTCTAACCCCCACAACAGTGCTCACAGACAAGATTAAGGCTAGTGCTGGAAGTGGTACAGTACTTCTATGAGTGCAAGAAAGAAAAGTTGTGCTCGAAGTTCTGTGATTGAAAAGATGGAGAAGATGCTGGCTATGTTGATGGAGGACCAGAATCACCGCAATGCCTCCGTGAGCCTTGTGGTTATCCAGCATAAAGTAAAATCCCTGTTTGACGACTTAAAGGCAGAAGAGGGTGAAGGATTGAAGGAAGAGACCTTTACGGCCAGCTGAGGATGGTTTCAACGTTTTAAGAATTGTTATAACTTCCACAATATTAAGATGACTGTGAAGCTGCTAGTTCAGATACGGTTGCTTCCAAGATATTCCCGCCTAAGTTCAAGAACATTATCGAGGAAGGAGGCTACTCAGCGAAGCAAGTCTAGAGGATGCTCGAAAGAACCTATATCTCCAAGGAAGAAAGAAGAACACCAGAATTTAAAGCGGCAAAAGACCGCTTGACGCTGTTGCTTGGCGCAAACCCTGCTAGTGACTTGAAGCTGAAGCCAATGTTAATTTCTCGCGCTGCCAACCCACGTGCTCTGAAAGGTTACTCAAAGGATCACATTCTTGTCATCTACAAGGCAAATAAGAAGGCATGGATAACCAGCGCCATATTTAGCCAGTGGTTAAATGTGTACGCCATCCCTACAATGAAAGAATATTGTGCCAAGGAGAACCTAGACTTTAAAATTCTTCTTGTCGCTGACAATGCTCCAGCGCATCCTCCCAATCTCGACGATTTACATGACGGTGTTCGAGTTGTATTCCTGCCTCCCAACACAACAGCACTGATGCAGCCTATGGACCAAGGCATTTTAGCCGCATTCAAGGATTATTTATGGCTTACCATGGACCAACTGCTCAAGGCTACTGATGGAGAAAATAAATCAATGATCCGAGAATATTGGCGGTGCTACAACTTTCTTCATGCAATCGACAACATTGGCAAGGCATGGGAAGAAATTTCAGAAAGTTGCCTGAATGGTGTGTGGCATAAATTATGGCCCGAGTGCGTGAACAGCTTTATGGGATTCACGGACTTAGTCCCATCTGTGAATAGGGATATCCTCAGCTTGGCAAGACAGGCAGGTTTTCATAAGTTGGAATCTGAGGATATTGAGCAAGTCCTGGCATCCCATACAGAAGAGCTACCTAATGAAGATCTGCAACTTTCTAACAGAACAATGTGCCACTGATGACGCCGACGACGAAGAAGAACTACAACGAACGCTAACTACCAAGAGGATGGTAGAAGCGTTCGACATGATCCAGCTAGCAATGCAAATCTTCATTGATGATGACCCAAACAGAGAACGTAGCTCAAAGATTGTACGCAACTTGGAGAAAACTTTTAGTTGTTATAATGAGATCTACAAGGAGAAAAAGAAGAGGAGCACTCAGCAGTCAACGCTGGAATCTTTTTTTCGTCGCCGGAAGGCAGAAACAGCATCTTCACAACAGTTTGCAAGGGAGGAGGAGCGAACAGCTGCATAGGAGGAGCAAACAGCAGCCGAGGAGGAACCCCAGTCAGAGCGGGAGGAGGAGCCACCTGCCGGGTCTCAGTGACTCACCGCCCTCCTCTCCACTACCCACCACACACTCGCTCCACCTCCGCCCATTAGTGAGTACAATACATAATGATTTAGTTTATATATCTTTTGGATGTATAATATATACGTGTACTGTTTTCTATAAAAATTCCATTGAATTAATGTACAGTATTTGTAATGTATTTTATGGGGCAAAGGGAGGCTGGGGAACGTAACTCCCGTATTTTATCTATTTCTTGTGGGGAAAATTTATTCCATTAACGTTGTTTCCGTTAACGTCGCAGTTTTCATGAACGGAACCACGATGTTAAGCGAGGACTTACTGTACTGAAACTACAGGTATTCAGGATTATTTTATTAAAAGAAAATGGTGTTTCTAATTTAACTAGAACTGATTTTATACTCTTTCTTTATATATACAGTAGGTAGTTGGCAGCTATCAAACAAGGAGGCACTACCGCTTGGGAAAATATTGGAAGCATAATGTGTTGTCTGTGGTAAACCCTGCTGCCATATGGCATCACAAAAATTGTGACCAAGTCCCAGGTTGCTGATCTGACTTTCTGCCTCATTTACACACAATTGCCGGGTTTCAATTGTTTCTCTTACTATTGACAACACAACATACTGTATATCGTTTCTCACTCTTGATTTATTTTTTCATTTGTGTATTTATTTATGGTCATTATTATTAGTACAGTACTTTTATTTTTTGGTTATAATTTTTTTCCTTTTATTAATTATTATTATTATTATTATTATTATTATTATTATTATTACTACTACTAATTATTATTATTATTATTATTATTATTATTATTATTATTATTATTATTATTATTATTATTATAATATTTCGCCCCCCCCCCCAGGTCCTGATGTGGGTCAGTGACCTATGCTCGGGTGGGCTAATCCCCTTAAAAAAAAAAATATATTTAAGTCCCCCATCATTATACAGCTCCTCCCTGACTTACCACGGGGTTAGGGACCCAAATCCAGGTCGTAAGTCGAAAATGCTTAAATAATACACAGAAAATCTAAAATGGGTGTCTTTTTCTTCTCAGCACCACAAACGAAAATTTTTGTTATTACACAGCGCAATCACTGACGTGGGGACTCGAAAATACGTAATTTGACAAAATTTGGGTACGACCGAGGTAGGTTGTAAGTGCAGGTGGTCGTAAGTCAGGGAGGAGCTGTACATTTGTTTTATTGAAAGTCTTGTCGAGAATTTATTCAAGATCATATGCTATCAAATTCATCTGTAGGAATCTTTTCCACCAATTAGCTCTGTTGTTACAATGCTACTGTGGATTTACTGTATTCATAAGTTTACTCAAGTATTGCGACTCTGCCACTTGTATTCAAACATCACCAAAGGGGAAAAGGAACCCTTGGAAGCAACTGCACATACCTTACATTTTGGGTTCATGGTCCTAAGGTCCAGTTTATCCATGTTTTTAGATACTTAAGTTAGGTGCACTGTTGGTCCCAGTGATGTAAGAACTTCTGATCCTTTCCTCAACTACATTTGATTATCATATTTCTATTTTAAGAGATAGTCAACACATTAAGCTTTCCATGTAAATACTGTTTACAAAGATTCTTTGTTTTTAGGACGTGATTCGACCTGGCCGCTTCCATGAATACTACTTTGTTGACTTACCTAAACCTGAAGATAGACGACTTATTCTCGGTAAACACTTATTACCTAGCAAGGTGGCAGAAGCTGTAGAACTTGATAACCTCATCCAGCAAACAACTTTCTTCACAGCTGCTGAGGTAGTAGTGAGTAGTTTATATAACTACAGTATATTATTTAATACATAGTAAAATAATGCATTCTTTATTAATAAACATACAGTAAATTATTTCATTTCTAAATCATAATATTGTCTCTACAGCTTGTTCATTTGTGTGAGGAGGTCAAGACTCAGAGTAAAAGAGAAAGCATATGGAATGTTGATGATCCTGACTACACCATCAACAGTGGCAGGTGCAGTGAAGAAATACTTGAATCACTGATCCCCAATACCTCACAAAAAATGCTTCACAAATATAAAGCATTTGCAAAAATTTATTGTTCATGAAAAATGTAACAATTTACAATATATTATTTTATAAACTATTTTAATATAATATGCTCCAGAGCATTTTTTTACAAATGGAGACATTAAATAATAATATTACATGGTTTGTACTGAGCTTTGTTAATATAAAATGGAATACATATTTCATTTTAAATACAGGCAGTGACTGTTATACGATAGGGTTTGGGAACTAAAAAATCCATCGCTGGAATAATGATTAGATTATTTCTAAATAACTCAAATAATTTGTAAATAGACATAAAATCAATAATCTTATACAAAATAAAGATATAAAAAACATTAAATTTTTACAAAAAAACATATATATATTTAATATATTTAGTTACTGTACAAGTACCGTTACTTGTTATGTATGTGTACAGTAGTTAGTTGCGATCCCCCAGCCGCTACTACAAGTAGGTACAGTATAATGAATTTTATTTTGTTTATTTTTATTGAACTCTTATCTTGTGTGTGCATGCAGTAACAAGGTGCCTCGCAGCCCCAGGCTAGACCAACAGGGGATCTTGGAGCAGCAATGGGCCCCAGAGGGATGATGCATTGGCCCACTGGCATGTGGGTGCCCTAAGCATAGCCTGCCAACTTGACTAGGCAACTGCACCCAGTAAGGTCATCCTTATGCAGTCAAAAACACAATCATAATCACAGATCAAAACAAAAACAAATATACAACCTCTTATGGTCACTGCATGAAATCTCAGAACCCTTCTGGATACTGGCACGAATGAGTGTCCCAAAAGAAGAACTGCCCTTGTAGCATAAAAGCTGTCTAGCTACATCAACATAGCAGCCATAAGTGAGTCCCGGCTCCCAGGCAAGGGTTGACTCATAGAACAGGGTTTTGTTTATACCTTCTGGAAGGATATGCCTGCTGTGGAGAGAAACCACATCTATGGAGTTGGCTTTGCCATTCGCCAATCCATCGTACATAAGCTAACTCAAATGCCTGATGGGATCAACGAGCGCCTCATGATGCTCAGAGTCTCACTGAATCACTCATGTCATGCCTTTGTCATCAGTGCATATTCCCCAACACTGATTGCAGAATTATGATATCAAGGAGGCCTTTTATGCCGACCTTGACAGGGTGATAACCTCTATACCCAAAGAAGATAAAGTTGTGCACCAAGGTGACTTCAGTGCCAGAGTTGGAGAGGCTGACATATGGCAGGTAACCATCGGGAGAAACGGAGTAGGCAAGTGTAATCCCATTGGCCTACTCCTCCTTAGCAAGTGTGCTGCACACAACCTCACTATCATCAATACCTTGTTTAGGCAGGCCCACAAGTTCAAGGGGTCTTGGCAACACCCATGATCCAAACATTGGCATCTCATTGACTACATCATTGTCAGAGAAAGTTATCACCAAAATGTCATCATCACCCGAGCCATGCATGGCTCAGACCACTGTGACACAGATCATCAGAGCCAAACTCTCCCTTCACATTGCCCCAAAATGGTGAAGGCAACAAGCCTCCAGAAGAGGTTTTAACACCAAGGTACTGGATGATCCAGTGGTAGCACATGCTTTCAGAGAGCAGCTCAACGATGAGCTGATAAACAATCTAACAACAAACGACTTAAATCCAAGTGCTGCTCTCACTGACTGGCAGAGCAACCTTAAGTCTCGGACCAAAGCTGTTCCTTCCACGAGAAAAAAGCGGCGGCCCAGCGTGAACTTCAACTAATAAACGAATTGTGGAAAAATATAGCATGTAAAACACAAATATTTGCAGATCAACGCAAGATGAATGAATTTATCAATTCCACCAAAACCATATATGGCTCAATTACTCATGGCGTGGCTCCCCTCTGCTCATCCGATGGTAACTCCCAAATTAAAGACGAAGACATCTGTTAGCACTGGAAGCACTACCATTCACTGCTCAACCGAAACATCGATGTGGATGTCCTGACTAATCAGCAGGTTCCTCAGCACCAAGTGCCGAACCACCTCTTCTGTGTTCTATCCTGTGATGAGGTAGCTACCTCCATCAAGTAGATGAAAAAATAACAAAGCCACTGCTTGATGGAATCCCAGCCGTGGTGTATAAAGCAGAAGGACTTCTGCTGTCTCCACTCGGAATATGTGGGAGAAGGAGCAAATCCCCCAAGCTCTTAAAGATGCCTCGATTGTCAATATTTATAAGAACAAGGGAGACTGGTCAGACTATAGCAACTACTGTGAGATCTCGCTGCTGTCTGTAGCTGGCAAGATTAACGCCCGAATCCTCTTAAACAGACTTCTTCCCGAGCTGAAAAACTTCCTCCCAGAATATCAGTGTGGCTTTAAACCATCATGGGGCACACTGACATGATCTTTGTTGCCTGCCAGTTACAGAAAAAGTGCAGAGAACAGCGTCATGACTTGTACATGACCTTCATCAATCTTACTAAGGCCTTCAACTCGGTCAACAGGGAAGCCCTCTGGCGGACCCTCGGCCTTTTTTGACTGCCCATAAAAATTCATCGCCATTGTGAGACTACTCTACTATGGAATGAATGACAGTGTCCTGCACAATGGCACCCAGTCTGAGTTCTTCCCTAACCAAACAGGGGTAAAGCAAGGATGTGTAGTGGCACTGACACTTCCATTTTCTTGGCTGCTTTCCTTACTCGCATGAGTGCTAATATAGCTGGCAGGGCGGACTTTTCAACATGATACGACTCCAGGCAGGAACAAAGGTGTCGACTGCTCACACTGAACGTGTCTTACAGGAGATCTTGAACGCCTACGCAGATGCATATGCACACTTCGGCCTTGAGGTAAATGTACGTTAGACTCGGCTTCTCTTTCAGCCTGCCCCTGGTTCAACCACACCTCTGCTATCCATCTAGCTTAACAGTACTACCCTTTCTAATTCTTACTCACTTTCAGTACCTTGGCTCCAACCTGTCCATGACCGTGGTCATCGATGAAGAGATTTAACATCAGATCAGATGTGCATCTCTAACCTTTGGCAGACTCCGAAGCCGTGTCTTCAGCTGTAGGGAGCTGAAATTATTTACAGAGTTGCATGTATATCAAGCATTAGTCCTCCCCACCCTGCTATATGGCAGCGAGGCATGGGTCACATACAGGAGGCACCTCAAGGCACTTGAAATCTTTCACCAATGTAGTCTACATTCCATCCTCCAGGTTAGCTGGGAAGACAAGAGAACAAATGCCAGTATTCTCGCTGACACCAACTGTAGGAGCATCGAAGCTACTATTATCCATGAAAAACTATGTTGGACTGGCCATGGTACCCACATGGACGGCAGTAGACTGGCAAAGCAGCTACTTGAGTCACCTAATGAATAGTAAATGTAACCTGGTGGGCAAAGGAAAAGGTATAAGATAGTCTTGAAGACAAACCTGCCAAATCGACCTCACCTGGGAGATGATCACTCCACACTGTAACGCTTGGAGGAGCACCACATGAGAGGGTATGAATACTTGCGAGTTAGCCCAACTGCTTACCAAGGCAGACAAGCGCTGGCGCTAGAAAGATGCTACCGTAGCCACTCCTGCACTTCAGTCTGCGCGGAATGTGAGATCGTGTGCTGAAAAAATATTGATATTTACGATTATGTTATGTAAATAAAGTCAAGTAACACTTACCACTTCAATTAATACTTTGTAGTGTTTCCTCTGCGCTTCAGACAGTCTTTTAGCCTTCGAGGAACACTGTCAGCAAGGTTTTGCAAGAGGTCAGGTGACAAGTTAGCCCAGGTATCCTTGATGGCTGCTTCTAGCTTTGGGATTGATGATGTGTCAGCGTCGCGCAGACGACGCTTAACAATGGACCACAAATTTTCTGTTGGGTTAAGATCTGGGCTACTGCCAGGCCAGTCATTAAAGAAAGGTACCTCACAGTCTTTGAGCCACTGTATGACACTTTAAGCAGTGTGGCATGGGGCACCGTCCTGCATGAAAAGGCTTGCCTTAGCTTTATCAAATGATTCAGGTAAGAAATCACTGAGCAGTTCAAGATAGTTGTACTGATTCATCATCTGGTTCTTAGGGAGGATTACTAGTTCACCAACACCATAATACGTAAAGGAAGCCCAAACCATAAGTGAGGCAGGGTGCTTAACAGTCTTTACAGTGTACTGTGGGAGGTGTGCGTCTGAGTGGGGCAGGCGGTACACCCTCCCACCACTACTCCCAGTCACAGAAAACGTAGCCTCGTCGGACCACAATACACTTTTCCATGACTCTAAATCCCACACTTCATATTTCTTGCAAAATTTCATTCTATTTTCCTTGTCTCTTTGTCAACAGAGGTTTAGGGCGGGCACGAAAGCTCTTAAATCCCAGGTCATCGTGCAGGGCTTGTTGAACACAACGTAACGAGACGTGACTCAAAAGACGGGGGTTTCTCTCTTTCACTTCACGTGCTGTGAGTGAGGGATTGGACCGAACTTGTCGAGAAATAACCTTAAGTGTCCGTGGAGACAATAATTTAGGCCTACCAGACTTAGGTAATGGAGCTGGTAACTCGTCCTCTCTAAGGTCACGGAAACGTTTGACAAGATTTTGAACAACTCGTAATGCCACACCAGTCTGAGCCGAAATTTCTCTCAGTACATGGTTCGCTTTGTGCAATGCAATCACTGCTGCAATATCGTCTCTTGTAGTAACCCTCCTGGACATCTCTGATGGCCACTATGTCGGGTTAATGCACCTAAAACTAGACAAAACATGGCCACATGGCGCGGGAACCCGCACAATAAATCTTCCCCTCACAGTTGCCAGAGGCGCACTGACTACAAACCGTGACGTGTTCTCAGTTGCCAAATGTCACCACTTGCCAACAAACTAAGCGTTTTGAGATCTCGCATCCCAGGACAGCCTTCACAACATATGATCTTATTTTTGCAAGAACTTAGTTCGTCGGCCCTATCGCAATTTAATATTCCGCGCAGACTGTAGATGTAGCCCTCCACACGTGCAACATCCGTGGATGGCCCTGCTGGTCCTTTTATCGGCCTCTCAAATCACCTCAAAGTTCACCAATGAAGGTGCATTGTTAATAACTCATATCATAGCTGGATGATCATCATACTTGATTCCAAGTGACAGCAAAATAGTAATGTATGTGCACGAAACCCGTCTTAGAATATGCACATACAAGTTGGAAATTATAATGCACAGTACAGTATATCTTTCTGTACAGCACTGTACTTCAAGAAGTATATTGTATTAAGAATTTCACTGAATATCTCTCGAGAAGCAGAATCATTTAATAGTCAACAACTATACTGTATATACAAGTCATTGTCACACAAATTCATAATCCACAATAGTTTAGATAAGGAAATTAATAAAAGTACCTTAATTATTCAAGTATTTATTTTGTTTTGTAAACAAACATCAGAAGCCACAATTATCGTAAAATTTAAGTGGATATGTTCAGTTGCTCATGAAACCCACTTCGTTTGCAGGAACTTTGTTGTCATAGGTATATTTAACATTGAGTAAAAGGGAATTGCTTTCAATCCTTTCTTATCTTGTATTATGCATACGTCAAAAATTGCTGTAATAAACAATGAAAACAATACATAGTACACCATCTGCCTCATCCGCTTCACTACCCACCAGACACCTCTGCCCATCGGTGAGTACCCATACAAACTTAGTACAGTAGAGGGGTACTTGTATATGTATGCACTACTTTCTATAGAAACGCAATAATTTTCTGTATTCATGGGGCAAAGGGAGGCTCAGGAACGTAACTCCCATATTTTATTTATTTCTTGTGGGGAAAATTTATCCGCTTTACGTTTCATACAGTATAACGTCGTATTTTCAGGAACGTATCCCTGACATTAAGCGAGGACTTACTGTACTGTATTTTATGTACAAAAAATAGTTCCTTTCACCCTTGAACAATCCTATGGGTATGCCGAGAGTGGACAAGTTCGGACAGCCAGACACCAGCTGATGTGAGACATGGCTGCTACATTGTGTATGCAGTGACGTTACATTAGGGAGAGCATAATGCATCCATAAATATGTTCATCTCACACACAGAATAAAGATGCAGAATATGTTTTTCTTGACTATACACATCAAACACCAGTGGCTGATCGTAAGCCACACTTTGTAGAGTTGTGTTCTGACCTCACCAGAGGAAAGGTCACGGCAGGCTTAGCCCCCGGGGATTAATTGTCAGTAATGGCTAGTGCTACTTGTGAACAGAGCTGTGCCCTTCTGAGGGCCAAGGAAGAAATCAAAGGAAGTGATAGCGAGGATGATGGAAGAAACGAGACAAGGCAAGCCCCTGTGTGACGAAAACTCAGGCGAATGGAAGGTTGTGAGGAGTGGGACGACCAAACTGGTGGTGAAAAAACACACCAAGGATATGACAACACCTAAGTGTACCAACTCTTTCAGTCCTTTGATAGACGAATTGGACAAGGCTGACAAGGAAGGTACAAAAACCTTAATTGTTGGTGATTCCCAGGTACAGTACCTGGACAGCTTTTTGTGGTAAAAAATAAAAATATACTGTAGGATGAGGGTGTTTGCCAGGAGCT
Organism: Homarus americanus; assembly: GCF_018991925.1. Classification (NCBI taxonomy): domain Eukaryota; kingdom Metazoa; phylum Arthropoda; class Malacostraca; order Decapoda; family Nephropidae; genus Homarus; species Homarus americanus. The sequence continues at coordinate 6,047,973 of NW_024744839.1, read as the reverse complement.
GGTGTGGGGATATAGTTGACAGGATGGACAATATCTTGTCTGGTAATGGGAACAAACCCATTATCTGCCTTAGTGATGGCAATGATATTGGCTGGTGCAGGAGTGAGGAGCTCCTTGATAAGTTCAAGCCAGCTTCTGAATGTATTAGGTCGAAGGGAGGGATCCCTATCATATGTGGTGTCCTGCCTAGAAGGAGAGTTGGCAATGAATGGTTGTCAAGGGCAATTGGTGTCAACGGCAGAAGGGACTTTTATGCTAGGGATGGGGTGGCAACCCTGGCTGGCTCTCTTGAGAGGGCAGTTCAAAAGATGTCAAAGTCTTTATACTGCTCGGAGAACATGTGAGCATGGGGGTGGAGGAGACTGCAGTGGGACGGGTAAACAAAGTGAAAGGTTACAGGGAAATAGTGCTAGGAATGATGACAAAACAAAATTAGGCAGGGAGTTAAACCTAAACGCGACAAAGAGAGGACTCAGAACGCGACTAACTTAAATGTCTACTACGCAAACAGAAGAAATATGAGAAACAAAATGGATGAAATCAGGGCGTTGGTGTGTACCGAAAAAATCTATGTACAGTGATCCCTCAGTTAACAAAATTTTGGTTTAGGAATTACCTTCCATAAGAATCTTCAATTCGGTTAACGAAAAAAAGTCGGCTAACGAATTCCTTACGAATTCTTCTCAACATGTTTTCGCTGGCTCACCAGCTGGAATATTAGTCCGTCAATACAGTAATCAGTTCTAGGGCTTAAATTCGTTCCCATTTGAGTAAATATCAAGAAGGTTGTACTATTCAATAATTTTAAAAGTTTTATATTAAAATTTTTAGTCATTTTAACAATTATTGAACATAATTGAAGTACAGGAAACTAGTTTTTAGCGCGCCAAACAGCCACTTGACTCACCCCGCAGGCGTCAGTTTGTGTCTGCTCAGTGGAGGCAACATCTTGCTTGAGACTCTGTTGAACATAAACTATTTTTATGTTTTTTCAGTACAATTATTGGTCATTCTGAAATTTATTTTACATATTGACAATATATAGTGCAGTGCAGTGTTGATTTAAAGAAAATAATCTTGAATTACACCTAGTGAACTTAAAATTTTATGGGTGAAATGGCGGCATGAAGCATGGGGTGATTTCTCTTCCACCCCCACTTCCTTCTATTCTCCCTTCTCCTCCACCCCCACTTCTAATTCTAATCATCATCACAATCAACCAGGAGCCTTCTACATGCACACCTCAAAGTAAGTGTACTTTACTGTCATGATCATGATAACGGCTAACCTGAAAACCTTAAGGATTCATATTACGCTCAAACGTCCACAAAACCTTCTGAGTCCCCGAGTGGAAACGTCCCCCGTTTTCTCTGTTTCCCCGTCTTTGTTAGAGGGAACTTTGAATATCCACGGATTTAGTAGCAGACGCTGTATGTTGGGACCTGTTGCCATCCAACCCTTTGTAATCAATTTAATTTTGCTTTTGATAGTTTAGTCAGAGCATTGTAAGTGAAGATAATAGTAGGGAATGAAAATGAGTTCATAGTCTCAGTTTCAACGTCAGAGTGTACAGTAAATTAATTCATCGGAATAGAAGTAGGTGGGCTCCCTGGTCTGTTTTTAGTGAGGGCCCCGCGGGCATTTCTACCGTTAGTGAGTGCCCGTCCCTTCATCCATACAGGTATGCCATTCCACTCTGTGTTGTAATTCGCCCTTCTTTAAGTGATTTGACCCAATTAATAGTTGATTGTGCAAGTGTTACAGTAACGTAGTTGATATGCTCTGAGTGAAGTCATATTTACGTCTTTAACGTCCCCTGAAACGTGATGTTGTTGTTACCGTTAGTGAGTGCCCGTCCCTTCATCCATACAGGTCCCTAACGCAGCCTAGGCCGTGTCTGTAGCTTGGATGTTGTATCCACTATGTCTGGGGAGATGTCCGAGGTCCAGTAGGATCAGTTACCTTCGTGAGACCCGGCTGTCAGACACTTCAGACTACCTATAGCCCCCATAGCTGGCTCGTCTGGCCCTAACTCTCGGCCTGCGAGGTGACCCCGGATCACCAAGCCACACATCACTACCAGCCCCCATCATTGGTAGATGAGTGTCTAACTCAGTAGGGCTATTTGTATGGTGGAATTAATCCACTGGGATCTCCAGAGTTCGTCGGAAAGTACTCCATGGTGGCTGGACCCCATGGCTGTTGCTTGAGTATCACCCCTGACGACTGAGTGTTGTAGTGGCAGTTGCCCCTGGTCTTTATGGTGCTAAGTGACAATAAGAGTTGTGTGTTATTGAGTATGTCCACCCAGTAGGGTTGGAAGTGTTATTGAATATGTCCACCCAGTAGTGGTGTGAGTATGTTGAGCCTGAGGGCCTAGTACTAGATTTCGTCTGTTGGTACAAATAAATTCTTTCTCCTAATTTCATATTCATGTTTAAATAAATTGTGTATTTGTATAATTGTGTCTATTATTTACCTACAGTATTTACCGTTATTTCTTCCCTATTGCTTGATACTATCATTACATCTACCCACGAGCCTCCTCTCGTCACGCTACCAATGGTAATAAGTATGAGAGTACAAGGAATTGTTCCTGGCACACACAGGCCCTCATAAATGGTGGCAGCTCAGGCCCTCATATTACTGCATTTATTTTTAATGTAATTTTCGGTGAGCTGGAACCAATTACCCAAAATCCCATTGAAACAATGGTTTCGGTTAACGAACGACCTTCTGGAACGAATTGTGTTCATTAACCGATGGATCACTGTACAGTATAGTCTCGGTTTACACGGTCAATTAAACCCATGGAGGTCCGTGTAAAGCGAGAAAAGCGTAAACGAAATAACAGAACATATGGGATTAATTGAAATAGAGACTGGGCCGACCCCCAGACTACCCTTTTTCCGATACAATACATACGTTGTAGTAAAAATAACATCTTAATTTTATGATGGTATGCACACACAATTACTGTAATATTTAAGAGAAATATCAATAATATTAGGTTTTTTAACACTTACGTTAGTAGAAGAGATGGCTGGGTACATGGGGATGGGAGGTTGGTTCCAAGGCATAGGGCAGCTATTGGCCCTCACCTGTATCACTATCCACCACAGAGGCTTGCAAGGCCTCTTTGTCAAACCCCTGAAAGTCCATATCCTCACTATCACTGACTTGGGCTGGCTGTGGTGGGTGAAGAACTCGGTAATGTTTTGTTGACTGGTCGACCTTGTGCGCACCCTGCCCGCGCCGCTTCCCGCGTAAATGATGGAATGTACCACGTAACTAATAATTGCTGGTCTGGCCAGGTGCCAAGTAAATGACCAAACTCGTAAAGGAAATCCGCGTAATATGGATAAACTTACTCGAGAGTTACCTGTCGAATACTAAATTGCAGGTTACAAATTATTCCATACCGATAGGCAGAGTAGGAAAGGAGGCAGGGTGGCAATCTATGTCAGGTATAATCTGAAGTGTGAAATAAATAAGGAAATAAAAACTGAGCTGAAACAATTTGGATAGAATTAATTGATGGTAGAGAAAAATTAATCACAGGAGTAATATACCATATAGACTCCTAATTTTGACAGAGTTAATGAGCAACTTATTTGGGATGAAATGCACAGGGCTTCCATACATGGCAAAGTCTGTATAGTAGGTGACTAACTTTAGCCAAATAGAGTGGATTGATCTTACGGGTAACTCAGAATCAGAGGATTTTCTTGAAACAATCCAGGACTGTTTCCTCAGCCAACATATAACCAAACCCACCCAGGGTAATAATATACAGTACTCGATTAAGTTCTGTCAAACAGAAAATCTCATTAGTAATGTCGAGATAGGGAAAGAACTGGCTAACAGTGATCACAAAGAAATAAGATTCCAGTTAGAATTTCAGGGCAGTTGCAAGGAAAATTCCACTGAACTCCCAGATTTCAGAAAAACAAACTTTGATAGTTTGAAGAGGCAACTGAGAGAAGGGGCATCATGCTTAGGGGTGAATTACATGACCTCACACAATGTAACCACAGAGGGCGAGCTCACCTTAACCTAGAGACCTGATGGTTGAGGATGACCTGATCACGAGGTCTGAGGTTGATGAGTTCCACAACATTTTAAATAATGAGTTACTTAATGCACAAAGGCAGAACATAACATACAGAAAACTCAGATCAAACATCAAAGACTCTAAATGGATAAATAATTATTTAAAAAATATTATTGGACAAAGGAAGGCTATAGGTAGAATAATATATCGTAGTGAAGTTTACCTCCCAGATTATTATAAGGTATTGGCCAGTATGGTTAAGACCAAGATAAGAAAAGCAAAAAGGAATAATGAACTGAAGGTGGCAAGGGAGGCAAAGTCAAACACCAAGGGATTCTATCAAATGTATCACACTAAAACACGAGAAAAGATTGGACCAATACAGTCAGATACCGGCGAGCTAACTGATGACAACGGAGAAATGAGCAATAATCTGAAAAAATATTTTTCAACAGTTTTCACCACTGAAAATTTAAACATGATACCCGAGGCACCGACTCTATACAGAGATAGTGAAGAAAATAAATTGAGCGAGATAGTAGTGACTAGTAATGATGTTAGTAAGCAAATAGACAAACTTAAGCCTAATAAGCCACCAGGTCCCAGTGAGATATTTGCCAGAGTATTAAAAGAATGTAAGGAAGAGCTTAGTATGCCCTTAGCAAAATTGTTTAACATGTCCTTAAAAATAGTTGTAGTACCAGAATCCTGGAGGATTGCAAATGTAATATTGACTTATCCTTTAACTACTGTCCAATCAGTCTAACATCAATTGTAGACAAATTACTGGAAGAAATCATTTCAAACTCTATTCAAAATCACCTGGAGAAGCACAAGTTGATCTATGATTCCCAACATGGCTTCACAAGCAGGCATTCATGTCAAACTAATCTATTAACATTCTTTTCATCTGTTTTCAAATCAGTGGATGAGGGGCAAAATTATGATGTGGTATATCTCGACTTTAGCAAAGCCTTCAACAGAGTCCCCCCTCACGAAAGACTAATAAGAAAAGTAGAAGCCCATGGCATTAAAGGAGTTATTCTAAAATGGATTAGGGCGTGGTTACAGGACAGGAAACAGCGAGTGAGCATTAACGGCACTATATCCGAATGGAACAACGTCACTAGTGGAGTTCCTCAAGGCTCAGTACTTGGGCCATTATTATTTATTATACTGTTACGAACCACGCCATCAATTGTCATGATCTACCTACCCAGCACTACGAACCACGCCATCTATTGTCATGATCTACCTACCCAGCACCACGAGCAACACCATCTAGGGACGAAACCCGAGTATGACTAGTCTTAGTTACCACTCCGGGGTTTCCCTTCTCCATATCCTGATTGTTGCGTCACCTCCTCCAAGTCTTCCTCATCAGCTCCAGATCGAGGAGAGTTCAGTTCACTCTGGGAAGTGACCACACTAGGATCACCTATCCTGGAAACCTACGGCACAGTGACTACCTACCATCTTCTTCAATACTCAGCCATCTCAGCACTGCACTTGAGTATTTTGTAATCTTATATTGCCTCCCACCTCCACTTGCTTCTGTTTGTTGTATGTTGTATAAATATGTATATATACTGTTAAGCCAATGTTGCGTATGTTTAGGTTAAGTATGGTTAAGGGTAAATTATAGAAAGCTGAATATTTTGTTAAGGAATTTATGGTACAGTATTACCCCGCCTAACGCGGTTTCACTTAGCGCGTTTTCGCATATACGCGGTGCCTTGCCAGAGCTGAACTTTCACTTAACACGGATTTTTTCCACATATACGCGGTGAGTGTCCGGCTCGAGATGCTATTTTTAGATTTTGCCCACGCGCCACGCGCCACCCGCCCGCCCGCCTGCCCGCCTGCCTGCCTCTCCCTCCTCCTCCCTCCGCTTGGGCAAGCCGCGCGGTAAGGTTGCGCAGTGTGTGTCTTTGTTGCGTTATCACTGACGTCACATGACGTATCGGACTGTGATTGGCCATGCATCCCTACCCCCTCTGCTGCTAGCTGTAATTGGCTTAAAGTATTATGACGTGACCACCCCGGGGAGGGAGGGAGGGAGGAGAGACGACGCTTGACCTAGCCGCGGCAGTTTCATCCCTCAAGGCCACCCCGGGTTAACGCGCATCCATTGTTCCGTAAAATGGCTTCCGCCGGACCACCACCGTCCCCAGAGAGAGACCTTTCCTTACCTGGACCCAGCCGCACTAAGCCAAAGAAGATACGACGTTCATTAAGCTACGAGGTGAAGTACCAAATTGTTCAAGATTTGGAGAAAGGAAGACGGCAAGTTGATCTCGCGCGCCAGCATGGCGTCAACGAATCTACGATTCGTACGATCAAGAAGGATGCAGCCAAGATCAAAGAGCACATGAAAATCACAAAGTCTGCAGGTGCTTCATCTATCAGGTATTGCCAGAACAGGGTGCTGGCAAAAGTGGAAAATTTGCTGGTGAGTTATTTGGTGCGTCAGGCGCGACGCAACATGGCGGTGGACACGCGCTCAGTGCAGGAGTACGCACGTGAGCTATATGCAGCAGTGTCACGTAAACTGGGAATTGCAGAGCCCAAACCCTTCAATGCTTCCTCTGGTTGGCTGCATAGGTTTAAGAAGAGGAACAAGATCACCAACATCAACATTGGTGGTGAGGAAGCGAGTGCTGACCGTGTGGCGGCTGGAGATTTTCCTCCGTTTTTACGTGAGATTATGGAGGAAGGACAGTACAGTGACGACCAGGTGTTTAACATGGACGAATCTGGTCTTTTCTGGAAAAAGTTACCTTCCAAGACCTTCGTTGTCCAGTCTGCCAGCAAGGTAAGGGGTCGGAAGTTGCAGAAGGAACGCATCACCATCCTGTTTACCACCAATGCCTCTGGTACCTGTAAACCAAAGTTATCGGTGATTCACACAGCCCGCAAGCCGCACGCCTACAAGAATATGGACATGAACAAGCTTAATGTCCACTGGCTAACCGCACGTAAGGCGTGGATGTCCTCTTCTCTGTCCCTCTTCTGGTTTGACGACTGTTTTGTTCCTGACGTGAAGAAATTATGCGAGCAACAGAATGTTCCATTCAATATTTTGTTGCTCCTTGACAACGCACCTGGACACTCGCCCCTACTTATGGATCGTCACCCCAACGTAAAAGTGGTCTTCCTTCCTCCCAACACCACGTCATTAATCCATCCCATGGACCAGGAGTTGATCTGCAATGTGAAAGCTGCGTACTCTACAAAGAAGTTCAAGCTCCTGAACGACTCTACCAACACCAAGGATGAGTTGCGTAAGCTGGGTGACACCGACAGCGAGAGTAAAAGCGACAAGGAACAAGAGGTGGCGACTCAAGAAGTTCTCGTCAAACAATTTTGGAAGAAGTTTAACGTCAAACAAGCTGTAGACTTCTTGGTGGAGGCATGGGATCAGCTGTCTTTTGCTACGATTTGTCACGCATGGAGACATGTGTTGCATGGTATCCCAGGTGAGAGGAGGAGTGAGCCTGTGACTGGTGAGGTTCAGACCGTTGCAGTAGCAGTGGACCTTGCCAGAGAAGCTGCGCACAATATTACAGCTGAAGGCTTCTCCGAGACCACCAAAGAAGACATCCTGGCGGTGATCAGAGATCCTGAAGTGACTGCCGACGAGATGTTGGAAGAAGATCACGTCAGTGAAGAGGAAGAAGAAGGTGCGTCATTCTCCGAAGAACACAGTTTAAGTCATAGTGATATTAAGGGTGCCATGGAGTGTGCAGAGAAAATGAAGTCCTTCCTTTCCCGCGACAATAACGATGACCGCTATGAATTCTTCCATACCCGGCTGGTGCAGGCTATGGATCCGTACATCAGGGTATATCAAGACAACATAAACACCAGCCGTCAAAAAAGCATAACCAAGTTCTTCACCCGCAACCCACCACAGCCAGCCCAAGCCAGTGATAGTGACAGAGGTAGAGACAGTGAAGATGACTTTGAGGGATTTGTCAGGGAGGCCATAACAAGTGTGGGTGACAGTGATGGTGACTCACCTGGCACGGTGATTCACCTGAGGGCCAGTAATCTGCTCCCCTGCCTCGAACCACCAGCCTCCATCCTCGATGCCGACCCAACTCTCTACTACCGTAAGTAAATTCCACCCAATCCTTAGTTTCTCTTAGGTAACCTTCATTTTTCCCGTTAACCTTTTTATCTTTCCTTTTAACCTAACCTCTTCTATATTACTTGTTTTTTTCATACCATCATAAAGTTAAGATAGAATTTTTACTACAACATAGTTATGTGTCATAGTTATGTGTCGTCAAAAGTGGATTTGGGGTCGGGCTGGGTTCTATTGGAATTAATCCCATATGTTCTGTTGTTCACTTAAGCGGATTCATGGCCGGGACCCTCTGGGTTCAATTGACGTGAAGTGAATTTAACTGTACTTTATTATACACAACAAAAACTCGCACCCTTTTATAGTCCGATTGTCTTTATTTTTTTATTGTTGTTGCCTGTTGGGATCTGGGTAGACTTTTAACTATATTCTAAATCCCCAACTCGTAACAATACTGTACAGGTAGTTCTGCTATCTTGCGATAATTGTGTTCTTGTAAAATATCGTGTTATAGAAAATCGCGTAATAGAAATAACAGGGCTTATGGAGAAAATAGGGTTAGGTGCAGATTACTCGAAATCGAAAAAATTTAGTAGTTAGCCTAACACAAAGGATAGCACAGTCTAAATAAATGTTACATTCATATCTAATAATGAAATCATACAGTAAATGTAACACTTTACTTGATGGGGAGAAGGGTGATTCAGGTTGATAAAATCGATTTCTTCAAGTGTTATATCCTTTCTTACTATCATCACCGAATTCTATCACCAGAACGCTTTTTGTTGATATTCTTCTTTACTATATTCACAGTTAATACAGGGTTATGCTATAACGAACGATCCTACTACTAATATTCCTATAACTAACGGTTTTACCTATAAAATTGAGAATGCTATAACAACGAAACTCCTACAATCTAACATTATTTAATTTTTTTTTTAATTTATTGTTTTTTTATTACAAATATTAATGATATTCTTTATTTGGTTTAGATGCATATTTATGCACTTTACAATTTTACAATTTTATATTATATTTTTCAGTGTTAAGTGGTTGTATTTGGGGCCTGGAACGGATTAACCTATAATCAATCTAATGCTATAACGAACAAGGTTCTAGAACCAATTAGATTCGTATAGCATACCCCCACTGTACCACAAAATTGGAGAAATAGTAAGCAAAATCGCTAATAGAGAAAACAAAGGCTTGATTATACAAATATCGTTCCTAATTCATAAATCGCGTTAGAGCAAATTCAAGTTATCAAAACACGCGTTATAGCAGAACTCACTGTATACATAAATGACATAGATATCGGCATAGACAGCAACATAAGTAAATTTGCTGATGACACTAAAATAGGGCGTGTAATTAAATCTGACGCGAATTCCGCAAAACTACAGGAAGATGTAAATACAAATTTTGAATGATCTGAAAAATGGCAGATGAAATTTAATATGGACAAATGAAAAGTACTCAGTATAGGAAATGTAAACAGGGATACCAGATGAACAAAACTGTTATTGAGAAATCCCACTCAGAGAAAGATTATGGAGTAACGATAAGTGGGAATCTTAACCCAAGTAAGCAATGTGTATTTGCTAAAACAGGGCTAATAAATTAATTGGGTTAGTACAAAGGAGTGTTAGTTACAAGATTAGCAAGGTCATCCCACTGCAGTTTCTTCCATTCTTATGTTATGTTATGTTCTCATACAGTATATCAAATTTATGAAATCCTCTTGGTTACATGCATTTCAGATTCCTGTTATTAAATTATACCTTCCCAAGAGGTCTGTCTGGTATGTCAAAGCTGCTAAACAAACAGATGGTCACAACACAATACTTTTTAGGTGTACCAATCATTGATTTCATTTGTCTTAACTCCCTCTTACCACCCTTTCACAGAGGTCTGGTGAGGAAACAATGTCATGTGAGGTTCTGTATATTCTATGTTCATTAACTATGGCGTGCGTGTGTACCATGAAGTAGCAGTGTGCATACAAGACAGGGAAGGATGGCATTGAATGGTTTTGGAGAGTGGATGTATGAAATGACAGGGGTAAACCAGATGGCTACGTAGACCATTAAGATTTACAAAAATGGAATAAATACTTCTGAAAGTGAAACTTTTAAACATACAAATTTGTAAGTTAAATTCTACCGCTTGGGAAATTTACATTAACAGTTTGCAACAACTTTTTGGGCTATCCATCGACAAGGAAACTCTGGAATGGCTGGAACTGCTGATATGTCCAGGGATGTTCCTGAAAAAAGAAAAACTGCTTAGACATGTAAAAGTAAATATATATATACAGTGACCTCGTTAACGAACTCAACTGCTTCCAGAAGGTCGTTCGTTCACCGAAAAATGTTAACGAAACCATTGTTTCAATGGGTTTGGGTAATGGTTCCAGCTCACCGAAAATTTCCTAAATTCAACAAAATGGTAGAAAAGTTCACTTACTTTGAGGTGTGTATGTAGAAGGCCCTGGATGATGATGATGATGGGAATTAGAATGGGGGTGGAGGAGAAGGAAGAAGAGAAGGCATTGGGGTGGAAGAGAAGTCACCCCATGGCACCATTTCACCCATAAAATTTTAGTTCTCTTGGTGTAATTCAAGATTATTTTCTTTAAATCAACACTGCACTGCATTATATATTGTCAATATGTAAAATATATTCCAAAATGACCAATAATTTGCTTTGAAACACAGAAAAAAGCGTTTAGTTGAAGAGAGTCTGCAAGATGTTACCTCCACTGAAAACAGAGAGAGACTACCTGTCTGGTGTGTTAACAGGCTGGATGGCATGCCAGAAACTAGTTTCTTTACCTTCAATTATGTTCAATAATTGTTAAAATGACTAAAAAAAAGAATATTAAACTTTTAAAATTATTGAATAGTATAAACTTTTGATATTTACTAAAATAGTAAGGAATTTAAGCCCTAAACCGATTACTGTATTGGCGGACTGATACTAAAGCTGGTTGCCTGGTCAGGCAAGCAAAACATGTTGAGGTCGGTTCTAAGAAATTGTTTACCGAATTTTTGTTAGTTAACCAATTGAAGACTTGAAGCCAAGTTAACAACCTATATTAAACAAAGGGTCACTGTATGTATGTATGTATGTATGTATGTATGTATGTATGTATGTATGTATGTATGTATGTATGTATGTATGTATGTATATATATATATATATATATATATATATATATATATATATATATATATATATATATATATATATATATATATATATATATATATATGCTGATAACTACAAGGAAAGAAGAAAACACGAAGTTCCCAAGCGCTGTAATTCACATCTTTCAGGGGTGAGTACAGACTAGAGAGAGAAATACAAACCAAGGTGTATATATACAGAGGAGGGTGAGACCAGGTCCACAATGGTCAGGTATTAGGTAATGACCCGACTAATCTTTAAATAGCACACAACGTGGTGGTCAGGTGACCCGCCTTCTCACCTGGTTACAAATCTTCTTAATTACAAAATTGTCCAGCTTGTACATGCCGTTACTCAAATTCATGTTGAATGCTTCGTATGTTTAATAAGACTAGATTCTATGATGTTCCTACTATCAATTGAATTATATGGTAATATTGAGGAGGCATTATCCCAGTCAATGCAATGCTTGTTATCCTCAAATGAACAAACAGAGCATTGGATTCCTGGCCTGTCCTAACACTGTATTTGTGTTGTTTAATCCGTTAAAGATCTTTACCTGTCTGGCCTAAGTAAAACATATTCCTTGCAAGGAACTTTATAAATGCAACCAATTGTGTTGTTGGGGAGTTCTTGATTAACATTTGTTTAATGTGCATGAGTTTTAAATGCCACATTGACGTTCCAGGTTTTAGTTGTGAAGGAATGTGTGAGAAATTTTTGTGAAATGGTAATATAAGATATTCTTATGGTCATGGGTGGGCTTGGGATCAGTTCTATAAAAAGTTTTCTTAGTAATGTTTAGGCATTTGTCTATGAAAGATCTAGGTATTGTAGTTTGAGCCAATATTATATATATATTTGTATTCCTCATCAATGAATTCGACTGCAAATTCTCAAGGCACGAAAACATTGTTGAAAATACTGACTGTTTGACTTTATTATGGTGGGCAGAATAATAATGAATGTATGAACACACATTAGTTGGTTTTCTATAAATACTAAACTTAAAAGTGTTACCTATTCTGTGTATCAGACAGTCTAGGAATGGCAATTTACAGTCTTGCTCTAATTCCACAGTGAATTTGATTGAGGGGGCTAAGTTGTTAAGTTGTGGCAGGAAAGCTTTTTAGTCCTCATTACACCATCTGTGAGGGAATTACTACACCACGCCAGGTCCCTCATAACAACATCTGAGGGAACTACTACACCACGTGAGTTCCTCCTAACACCATCTGGGAGGGAGTTACTACACTACGAGTTTGCTGTTCAACACCTACATTAATCTGTGTGTTCACTGTATGTTCCTTTACCTTTCTCTAATGAAGGCTTTTGTTAAACCACCAATGTATGTAATAAGTCATTTGTGTCCGATGTATATTTTCAGCCTTCGGGCTGCAGAATTTTTTCAATAAACCGTTAATTATTATTATTATTATTATTAATACATCATCAACATATCTAAACCAGACTGCTGAAGGTGGTAAAATATTACTTAATAGTTTCTTTTCAAAGAATTTATATATAGGTTGCTTAATACAGGTGAGAGTGGATTACCCATTGCCATACCAACCTATATATGGAATTCTTTGAAAAGAAACTATTAAATTTTACTGCAGTCTTTTAGATATGTTGATATGTATATTCTGGCCATGTAATGAGGACCTAAAAGCTTTCCTGCCACAACTTAACAACTTAGCCCCCTCGATCAAATTCACTGTGAACTTGTGTGAAGGAAGTGGGCAATAAATGAGTGGCTGGGTGACCGCCTACCTGAACTGCGTAAAATCACCCAGAGGGGTTTTCGAGTGTGAAAGAGTTATTTTTCTTACATAAAATATGCACTAATGTATTTTATGATATGCTATGCATCAATTTTACTGTTTATCATAATAAATATGACAGTTCATCCCCATTGCATGCAGTACAGTCATCCCTTGGTTATAGCGCACTTGGTTATCGCGATTTTCGTTATCACGCCTCCATCAAAATCTGCACACCTGTTGTTATAGTGCATTTTTCAGGCCGAGAATTTAATTATCACGCAGTTGCCTTCAGGTGTATTGTTATACCCTTGCTTCACCTACATCTATTGAGGATAAAATCTTTCACCTACAAATTAACAAAAACACATTTGCTGTAATCAGACATACCTAAGTTGTCTCAACAATTGCAACCCCAGATGCAATTTCAAATTCTGTGTCATTACTAAGGAATAACGAAGTCTCGGGTGCACTCTAAGATTGAGAGAAAACGAAGGACTCAGGTGTCCTGAAGCGATGAGAAACGGACTCCTCAGACGGGGGACTCAAATAAAGAAAGCATAGCTACATGTTTTGTGGACTACAGTACTGAGCGCATTTTTCATCACTTTGTAATAAACCTAGCCATGCCTATGTGTGTTTCTGATACTTACCATAACATTATCCATATCTTTAGTGAGTCTAAATGGTCGTAAAATGGGAAAATTGGGGTTGGGTCTTGGGTGCCTGGAACCAATTAGAATAAATTCCATAGGTTCTGTAGTTTCATTATCAATTTTTCGTTATCACACTCGGCGTGGTCCCAATTAGACGATAAACCAAGGGATGACTGTATTCACATTTATGATTCTTGCTGATTTTGGAGGAATTTTTATTTTCATTATTATTATTTCGTTTTGTTACCAGTTAGTTGAATCTGATGGTTACCCGGACCCCGGAAAACCGAGATTCTACTGTACAGTGGTCTCTCCGTTAACGAACGCCTCGGTTAACGAACTGCCTCCCATAAGATTCTTAAATTCGGTTAACGAATTTCTTACAAACCGACCTCAACATGTTTTCGCTTGCACTGGCCAGTCAACCAGCTTTAGTATTAGTCCGCCAATACATTAATCGGTTCTAGGGCTTAAATTCCTTACTATTTTAGTAAATATCAAGAAGTTTATACTATTCAATAATTTTAAAAGTTTAATATTCAATTTTTAGTCATTTTAACAATTATTGAACATAATTGAAGGTAAAGTGACTAGTTTAATGCGCGCATCCAGCCTCTTAACACAGCAAACAGTAGTATCTCTGTTTTCACTGGAGGTAACATCTTGCTTGAGACTCTCTTCAACTAAACGCTTTTTCTGTGTTTCCAACAAATTATTGGTCATTTTGAAATATATTTTACATATTGACAATATATAATGCAGTGCAGTGTTGATTTAAAGAAAATAATCTTGAAATACACCAAGAGAACTAAAATTTTATGGGTGAAATGGTGCCATGGGGTGACTTCTCTTCCACCCCAATGCCTTCTTCTTCCTTCTCCTCCACCCCCATTCTAATTCCCATCATCATCATCATCATCATCATCCAGGAGCCTTCTACATACACACCTCAAAGTAAGTGAACTTTTCTACCATTTTTGTTGAATTTAGGCAATTTTCGGTGAGCTGGAACCAATTACACAAAAACCCATTGAAACAATGGTTTCGGTTAACGAATTTTTCGGTTAACGAACAACCTGCTGGAACGGATTGTGTTTGTTAACTTGGGGACCACTGTATAAATAAAATGGAAAATAGCATAGAATGCATAATAATGTTTATAAGTGGTTATGTGCATGCTTACACTTACAGTAGACAGAGTTATCACCCTACCAGGAAGGCCACACCAACATAGCTTGTCCCTTTTTCTCATTCCAATAGGTGTTTTTGGTTCATGAATTTGAAGATGAATAAAACCTTACTTTATATTCTTGTTTTGTTGTTCCTGTGTAAAAATAAACGGATAATGTTGAGTAACAAGTAGTAAAGTTAAATTTTGAGTGTGTGTTGGAAGGAGTAGAAACACACCTGTATCCTTCTTTCGTGAAAACTTGATGAAATCTCTGCCAATATGGATAAAAACATCCAGTTCAATGATAAAATTTCCTCTGGGAAGAAAAACAGGGAATTGTTAATCTAAGGCAGTGGTGTCAAACTCAAAACCTTTCAAGTGCCAATTCTTATTTTAGTTACAGTCTTCAGGGCCAACACAAGTGCTTTATCACATATTTGCAGGATTGAAGTTTACAGCTTCACACATTGCCTTACCTGGCTTACCTCATTTGGGTTTGTCTGATCTTAAGTACAGAATATTAATTTTACTAAATAAACAACATATCTATTTCTATCATAATTTCAAAGGATGATAAATTTTACCGTCATCCCTGGGCCACCTGACCATCCCATGGGCCACATTTGGCCTGCGGGCCATGAGTTTGACACCCCTGTTCTAAGGTAATTTAAGATTTAAAGCAGAGTAAGATTTAAGTAGCACTGACAAGGATACCACAGCTTGTGCAAATTTTTTCTAGACTCCCCTGTATGTTAGAGATGCATAAATTTAAAGTATACTGGTACTTAATATTACAAGAAATAAGGGACATAAATTAATATTCCCTCCAAGCAAATTTTATTATTCCAAGGTGTACATTTTTTGCTTGCATGAAGTAAATAAAATTTTTAAGCATTGTTTGGTGAATTTTTTTAGCCTCTGGTCCTTAATCCCTTATTTTCAAGTGAATTACATGTACTGTACTCCAGTATTTCTATATCTTAATTTTTTACTTAGTAAATATTCTTAGTCCCTATCTCACGAAATAATCTGAGACTTCTGTACTGGTACAGCAATAGGACTATGATAGCAATGATCAAGAGAATTTCATATAATCTTTCCTCAATTGTTCTTACTGTACTCACCTTCTGAAAAAGATTCTTGAAGATCAAAATTGCACAGTGATACACTATCTAGGTAGGAATTTTTCCGATGGAAGAAAACGGTTTCCCAGGTATAGATGCACCATCCACAGAGCGAGACCACATTCTTCATTGAAGAGTTTTAGTACATTGCCCTTTCCTTCTCGAATACTGGTGTTAACTTCAAATGCCTGTAAAGGGTTAATTTATTAATTAATTTTCTAAATGTTTACATTTTGGTGTACTGTATTATTTATATAAGGTACAGCACCTTTTTCCACTATGATACAATATGGTGTGGGTAAAGTCTATTAGCACAGCATAATACTAAACCTTATGAAGGATCCATCTTGTCTATTCCACTTTCAGGTTCTTAAATGAGTTATGTCTAATCTCTCCTACCAGATTATCCAACTGAAGATTTCTAAAATAGAAGTCCTCCCTGAATACCCTAAACACAGTTCCTCAACTGTTCACTCTTTCCCAACTACCCCAGTGAAAGTTCTTCAAATGATATGTGCTCTCTCACTACTGTACGGTACTGTATTGTACTGCCTTACCTTGAACTACACTCTCGTTATATAACTATGTTCATCTTATTACAAAAGCTCAAACCTTTCCAATCCAAATCTCCATATACTGTATTCATTCAGACTACATTTGTCACCCCATCACATTGTAATACTGAATCTACATCTAATTTTCTTATTCTTCATTATATCCATGTTTGCTTCTTGTAACATTTACCCTTGACTCATTACACTTTTTTGGTCATTCCATTATTAAGAGATGCACAATTTAACAGCACATGGTGATTAAATAGAATAAATAGAAGGCACAAAAATCTTTAAATAGTTGGGAATTATGGGGTTGTGTAGCACAGAGCATAAAAAATACAGACATTGAAAGATGAATTTATCAAGATAAGATAACAGTTCAATGGGCCAATTTTGCCTTGTGGGTTGGAAAGCGCCTTCTAAAAATATTGCTATGTATTACTACACTATGTATATTGCTTTCCAATGTTTTATCCAGTATACAGTACGTATTACTACAGACTTTCCTAGCAGTACCATCCTATCTGCTTAATTCTATTCATCACATTCTATTGCCAACTAATGGGGAGGTAGAAACTTGGTTAAATTCAATATTAATATAACTCAGTATTTACTAATTACACTTTCTAAATTAGATGATCTCCCACCAATTACATTTCAGGACGCTATCATTCTGCCAAATCCTGAAATAGATATGCTGGGCCTCACCATTTCCTCTAATATGTCATGGAAATCACACATTCTCAACATTGCTAAAGCTGCTTCCCGAAAACTGGGAATGCTGTACAGATGCTCAGTTGCACAGACAGGACCCGACTGCACTGCCGCAGAGATCCAAGTGCATAAATGACCAACTTATCTATGTCATCCATGTCCAAAGTTGTGACTAGAGACTCCTGGCAGTCGTTTCTGCTTGTCCCTGTTACCATAGGACTTTGGGGGCTTAGGGGTTCTGATGATGATGGAAATTATGATGAGCTGAATGATGGCTGTGCGTGAGTACTTTTAAATGGTGAGGCAGGAGTGCAGGTTGCAACCACACATCTTGGCTTTCCCTTTTCCTGATCCAGTGGTGCAGGCAGGTGCAACAACTGGAGAGAAGGCGAGTTGCATTAGACTGCCAATAGCCCAGTTTGTTGGGTTTTGCCTTAGTAGCCTGTCCATCTCGCATTGCCTTCATCTGCTGGAGTATTCATTAGGTTCCCGTGTTGGTCACCTCTTCCGCCTATTCTGCCGTTGGGGTCTTACCGGAGCTCCATAAGCATGTCTGCCTGATGTGGAGCTCCACCACAGATTTTTCTTTCATGGTTTACTCCAGCTTATACCGACCAACGTTAATTCCCAAGGCAATGGGGCAGTGGTTGGTAGGCACCAAGGCATGTCCACATGCCAGTGGGCCTCTGTGCCATACCTCTTGGGCCCACTGCTGCTCTGAGATCCCCTGCTGGTCTAGCCTGGGGCTACGAGACACCCAGTTACCGTGTTGTCACAAGGAGGCACAGCAGGACTCTAGGTGGTGAGGGACTTGTATATTGGCAGGGAAAGACTTATGCAAGGCTGCTTCCCTAGCAGTGGTAGCTAAAAGGAAACTAGTAGTGCCTACATCTTAGCAATAACATAATGCTGCCACTCTAGATGAATTACACCACCCTCTACAAGACGCATGTGCACGCGCACACACACACACACACACATATCCAGATGTACCTCATCACTGTCTCATCATTTAACAAACAAAAACTATAGTTTAAAGATGAGTATAAGTATATGAGAGCAAGAGACAGTTTACCTTGTAACCCTGTTTATCTGACAATCCTGGAGGTAAACATAACGAGGGGAATTCTTCAAGACCATTGAAGTCTCGACATATACCTCCTGCATTACTGGCACTGTCATCTGCTGTCAAGTCATCACCTGGTGTACCACCATGTCCTGTAGCACAACCTATAAAAACAAGAAAGAAAGGAATGACTTATGCAAAGCAAATATCTTATCTAACTTCCGACCAGGTTAAGTTCCTGGACCCTGTTCATAATTCGATCTGTTCTTTACTCAGAACAGTGTTAATTCTATAATATTCCATACATAACAAGTAATGTAAATACCATTAACCTTCACTATACGAATGGGTTAGGTTCCTGAATAACCATTTGTTAGGTGATTTTTCATATAGCGATTAAAATAACATACCTCACTTGCTAGTCAACCAGCTTTAGTATTAGTCCGCCAATACATTAATCGGTTCTAGGCTTAAATTTCTTTACTATTTTAGTAAATACTCTGTATCAAGAAGTTTATACTATTCAATAATTTTAAAAGTTTAATATTAAATTTGTTAGTCATTTTTAACAATTATTGAACATAATTAATTGCAAAGTGACTGGTTTTATGAGCGCCATCCAGCCTCTTAACATTAAAAGCGTGCTGTTGCTAGTCTCTCTCTGTTTTCAGTGGAGGTAACATCTGTTTGAGACTCTTCAACTAAATGCTTTTTTCCAAGAAAAATTATTGGTCATTTTGAAATTTATTTTACATATTGACAATATATAGCTTAGTGCAGTGTTATTTTAAAAGAAAATATTCTTTATTTACAGCTAGTTTAACTTTAAAAACATGTGTTGACATTGTCGGAATCTAGCATGGGGCCTAAGAGATCAAGAAAGCTTTATTTAACCAAACCAAGCAGGAAATTATAAACATGAAGAAGGTATTAGAACAAATTGCGCCACCGTGATATCACGGCCTATAAGACGAAATTTGAACATTAAAAAAATCTGCCCAGTTAGGGGTCGCCTAAACCACCAAGTTTAAAAATTCTTACCTCTTAAATATTGTGGTTTAGTGTGTCAAGAGTGGTGATGAAAAACATCGTAGTTTCACTCCAAGGTCTTACCACTAATTATTTTATACTGAAACTTACGCTTTGGCAAGCTGATTCAAATTAAGATTACCGTATATTAAAAATAATAAAAATGTATTATAAACCTGTCTAATACCGTAAAAAGAGATTTATACCTTAATAAACACAGCTATCATCACACACCTCCCCACGCCCCCCCATTTGCCAGTGAGGAGCCGTGAGGTGGTCAGTAATGCATACCGCATCGGATATTTACTCCATAATATTTATCTCCTATAAATAATTGATTTAAATTTTATTTTTCCAAAGAATATTCAGTAAATGAGTGCATTAATTCTGAAACTATCGACGTTAATTACAGACGCTCAAGTGACGCTACTAGTGTTTACACTACACCAGCTGGTAATATTTGATGCCATTACTTGAAGTGAATTCAACTTATTTTAAGTAACTAACTATAAATAAATACAAAAAATTAAAAAAAGATCAAAACTGAGAAATAATATACTGCTGTATGTTGTGTTGTCAAAGTAAGAGGAACAAATTGTGTAAGTACGCATATATTTTTTCACTCAAATCCTAATGAAACACTACTGGAGAACATTCCTTTGTCGCAAAACAGTTTATAAATTAAAGAAAATAATTACAGTGTGTTTAATATATTACAGTATATTATAAATAAATAAATAAAACAAATAATTCGTAAATCTATTTAAAGTAAATGGAAAAATAAGCAAACATGTTATTTACCAAGACCCTTCCGTCTGGCTCAAAGGGTGAGATGTAGGGGAGATAAAAGAAGGCTATTTATAGCCCATCAGAAGTGACCAGTAATTCTAATGCACTACAACACAATTATTGAACATTCATTTTTGTACATAGTATATTCAGTATATATATATATATATATATATATATATATATATATATATATATATATATATATATATATATATATATATATATATATATATATATATATATATATATATATATATATATATATATATATATATATATATATATATATATATATATATATATATATATATATATATATAAAATATATATATATATATATATATATATATATATATATATATATATATATATATATATATATATATATATATATATATATATATATATATATATATTTGTGTAATAAATGTATGTAGTAAGTACATACTGGTAACTCACTCAAATCCCTAATGAAAACACCACAATTAGAATACTGTGGTTGCTTGATGAACCACATGTTGTATAAATAGTCACACCACTGAGACGGCGAACACTCCCACCACGCTTCAGTGACGTCACTAGTGTTTACACTCACACCAGCGGGTATAATTTGATGACATTACTTGAAGTGAATTGGCCTTATTTTAAAAAAAATCAAGGATGGTTGGTAAAGGACTACTGAGCAGTGGGTAAGTGTCACATTTGGGGTACTGGTCTTATACAGCAAATAGAGCTCAAAAGCTACTTTTAAATGGAAATTTGGGGGGCGCCTATGCAACCCTTATAAGGTCGCGGATATACGGTATGCAAAGAATATGGCACGCCGACATCAACTGTGTCGACAATTTTGCACAGAAAGACAAATTTAAAGAAGTGAAAGTGAGAGACACCAAGAGTGTTTAAAAGTAGATCCCTAATTGCAGAAACTGAGGTTACTTCTCATCTGGATTAGGGAGAAACAGATGAAAGGTGATTCAGTTTCTAATGAATTTATTTGTGAAAGAGCCAGGGAGATTTATGAACACTTAAAGACAGATCAACTGGTTCTTCAGGCACAGAATTTGAAGATTTTCGGGCCAGCAAAGGCTGATTCAAAAAATTTAAGAAAAGAAGTGACATTTTCAGTGTTGTTAGGCATGGTGAAGCTGCTAGTGCTGATAAGGAAGGGGCAGCAAAGTTTTTAGTTGAATTTAAAGAACTGATGGAAGAAGAAAATTATCTTCCACAGCAAGTGTTCAATGTGGACGAAACTGGGCTGTTCTGGAAAAAGATGCCCAAAAGAACATTCATCACCAGAGATGAAGCTTCTTTACCTGGGCATAAACCCATGAAAGACCGTCTCACTCTATTGCTTGGTGCCAATGCTTCAGGGGATTTCCGACTGAAGCCTATGCTTGTCTACCACTCTGAAAACCCCAGGGTGTTCAAGCAACAGAAAGTGGTAAGAACAAAGCTTGGAGTTTATTGGAAGTCCAACCGTAAGGCATGGGTGACAAGACAGCTCTTTAATGAATGGGTTGTTGATGTGTTTTGCCCTTCTGTCAAGAGCTACCTAACCACCAATAAACTCCCTTTAAAGGTTCTTCTCCTCATGGATAATGCTCCTGGTCATGACCCTGACCTTGCCAGCAATTTGGAGTATCAATTTGACTTTGTGAAAGTGTTGTTTTTGCCTCCAAACACTACATCAATCATACAGCCAATGGACCAGAATGTGATCAGCAACTTCAAGAAGTTGTACATGAAGAAAATGTTTAGGAGGTGTCATCAGGCAACTTCCAATGATCCTGAACTAACACTGAAACAGTTCTGGAAGACACAATTCAACATCCTGGAGGCTGTAAAATTGATTGTGTCATCATGGCAAGAAGTCTCCACTAGATCCCTCAATTCTTCATGGAAAGCACTGTGGCCATCAGTAGTCCATGATTTTGAGGGATTTGAGGAAGAAACAAAGTTGGACCAGGAGATTGTGTCCATTAGTCAGTCATTGGGCCTTGAAGTGGAGGAGGAGGATGTGGAAGAGCTTGTGATGTCTCATGAGGAGGAACTTACTCCTAATGACTTGAAGCAACTGGATGAGATGTTACAGGTAGAGGCTGACAGTGGTGAGGAGGAAATTGAAAGTGATGACCATATGTCAGCTAAACAGTTGAAAGATGTGATTTACCACTGGGAGAAGTTCAGGGAACTGGCTTCAAAGCACCCAGATGTGGAAAAAACTGATTTAACTTTGTGTCATGTTGAGGACTCAGTGGTCTCCTTCTTTAAACAAAAGTTAATGGTGAGGAGGAGAGATGCCCCACAGACCACAATTGACACTTTCTTCAGTAAAAGGCAGAGGGAACAAGATGCTATCCCTCAGCCTTCCACTTCAAGAAGGAGAGAGGATGTTCATGGTGGAGAATCTGTCAGTCCAGATGTTCCTGACATTTTCATGGAAAGTGACTCACCTTCCAAGAAGCAGTAAAATGCTTCTCCTCCACCTCCACTTCCTTCTCTTCTCCCTTCTCCTCCTCCACCTCCCACTTCAAATTCACATCATCATCATCATCCAGGAGCCTTCTACATACACACCTCAAAGTAAGTGCATTTTTCTACCTTTTTTGTTGAATTTAGGCAATTTTCGGTGAGCTGGAACCAATTACCCAAAAATCCATTGAAACAATGGTTTCGGTTAACGAGATTTTCGGTTAAAGAGCAACCTGCTGGAACGGATTGTGCTCGTTAACCGAGGGACCACTGTGAAGGAAAAATTGGGTACGGTTCCCCAATGACAAGAAAACTCCAATGTTGCATCATATACGAAAAAATTAAACCTGTTAATGAACAACAAAAAACTTACATAACTAATGATCAAAACAGGCAACTCCCAGGGTTATGGAATGATTCCGTTCCTGAAAATCTTTCTTTATCGCTAAACTATTTTTCCCACTGACTCCCATTATATACGTTGAAATACGTTCCTATGGAAATTTTCTGCAGCTAAAAAACCTAACACAAGGACACTTGTGAATGAAAATAGACACATACCTGTACAATGATTCATTCATGATCTAACATGACAATAAATGCACACACTTAAATTTAATTCACGAGAGTTACTGGATACCTCTTAAACATAATGTTTATAATCCAAAGTAATTCCTTTATTGAATCTTATATCACCACTGCTTTAACTTGAACTTGATAGTCTTTTTCACTCGTCTTGAATAAGGGTACACAGTAACATCGATGCACAACTGAACACAAACTGGTGAAAGAATTCAAACTGAGCAGGGCCATTGTTGTGGTGGCTGCTGGGGAGGTGAACGGCCTTCAACCATCTTTTAGCTAACAACAAGAATCCACACAAAAAAATTAGAATATCAGTGATTTTTTTTTTATAAATCGTAATTTTTTTTTTTTTTTATTTACCATAATTCCATCAGGGCAAGTGTTTTGACCACAATTTTTTGGCTCATAATTTTGAAATTCCGTAAAGGCAAATTTCTGTAACCCGGAATTCTGTATCATGGTGTTGCCTGTAGTACACAACTACAGGATTTATTAGTGGTATGGGTGAGAGACCTGTGGTAGAAAGTTAAAAATGGCCATCTTCTGTCTGTAAAAGAGATTTTGGCAGCAACTCAGTCACATGCAACAAATGTGTAAGGTGGGTACATAAGAGGTGCAGTGGAGTAGATGGCAGACCGCAGGATGTTGTTGATTTTTAAGTGTTCTGTATGAATCGGTAACTATGAGCCCACAGAAAGAGTGGAGGAACTTAACATTGGGGATATATCCCTGGACTGTGCCAATGAGATCTGTTACCTGGATGACATGATCAGTGCTGGTGGGGGTATTGAAGGCTGCTCAGTTGCAAGAGTCAGAAGTGCCTGGAGAAAGTTAAGGGAACTGCTGCCTTTATTAACAATAAGAGGACCTTCCTTCTGCATGAAAGGAAGAATGTATGCAGCTGGAGTGAGAAGTGTGATGCTGTATGGCAGTGAAACGGGCAGTTAAAGAGGGTGACATAAGTAGACTTGAGTGAGCTGAAATGAGAATGGTGTGGTGGATGTTTAATATGACACTGAAAATCTGGAGACCCTGCTCAGAGCTAAGAGGATGGCTGGGTATTGAGAGTACAGTCGACCCTCGTTAAAACGGACTAATAGGGGGAGGAAGGGTGTCCGTTTTAGCCGATTGTCCGAATTAACCGATTTAGGGGTTAATATTGCATAGGCCTACGTATATGGTATTGGAAATACAGTACCGTATATACACTGTATGCTGAACATGATAAACAGTAACAAAAATACATTATATTTCAAAGAAAATGCAGTGAGTTTGTCCTTAGCCTTGCGTATGTCCGAAACTGTTTGCTTTTTAACACCATACTCGTCACAAACTCTAGCCACCGAAGCACCAGCCTCTAACTTCCTTATAAGTTCCAGTTTCTGTTTCATAGAAAGGATCACATACTTCCTCTTTGGCATATTACTCCCTCTTGAAGACATGATGTAAAATACAAGGCTGAAAGATGCCTAATCACTGAAATATCAACGAAAATTGCAGGGCAACACAACACTGATACTCGAATATGGCACTAAAAGTCAACAATGACTGGCGGTCTGGCGCACGCGAACCATCTATCGGACAATCCCAGAACCAGAAATTTGACACGGACAGTCCCTCGCTTAATTCAGATTTCGTCCGATTTATCCGATATCCAGATTAAAGGGGTCCGTTTTAACGAGGGTCGACTGGTACTGGCAAAGTTCTGTGAAGAGGCAAGATGAGATGGTTTGAGCATGTGGAGAGAATGGATGAAACCAATTGGATCAAGAAGTGCATGAGCCTAAATGTGGAGGGGAGGAGAACCAGGGGTAGGCCAAAAATAACAAACAGAGAGGTTGTAAGAAATTACATTAGATTTTAAAACCTGACAAGAGAGACTGCAAGACATTGTGAAGCATGGAAAGCTGTCATCAGGTAATCACAGCTAGCCCACACAAGCATGGAAAATGGCAGTAAAACTTTAAAGATGATGATGATGATGTACCATACGTTGCAGCCTATAAGTCAAATTTTAAAGCTCCAATTTTTCTGTTCAAAATTAGGGGTCGCCTTATACAAAACGTATAAAATGTCAACCTTTAAGTATGCTCCCCCACTAGCATCAGATTTTCATTTTACCTTACTGGTAGGCCTCAGTCATTTAATTTCCAGCACTAACAAACACGTTTTACCAAACTGTAGCATTTTTCCATATGGGTAACTGTTACTGAACTCGGCCAATGGTCGGCATTTACACTAGTCATACCAACACTTCAAAACATCAAAATATCTTTCAGTGTTAACTACAGTTTCTTACAAACAAACGTTACTAGGGCAGTTACTAGTAATATTGCTGTTAAATTGGTTAAAAATGCAGTTACGGTAGATTCAGGTACAGTGGTCCCTCGGTTAACGAGTGCCTCGGTTAACGAGATTTCGGTTAACGATTTGCCTTCCATAAGATTCTTAACTTCGGTTAACGAGTAATCCCTCGATTAACGAGCCGACTTCAACATGTTTTCGCTTGCATTTGGCGGTCCACCAGCTGTAGTATTAGTTCGCCAATACAGTAATCGGTTTTAGGGCTTAAATTCCTTACTATTTTAGTAAATATCAAGAAGTTTATACCATTCAATAATTTTAAAAGTTTAATATTAACTTTTTTAGTCATTTTAACAATTATTGAACATAATTGAAGGTAAAGAAACTAGTTTCTGGCGTGCCCTACAGCCTGTTAACACACCACTGTTTTCAGTGGAGGTAACATCTTGCTTGAGACTCTCTTCAACTAAATGCTTTTTTCTGTGTTTCCAAGCAAATTATTGGTCATTTTGAAACATATTTTACATATTGACAAAGTATGATATGGACACGAAGTAGTACCTTCAGCTGTGTACCCTTATATTATTGTATTAATTATGTATAGTAAAGTATTGCAGAACATGTATTAATTCTATGTAATATCTCCATTTATTGTGCACCATGTTATGAATATAAATTATCATATTTATACTTTATGTATTCAGCTTGTGAATGCTGGCATCTGTACATGCCAGCGCGCAGCAATACATAGAGAGAGAGTGAAGACAGTCAGTCCTTGTGGTGTGGAAGTGAGCTTCTTGGTCCCCTTGTATATATATCTCCCGTAAGAGAATAGAACCTACTTTTAAGATAACAAGTGTTTATATATACCTTCAGTAGCATAGAACATTTTGGAGGTATCAAGACGAACACAGACAATATATAATGCAGTGCAGTGTTGATTTAAAGAAAATAATCTTGAATTACACCAAGAGAACTAAAATTTTATGGGTGAAATGGCACCATGGGGTGACTTCTCTTCCACCCCAATGCCTTCTCTTCTCCTCCACCCCCATTCTAATTCCCATCATCATCATCATCATCATCATCATCCAGGAGCCTTCTACATACACACCTCAAAGTAAGTGTACTTTTCTGCCCTTTTTGTTGAATTTAGGCAATTTTCGGTGAGCTGGAACAACCGAGGGACCACTGTACATGTAGTTCTGTAGCTAGTGAAAAATAAGTGATAACCAAAAATAACTCTGTAAGCCATATAACATGTTAATTCATGAGAACAAGGAAAGCACACCATGAATATATCCATGGTATCTGCAAAATCCCCTTAGATATTTTCCTCATCAGTCTCCTCTATATCTACTGGTGATGCATTGGTACAGTCCAGTCCCATACAGTGCTTGCACATGGGAGAACAAGAAAGCTGTGTTTGCCGGCATGTGCATCGTCGATTGCAGCCTTTCTTGCAGTTGCAACTCATCATCTTCAGGAGCTTCTCTGGTGCAGGTGGTAGCTCAGTTGGCACAAGAGCTAAAGAGCCGTGGGTCAATCTTACCCACATTCTGTGGATTGAAGTTCATTTCCCAACTACTGCTGTACCTGCGTAGGTCCGGTAAGAATGCTGCTCTGCTGCACTACTTGTAGGTGGAAATGTAGCTAGATCAAATGAAGAACCAACTCCTTTGCTACAGATGGCATTATTATAAGCATAATACCTATACTCGTCCAGACTTGAGAATCGATCACCACCATATAGGGCAAGGAGAAACTTCTCTCCTGCACAACATACATCAGCTTTGGTGGCATTTACATTTGTGAATACTGCTGTGGTTGAGGCTAAATTTGCATCTGATATCAAACATTTGTATGCTGCTTTCTTCCCTTTTTCAAATGGTGCAGAGATTGTACCACACTCTGTGACTGCATGCATGAACTTTTGACTGTTCTTTCCTTCTCCAAAAGTCTGCTGGACTGCTTGAATATTAAACACTTTGTCCTGCCTACTACCTGTACCTGGTTGGACCATGAATACAGGTGTATCTGAATCTGCCCGTGCCACCAACATCACAAGAATGCCTGTGTCATTGTCGACCAAAACGACTGTCCGTCCACCATTTGCTTTTTCTAGATCAGTAGATACAATGAGTGTGTCAGCATCAGCGATGGCTTGTTTAACATTCACTCCAGCATTGTCGAGGTGTGGATAACATTTCAATAAGTCTGGACTTATTCCACTGAATATACAGAATTTGTGACTTTCTTCTCCACCAACTTTTGAGTAGTGTTATTATACATTAAAAGGGTGGTCCCTTACTTAGTTATAATATGTAGCAATGTAATCATAAAATGTAAAAATACGTGATAAATTGGCTAGGCATGAGATGGAAAGAGAGATGTTAATATACAATTACACAAGTATGTACACCCACCTCTCATTTTACGCAGGGGTTACGTTCTTGAAAACCATCGCTTAATTAAAAAACGCAGAAATTAAACATAATTTTCCCATAAGAATACATGTAAATGGTACAGGTTAGGGGAACCATCATATACCACACAGGGTACGAACAGTGCTCTCACTTAAACCCTGCACGCAGCCAATCTCTGACACACGCTCTGGTACTCTCTGAAAGCGAGTGATCACATTTAATGTCACTATACAGCAACTTCATTCATTAAGTATATGACAAATCAAAATACCCCCTGTAATTACAAATAAAATTATTACATACTCTGAGGTTTCTTGCCTTTCCAGACAACAGTGGCAAACCAAGTGCAGTTGTAGTTGTCACTATTAGGTTCACACATCTCAGCATCAAACTGCAGTGGGTCACTTTCACTTAGGAACTCCTTCAGGCTGCGCTTGTTTGCCGGACGTTTTCCAAAGAGATAAAATTTGGACCGCAAAAAGAAAACTCTCTGTTCCTGTTGATTAAAAGATAACTGTAATGGAATAAGAATCAATAATAAATCAAACAAATGGGAGAATTAATCCTGAAATCACATTACAATCAAGCATAGACTAGGTGACTAATGGGCTGCATCAACAAGACTACAAGTTGGTATCATGTGGCTCCTAGGAGCCCTGGCTTATGTGACTGGAGCTACTGTATTTATAAATGAGAATATCATATGTGGATAACCTACAAACCTTCCAATTCACATTAAGACTGAGTTATATTAAGTTTCTGATCTAAATTATACATGAGTATTATATCTTCATAAAAGCCTGAGCCAAACACCTTTATTCTGGTTAAAATTACACTCGACCCCTCTAATTTGCCTTTCCCCTTTTCCAAATTTGTTGGCAACATTGAATTACTTAACAATTTTTAACACTGACACCCAAATGTCCAAATTACACCACAGCTGTCAGACAAATTAAAACTCATGATCCCACACAACAAAAAATTCTATTATCTCAAGCAGGAGTTCTTGAATAAATATTATGTCTCTAAACAATACTG
This sequence comes from Homarus americanus, assembly GCF_018991925.1. NCBI lineage: Eukaryota > Metazoa > Arthropoda > Malacostraca > Decapoda > Nephropidae > Homarus > Homarus americanus. Next base: position 6,018,943 of record NW_024744839.1, on the reverse strand, counting down.
TAGATGCCCTTCACTCAGCCAGGTGGTAAATTGGATCAAGATCATTTAGATAAATGAACACAACAAAACATCATAAAAACATTTGTTTACTTTCATATACAGTATGATGATCCTCTGTAAGTTATGTGATGTGGTCTAGATATACCTGTAGTGTAAATCTTTATTTTACAATATACAGTACAGTGGAGTCTCAAAAATGTGTGGGTCAGGTACAAGACGACAACATGAATTCTCAAACTTGGAATTATAGTTAATTCATTCAAATGGAAATAATTAGTTTAGTTCCAGAAGCCAAGAACTACTCATAAACTATTCCAAAACTGCTTTAATAAACATTAAACATCATATATATAATATGTAAAAAAAATACAGTAACAGATATTGTACAAAAAGTAGTTCTATACTGTATTACATAAACAGTTCCTTTCCCTCTAATAATTTTATGTGTTTGTTTTGCCAATACACCAACACTCACCATTACCACTAACAACCAACATTCATCATCAGCACCAACACTCACCACCACCATCAACTCACTACCAACACTCACCACCACCATCAACTCACTACCAACACTCACCACCACCATCAACTCACTACCAACACTCACCACCAACACTTACCACCGCCACTAACACTCACCACCGCCACTCACTACCACCAACAGTCATCATCACCACTAACATTCACCACCATCAACTGGTGTTTACAGGATGAAAATGCATTTAAATTGGAGCAACATAGTGGTGGCCTGCAGGTTAGCAGAATAAACAAAGTCACTCTTGTGGTGGGGGCATAGGGATGACTGTTGGCAGTGGTGAGTGTTGTTGGTGAGTGTTAATGGTGAGTGTTGGTGTTGGATAATATTGGTGGCAGTGGAAGGTGGTGGTGAGTATTGATGGTGGTGATGAGAGTTGGTGGAGGTGGTGGTGGTGAATATTGGTGCTGACGTTGAGTGATGGTGATGATGGTGAGTGTTGGTGATGATGGCGAGTGTTAAAGGTGGTTAAAAGAAGTTTAGGAGGCTGTTGCCTTTACTAAGAGCAAGAGGACCTTTTCTTTAAATGAAAAGAAGCTGTGGGCATGAGAAATGCAAAGTTGTACAGCAGTGAAACATGGACATTTAGCCCTTTGCAGACATATCCTGCAACAGCTGTGAGATGGAGGGTAGCATCAAACCAGACATAACCCACAACTACAGGTATTGTGATATATTTCTCACAGGCCCAATTTAAATTTTACATGCTTTGCGTATGCTGTAGGTCTCTTGCCCATTAGTAGCGGCTGGACCATGGCAGAGACAAGATTCACTGCATCCAGTTTTGGACATCAGGAAATTGACACTATTTATATTTGATTCTGGAGAAAAGGATGACCCTCCCATGCATAATGAAGGTGCTATAAGTGAAGATGGTGACTTTCCTCAAGATCTGACTGGCAATTCTAGTGAATCTTAGGGGAATTTGAGTGATGAGGATGAAGATTCTGCTGGTGTTGGTGGAGTAGTTTCCACAAGCCCCATGTCCACCCATGGGATTGGAGTGATTCTTTGTTTATTAATCCCCCCCCCCCCGCCCCCAACAACCTCTGGACCATGCTGTAAATCAGAAGTTTGTGATAAGATTATACTTTATATTTTTTTTCTATATTCCCCATAACTTGCCATCACTGTCCTCAAAGGATTGAAGAGGATGTGACATATAAAGATTGAAAACCCTATTCAGAGCTACAAGGGTGGTTGAGTATTGAGACCATCAACAAAGTCTTTTTTACATTGAAGTGGGATGATATGGTTGAAGCATGTGGAGAGAATGGAGGAGACCAACTGTGTCAAGAGATACACAAATCTGAATATGGAGGGGAGGAGAGTTAGGAGTAAGCCAAGAGTAACACGGGGAGTTTGTTAGAAATTACCCCAAAGATAAGAACTTGATGAGAGAAGCTGTAAGAGAACAAGCAACACGGAGAGCTGTTACCGGGTAATCACGGATAATCCAGAGTGTGGAAAATGGCTGTAAAATGGTAATGATGAAATATACATATACAGAACATATACTATACCTATTACTCAACAAATAAAAAAAAATTCATGAAACAAACCTCGTCAAAAAACTCAAAGAGAATTACTCCTTTTCCAGGATCCAATTCTGATATGTGGCCATTCTGGTTACTGACCCGTGGGACGAGTGGTTTCAACTGTTGATCATCAGGCGGTTCTATAGAGGCAGAAGCTGCATACCACTGGCAGTTATCACTTGATTCCTTGTAGTTTTGAAATACATAAAAATACATAAAATATATATTCTGTTATTAAAAATTGGAATTGTAAAGTAAACAATGGAGTTTGTATTTTGTGAGGTCTGAAGTTAATATCTCTTTCTATAAAACTATTAAATAATATTTAGATACATTTTTAATCTTATGTATAGTCTCATTGTTTATAGTTAGGTAATACATACATACAGTGATCCCTCGGTTAACGAACGCCTCGGTTAATGAAATTTCGGTTAACGAATTACCTTCCATAAGATTCTTCACTTCGGTTAACGAAAAAATTTCGGTTAACGAATTCCTTACGAATGTTTCCCACATGTTTTCGCCTGCTTTTGCCTGCTCACCAGCTGTAGTATTAGTCCGCCAATACAGTAATCGGTTTTAGGGCTTAAATTCGTTACCATTTGAGTAAATATCAAGAAGGTTGTACTATTAAATAATTTTCCAAGTCGTATATTAAAGTTTTTAGTCATTTTAACAATTATTTAACATAATTGAAGTACAGGGAACTAGTTTTTAGCACGCCAAACAGCCACTTGACTCACCCAAAATGGCGTCAGTGTGTCTCCTTGCTCAGTGGAGGAAGCTTCTTGCTTGAGACTCTCTTGAACATAAACTATTTTTACGTTTTTACAGTACAATTATTGGTCATTCTGAAGTTTATTTTACATATTGACAATATATAATGCAGTGCAGTGTTGATTTAAAGAAAATAATCTTGAATTACACCAAGTGAACTAAAATTTTATGGATGAAATGGTGCCATGGGGTGACTTCTCTTCCACCCCAATGCCTTCTCTTCTCCCTTCTCCTCCACCCCCATTCTAATTCCCATCATCATCATCATCAACCAGGATGCCTTCTACATGCACACCTCAAAGTAAGTGTACTTTACTGCTTTTATTTTTAGTTTGTATGTAATTTTTGGTGAGCTGGAACCAATTATCCAAAATCCCATTGAAACAATGGTTTCGGTTAACGAAATTTTCGGTTAACGAACGACCTTCTGGAACGAATTGTGTTCATTAACCGAAGGACCGCTGTACTATACTTAGTGCATTTTTCCAACTCAGGTTCTCAACTGGCTCAGCCATATTAATAATGTTTTTATTATTCACTCTGTATCTGTGTTTTTTCTGGCTAAATTAATCCCATATGTTCTGTTATTTCGTTTACGCGTTTCTCATTTTACGCGGACCTCCACGGGTTCAATTGACCGTGTAAATGAAGATTATACTGTACTGTATTACTTAGGAAAAAATTGCAAAATGGCCCCCAAAAATTTACTTTGTATTTTTTCATTAGTAGTTTGAATCATGGGACAGCAAAATTTATTATATGTAACTATAAAATTTATTAATCAGGGATCTACAGGCCTGTAGGACACAATCTATATATAAATGTGGCACTTGATGGGTAATTCTTCTGGCTTATCACGACCTTTATAGTGAACCACTCTAATAAGTTTTCAAAGTTCAAAAGAGTTAAAATGATACAGTATGTAGAAAAAATATTTATGCAAATTTTCAGCCCTCCAAGATAAGCTTTGTAAAGAACATCCATTGAGGAATCGATGGCAGAGAATCTTACAATGTGACAACTGTAAGAATCACCTGTTTAAATAGTAAAAAAAAAACTAAAACTAATTCAGTATTAAAGTCACTTACCTTATCATAAATGTGGCAGTCAAAATATAAGATATCCCCAATTTGGAGTTTTCCAATTAATGAATCTGCCTTGTCCAGCAGCTTACCCTGGAAAAATTAAATTAAATACATTGAAGCAATTTCAGGCATAAAGGCAACATTCAAGCTAAGACAAAAGTTTTACTTCACAAATTATGCACCTTAATTTTTTTTTACATCATAGAGCGGAATAAATTTTTGTTCTGTACACGAACATCAAGGTAATGTGTGAATGTGTGCCACCAATGGAAACTAAAGCTATGTACAGTATTGTATAATAAATTAATTTTAATGTTACCACATACCGTACGGGTATATGCAAAAAGTAGAGCAATTTAAAAACACGGCAAAATAACAAAGTGCACTGCTTAAGATGATATGCACAGCTGGAACTTTGCAGTAAGTGTATGGCACTTGACTTGACTGCTTTGACACATTTTAGAGGCAACATTAGTGACAATGTGGTACAACTGTCAGAAAGCTTGTGATTGTAGAGATTGTAAATACATTTATGGGGTCAGTACTGCATCACTGATTTGTACAGTACAGTAGGGTCGGGACATATTGCGAGATAGGGTCCAACGATGTTCATTATATACTAAATCACGATACATAATTACATGTAATCAATGGGGAAAATAGGGTTAGGTTCTGGATGCCAAAAAAAAGTGACTAAACTTGACTTAACGAGCTCATTTTCTTACTAACTAAAGCACCAATGAACACTAGACTCATGAACAACAGGCTATATCAAGGAACACCAGACTCAGGAACACTAGACTCATGAACAACAGGCTATATCAAGGAACACCAGACTCAGGAACACTAGACTCATGAACAACAGGTTATATCAAGGAACACCAGACTCAGGAACACTAGACTCGGCAGCTCATCTTATCTGTCCTTTTTCTACACCTAGAGTGATACTCTCAGATAACGAGGCAGAATTTAATAATCAACTCTTAACTGCAATATGTCAACAATATGACATTACACAAACCTTCACAATCGCCTACCATCCATCTTCAAATGGGTTGGTCGAGCATACAAATTGAAAAATTCTTGCCATTCTTCAACATGTGGTGAATCCAATGCACAGTTCGTGGGAGAATTGGCTTCCACAAAGTGCAGCGTCCATCAATGATCTATAAATAGCTTTACAGGCAAATCGCCATACTACATAATTTACGGTACCGATAAACGCTTGCCATATGATCAACTAGCAGGAACCCCACAACCCGTGAACAACATGGATGACTATGCCAAAAAGCAATTCAATGTTTTCACAAGCAACCATGGAAAGGTATGAAAACATTTAGCAGCCTCATGTGCTGAAATGATCTGCAAGCAACATAAGAAAGCTAGAAATAGGACACAGTAATGATAAAAGTGCCAAAACGCACATCAAAACTCTCGCCTAAATTCACAGGTCCGTACGTGATTAGAGCTAAAGAACATGGAAACAAATTCCAAGTAGTTCTACCAATGACAAATGTCACAGCTATAGTGCATGTAGATAGAATGAAAAAGTCAGCAGAGACTTAGTAGGGACTCCTAATGTAAATCAAATACATCCTACTTCTACTACAACAAATGCTCAACAAAATATAACGATAGACAATACACATCATCAAAAACTACGATCAGTGAACAAAACTCGTTAATTATCCTCACCTCTTTCAGACATGACTTGGATATCACTACTCCTGTTGGTCTGGAGCGCGGTGACAACAGCCGCATCCCGAGCAGACATCATCAAACCCGGAACTTTAGTTGCCCCACAAAGCAAAGTACTTGTAGTACAAAACGTTGTAGTTGTCAAGTACAGACTCCACGATCTAATGCGCATGCCAGTGCACCTGAGGTCAATAGCTGTCCACATTGAAACAGCTATGCAAACCCTGCAAGATCTTTACCCTGTTTGGTATGGCAACCGCCGAAGATAGAGCTAAATTAGGGAACAGAATGAATGCAGTTTCAGAAGTGGTTAAGAAACAAAATAGGGCCATTGAACAGTCCTACAAGGCAGTACAAACTCTGATCTCTCACATGAATGCTAATGTTGACAAAACTAATCAACTAACACAAGCTGTCCATGGATTCACACGGTCAGAATCTATCACTGGAATGGCTACTCTGCTTTACAGAATACTGTATATGCATGCAGCTGAAACCCCTGTACAAGCTTTCATAGACACTAACAGGCTCATAGCTGATCTAGTGAATGCAGCGTTAGGTTGTGTTGATGCACAGTTGTTGCCAGTTGGTCAACTTATTGCCGCTTTACATACAGCTAAAACTAAATATCATCTAACTCCTATCTTTCAGGAGCAAGAAGTGGAATATTATTACCCCTTATCAGTGGCAACCTTAACACATAAAGAAATACTAATACACATTCCACTAAAATCACCAAAAAAAATTTGATGCCTGACACTTGGAACCATTTCCATTGAAAGCAAATGACGATCTTTTAATCCTGAACAAACAAACTCAACTAATAGTAGTATCAGAAGATTTTTCATTAGTTGCTGTGACTAAGCATGAAGTCCTAAGTCAATAAGTCATTGTAAGTTAACATACTTACACTTGCAGAAGCTACATGTGAATTAGTTATAGTACAAACTAATGCCTCTACAGCTCTACAACAATGTGAATACACTCCAATACCACATAGGTTAGTGTTTCACACACATGTCAATAATGTGCAATATTTTTATTTCCTAAATCAAACCAGTGTGATACTTATATGCCAGGATGTAGGTAAATATTTAGTAGTGGAAGGTTATCATATAGCACCAGACTATTGTGAAATTAGCAGTAATGCAATCACAACCTTGCCTACTCGCCATCATCTTGCAATCCTACCTGGTTTCATTATATTGTACCTACCATCATACTTATCAGTTCCTTGATTGTTATGATAATTTGTTACAGAAAGATTTCTTCTCGGTACACAATAATTTCTAAGAGGACTTTTTGGAAGGAACTGCAAAACCATGTGCAAGAAGAAAAAGTTCAGCTAAAGGACACTTTATTGTAACAAGGTTAGGTACACCTAGGATTTAAACAGTGAGGACTCGGTTGGAGGAGGCCAAGTGGTGTAGCAGCACCATTTACATTATATAAATATTCACCCAAATGTATAATACCATTCACGGATTTGCGATTCACGGTAAGCAGATGGTTTCTACTACTTTACCAGCTTATTGGTATTCCTTAATTTCTAACACCTGATGGAGTATTTACCCACCATTGGCAAAGGAAACCTACCTGATAATTAAAGCACTTGACCCAGAGTAGCACACGTTGGGCTTGTCCATGCAGGAGAAATGTGAGGATCGCTTTACCCGGTAAGAAAAGCTCTTCCACTCGCCCCCTCTGGTTGAAGAGGTATTTATCTGTCATTTTCTTGAGCACCTGATGGAAGGCTGGGAGAAATAAGGGATCACCTGAAGATTAGCCACCCCAGTTTATTTCACCTAATGATTAAACATCATGACATAACATATAATACTCTCTACTAATTTACACACTATGCTGGTTCAATATAATACTGTATTTGTAAAAAAAATCATTAATATTATTGCAAGTTTGACATGTTCTCTATTATTGTTAATGCATTTACCTGCCTGAGTGTTCCAGTCAATGTGTCCTGTTCCCCTAGTTGTTGTGTCCGTCCGCATTCCCGAGTGTCTTGGTCAATGTGTTCCATTTCCCAAATCAGTGTGTCCCCCTGCCTAGTAAAATTCGTCTCCTCCCTTCTTAACATGTCCACCTGTTTAGTTGATGTGTCCCCCTGCCCAGTTGATGTTTCCCCTGCCTAGTCAGAGTGATTATTTCATTTATTTCTTTTCTTTTTCTAAGAGATATCAAACAAGAAGAAATATTGGCATACAGTAATCCCTCAATAACTAGGCATTTGATAAATCAGAATTTCATATAACTCAGCATGGATATGATCTCAGAAAGTACTGTATATAATAAATGGTTGAAAATAAAATAATAGTTTCACTTAATCACAGGGCGTTAATGTGTCACGAAAGGGAAAGGCAAGTTCAGCAGACATATCTGCCATGGTTTATTGTTATGGGTGAAAATAAGGTAATTGAGAAAAATGGTCTCACATCTCGGCGAATATTATGAAGTTGCAATATGGAGGAATTTTCAGTGGAACAGTATTAAAAATTTTGAAATGTGATGCACAAATATAACCAACAGCAAACAGAAGATACATTCCTATGTTACATTTGCACTTTTTTTTTCCAATTTATTCAGGTAAAAATGGTAAGAACATTAAGAAGTGAGCACAGGATACTTCGCTCACTCATGGACCTATTGACCTGGATGAAGATGAACCCCGTCCAGGCACGTCTTCTGGTATTATTGGCTCATCCGAGGACGTCGTCTCCCACGCTAACAGAGATGCTTGTGCAACAATAGTGGACACAGGTTAGCTCCCTAACCCCTCTGTTTTATTTTGGTCAATGCAAGACCATTTTATTCTTTTTAGAGAATCTTCGCACTCAGTTGCTTTAATTAAAACCAGTGTCGATTAACTCCCCAAGTGTACGCACGTACCGGTACTCACCTTAAGTATTTTACTCTGATACAAACTTTTGATGAAATACATTGATTAGTGTATGTGAGTGGTACATACTGTATTAGCGACCAGAACCTTAAATACTTCAGGGATACTGTATTACTCTTGTTTTAAGGAAATCATTTAATCATTACCCATATATACTATTTTTTATAATATTAACCCTTTCAGTGCTCTGTACTTCTTTACGGATTTTGCTGTATTGCTGCTAATACCAGACGATTATATTCATCTGAGGAAAACTTATATTGAACACTCTAAAGAGTTCAGTCATACTGCAACAAGAATGATATATCTATGTTTAGAACCTTGTGAATCGTTTTTTATTTTTAGGTCATAAAAATTGCAACAGGAAAGTCACAGAACAAAGCCCTGAAAAAACTGGTATGTCCGTATGTCCAAAGCTCATGTCCGAAACTATAAATTTGCCACAATCATTACCGTACAGTCCATACTGCCATTAGTGATCTAATAATTTCCGAGTGAAGTTAGGCTGTGTGTGTATTTAATAAATTAACCTTAACAGCCTACTTCATCATTCATTAGTCATGTTATTATTCCTCTTCCTTCTCCTTCTCCTATACTATTCTTACTTAACAGTTAACACTTTTTCACGCATGATTGTTTGGTGTTTAATAGCCTATTACAGGTATAACATTGCTTATGAAGCTTTTAAAGTTATATAATTGATGTAAAATGTCCATACATGACATGCGTCACTAGCTATCCTCATATTTTAATTGCAGAAAATGTTGAGCGAAAGGATGCTGGAAGCCCAAACTGCCAAAACACTACTCCACAGTTTGAAGAAATAACAAAAAATGAAGGTCAGTGCTCAACTTTGCAAACAAATCCAGAATGTATACAAAACCAGGATGCCCCTTCACAAACACATACTCATGTAGAAAGTCAAAAGAGTTAAGAGACTACATCTAATGCTTCACAAGCAGAAATCAAGGAACTCACACGTACTAATAAGGACCTGGACCAGCAAGATAATGTTAAACCAATGAGTGAGGATGGACTACAAGAAATTTGTCAGGCCTAAAATACAGCAATTCTTGTCAGCTGAAATGTGGTCATCATGGCAAAAGAAATGGCATTGGCTTTTCTCCAAAAATGGAAATGTAGAATGTACAGTATGCAGAGATGTGAGTAGACTGGTTGACAGAGGGAGGGGCATCAAAATTTCTTTGGAATGGAGTGAGGGCATTGTTGGAGTTACAGAAAACTCTAAATGTCGAGTGAAGAAGCTTAGGGACAAAATATACCAACACTGTAACAGCACAGCCCACACAGCAGCCAAGTCCATTTGGGGAGAACAGAAAGACAACGAGCTGCCAGCACTGCTTGCCGAAAGTTGTCTACAGACAAGAAAACTATGGCCAACTTCCGAACTGCATATACTTTGGCAAAAGAGCGTTTGCTGTTTAAGAAGATTCAGGCACTTGTAAACCTGCAACAGCGGAATGGAGTAAACTTAGGGGCAGTCCACCATACAAGACCATGCTTATGCCAATATTATTGACCACATAGCAACTCAGATGAGAACTTATCACCCACATTAAGGAAAGGCATACCTACATTAGTTTGGCTCCAGATGAAACAACAATTTACAAAAAAAGTTACATGATAATTTACTTGCGAGCAGATGTTGGAGATGAACATGTAGAAAATATCTTCTTAGATATCATCGAATGTAGTGAAGGTACAACGGCAGACAGTTTCTATAAGAATTTATTAGAGACACTGAAGACACATAAGATAGACAAGGAGTACTTATCTGATCATTTTATTAGTCCATACACTGTGTTGTACACAAGCTGGAATTAGCTGTCAAAGATACTATGAAGGCAATAACAGTTACAAACCACTTTGAAATATTTCCTACCAAGCTACACACTTTGTACCACCAGTCACACAAAAATCAGCGTGAACTAGAATCTTCAGCTGCAAGTGTTGAAGAAACTTTGTTAAAAATTACTCCTATCTTTACCATCAGATGGGTTGCCAGCAGTTTCAGAGTTGTTAAGGCAGTATGGCAGAATTTCTCCTCTTTAAGTAACTATCTTCATGCAGCCTCAGGTGATACTTCACAAAGTGAAGAAGAAAGATCAAAGTATCTAGGGCAAGCAAAACACTTAAGAGACTACAGGATTTGTTACTGATCTGGCAAACATGAAAGACGTGTTAAGAGAACTAGCAGATCTATCACTTGATATGCAAAGACGAGATATGACTGTCCCAGAAGCTCAAACATTATTGCAACTGTACCAGAAATAAAAAAAAGTGCTTTCTGTTTAATATGGTGGGGAGTCCGAGGGGCTTTAGGAAGTTAGGTAAGGTTCGGTCAGATTCTATTAGGTTAGTAAATGTCACCCCTTTTAAAATGCTGATTAATAGTGATGAGATACCCACCACTGCATTAGTTGTTTTTAATTTTTCTTTTCTTACTATATTTTCATCGACGAGCTCTGACATGATATTCATTTCTTGGGCAAATGCTTCATTTGGTAGATATTTAGGCCCTGATGCTTGCATTAGCAGCACTACTTCGTCTTGCAGGTAAAATTTTAGCTTCCGTCATCCCTGTATTATGAAATCCAAACACTTACTATAAGGATAAGAAAATCTGTGGAAAAAATTAACAAAACCAAACAACAAAATCACACATATCCTTCTGCTGCTAATGTAGTGCTGTTCTCAGACATTACTGGAAATTTATTCTGGAAAAACAAAGATGTGCTTCAACTCAGTGAAGATTTTCCCATAGACGAAAACCAAAGTTTACCATGGTGTTTAGGTTTTTCAATATGCTGCCACTCTTAGCTACAGGGTGGAGGGAGTTTCTACCTGTACAAACACACACGCAGACACACAGCTGAGATTTGTCAGCAGTGCTTATACAGTACCTGAACAGTAGTACCCCGATTTACGCAGTCAATTGAACCCACAGGGTACAGCGGAAAGTGAAAACCGCGTAAAGTGAACAACAGAATATATGGGATTAATTCCAATTGAGAATGGCCCGACCCCCAAACTCCACTTTTTCTGACACAATACCTGTTGTAGTAAAAATAACATCTAAATTTTATAATGGTATGCTCACACAATTAATATTTAAGAGAAATACAGTCGCCAGGTTAATGTCCATTCAAATAATGGACTCAACCCCCTCCCCGCTCTTCCCAGCTCACTTAGCCCTACCCTGAGAAATGTTGGGTGAAAACACTAGATTTTAACGTTTAGTAATAAATAATACCTCAGACTAAAGATAGGATAATATAATTGACATTTCTGGATTCCTTGCAGGTCAGGGAATATTTTGAATGTAAACTTCATATATTTTGCACAAAAGATAAAATATTTGTTTTGTGTAAACCAAATTATTACATTAGATCTAAAATTTGTATGTCTAATGCAAAATCCATGATGTTTTTATATTCAAAATGATCATCATATTGTAAGAATTCCAGCAATGTAAATTATATTCTGGCCGGGTAATTTGTATGAATTTTATGAGCTAAATAAAAAAAAAAAAATTATACTTCACGCGTATATGAGTAGATGCACCCCGGAAAGTGAAAGTCCGGTTCTGGCAAGGTACCGCGTAAATGGTAAATGAGAAAATCGCAGAAAGTGAAACGTGTAAAGCGGGGAAATACTGTATACATCTGACTACTGTACTGTATAGCTATTTGTCGGAAGTAATCATGCACACAAATTTTATGTTAAAAATATCCTATTCATGTGTATATTTGTATGTGTATGCATGTACGTATGGCCATTAGGTAATTAAAGGGTAAATTTTCACTTGTTGCCACTAAACAAAATCGAAGTTGAAGCTGTTTTTCCCGAAGGTTTTTGATGTGTTATAACAAAATTGACCTTCATTTCTGGCACAAATCAATACCAGTAGTTTCTGAGAGAAGCATCCTCCCCCACCCCTCACATCTCAGAATCTCAAGATTTGCTATAAAAATCAAGGTAAAAGGTGTTCAAAATGCATCATAAACCATCAGAAGTTTTAAATTTAACTATCCAACCCACCAAACCAAACCAAACTTAACCTAACTGGCAGGTGAGGAGGGGACTCCGCATTCGTTCGATGTTCTGGGTGTGTACTGCCACAGACGAACGTAGTATATAATAAAATGTTAAATAGGCAAAAATTCGTCCATTGGCTGTCATCCTCAGGTTTTGGTATGTGAATAGGTCTTTTCTTGTGTGTTTTACTCAAATCTGATCCTTCATTTCTAAAGCAAATTGGCAGTTTTGCACAAAAATAGAGGTCAGATTTGAGTAAAATACACCAAAACACAATAAAAAAAACCTATTCTGATGCCAAATGAACCAACCTATCTAGCCTAACCTAACCTAGCCTTCAAGGAGGAGGAGGAAAGGAGGAGACAAGTGACTCTTAAGTGAGGAGTATAGCCTCAGGTGAACATGGCGGGACCCTGCAGACAGCCAGTGGAAGAATATTAACCGTTAAATATATGGCTTACTTTTACTTTTTAACCTCTTTGACACTGATCGGCTCATTAGCCGCTTGGGCAGTCGGTCAAGTCTCTGTTACACATTGTTGGCAAGTACTGAGCATGCACTGGCTCCTGAATGTATCTGAACCTGCTCCAGTGTTGGTCAAGTCTGCTCTTGAATGAGCTCACACTCAGTGCAGTCACTACACTCTCGGGCAGGTTGTCCCAAGAGTTCACAATTCTCACTCAAAAAAAAGTTTGCCCTCACACTTTTCTGGACTTGTGGTTTCTTCAACCTTGAGTTGTGACTCCTTGTGGGGCAGGCATCCGCCAGCTCCAGGTATGGACACTTGACTGAGTAGTGCCCATTGAGATGTTTATACACCTCAACTAGTTCACCACTTGCCCATCTGTAGTATAAGCAGTTGCAGGTGCTCTAATCTCTCTGGATAGCTGAGGTACCGAAGTGCAGACACCAGTCTGGTGGCCCTCTTTTGGGCCAGACGGGATGACAGTACTCCAGGCGAGCAGCTCCTCACTCTTGAAGATCATTACAAGGGACGGACTGTCGAGATATCTGAACAAACTTCTTATAAGACCTAATAATTTAGTTACTTGATTCACCTTCTTCTCACAATGGCCCAAGAACTTCAGTTCACTGTCAACATACACATCCAGATCCTTTTCGCCTTCAGTCTCTATTAATGCAGTTTCTTCGTCCCGTTGGGACACACCATTGGTACGACCCAGGTGCATCCTCTTACACTTTGTGACATTGAATCATTGCAACCATTTCTTCGACCACTCTTGAAGCTCAGAGAGATCTTTCTGCAGTTCTACACAGTCTGTTTGGTTCTTAATTTCCCTAAATAACTTGGCATCGTCCACAAACATTTGTTTGGAGGAGTGTATAGCTTTCTGCATGTCATTTATGAAATAAATACACAAAAACAAGCCCAATACACTGCCCTAGGGTACACCGCTTGTCACGGGTACACATGATGATTTAGTACCATTATCACCAAACACTGCTTGCAATCATGCAGAAAGTCTCCGAGCCACCCTAGGACACTTACCTGAATTCCGTACCCCTCCAGTTTAATTCTCAGGTTTTCATGGGGTATGTTGTCGAAAGCCTTGGCAAATTCTAGATATACTGTATATATTGTCGATATTGCCACCCTGTTCCAGAATTTGGGTCCAAACATTCGATACCTTAAGTAACTGTGTTAAGCAGGGTCGTCCCAGCATAAAACCGTGTTGGCAATCCTTTACAAGATTGTTTCGTAGTGCACGTTCCATCATGACATCTCTTATAATGCTCTCAAGTACTTTACACACTATGCTGGTAAGGCTCACTGGTCTATAATTATTCATGGAGTGATGACCACCCTTCTTGAATACAGGACTCACATAAGCCATTTTCCAATACTGGGGACCTTTTGCTCATCCAGGCATTTACAGAACAGGATCTTCAAGGGCTCAGCAAGCTTGGTGCACAACTCTCTTAGCACTATGGGAGGTACCGTGTCAGGGCCAAGGACTCTTCTGAACCTTTAGCTTTGACAGTATATTTTTATGCATACCCTCTTCTGAGAACTCAATGTGGGTCAGGGCTGTGTCAAACCTTCTGTCCTCAAATGCAGGAAGATTGTTCACATCCTCTCTTGTGAACACCGAGGAAAAGAAACTGTCCAACGGTCTGCCTTGTCCTCGCCTGAATCTGCGTATATACCATCTTCAAGCCTCAGGTCCGATACACCTACTCGCATTTTTAATTTCAACTTGTACCAGTAAAATGCCTTTGGGCTGGTTGGTTCCTGGATCTAGCATACATTCTCCTGACCTGTACATCATTTGCCCTAATCAACATCTCAAATTTCTGAATTTTTTTCCTAACTTTATAGACCGCCGCATGGTTCATGCATAGCGGTCGCCTTGTATTCCTGGAGGCACTGGGTTTGGTCTTGGGTATACATTTATTGATCAATTGGTTCATTTTACTGGCTATGATATTCAGCATAGTGTCTGCGTTCTTATATCTTAGTGAGTCAGGCCACTTTGGCCAGAAATGCCATTGAAGAAAAGTGTCTTAGAATTGTCAAAATTACCGAATGCAGCCATAAAATTTCCGAGATTCGTTTAGTGGCAACAAGTGAGATAATACCAATGGTAAATTTACAGTTTCAGCCACAACTATTGTTCAACCACAATTTTTTTGTTTTTCCCACGGTATCTGGTGTAATTCATTTGAATTTTACCCTCATTTCCATCAGAAATGAGTCGTTTTGGACTTATCAACCCCCTCATACAACCTAACCTAACCAAACCAACCAAAGAAACCTACCTAACATTATCTAACTTCCTAGCCATCCCCGCTATATTAAAAAGAAATACTTATTTTGATATCTGGTACCAATGAAAGCAACTTTATTGAAGCACTATGGTGTACTTTCAATTTTTTTGTGGATATGAGAGTATGTTCAGACCGAACAGCTCGGCTGTAAACAAACAGACAAAACTCTGTGACTGCAGATTTACGTTAATTTCTTACGTGAATTTACTTTCTTGGTTAATATTCATTTGCGACGGAAGTGGTATTGGAAAAAGTTGTTACTACTGACAAGATATAACTGATGGTAAACACAAAATTGCTCTAACCGAGTTGTGACTGAAGCTGTAATAATACAAAATAAAGTAACAATAAACACTACACCATTTGCTGAGGACAACACAAAGTACTGTATTAGCAATATTTATTTCCACTGTGGTCTCGTAACATGTGTAAACAAATACTAACAGTATCACATGCTTAAAACACTTAGGCAGTGGTTATTTTGTCGTGACCAACTAAGTTCCTCTAATGCTATTTTACTGTGAGTGTACTCTGATTGGCTAATCGTCCATAACTGGCAAACAACGCGAGAACTATATTTTGACTGTGACTATGGCAGCATTTGGCATTTATTTAGCCGTGAGTCAATTGTTGCGTAGCTCTAAATATGCTTAACCACATTTCTGTTATGCATGGAAACTTATTATAAAAGAGGCGACATTTATTAGAACTTAATAGAACCAGACTTAACCAATCGAAGAAACCTACCTAACCTTACCTAACTTCCTAGCCGAGGATCGGACCCCCCTCCCCCATGTTAAACAGAAAGTATTTAGCCTATCAGAGCAACTCATGGTAAAATAGCGGGTATTATTATCGTTTCAGGGATCCAGCAATTTTTTGTGTTTTTAAACAATAGGTTAGACAATTCTAAGACACTTTTTTCTACGGCATTTTGCCCGCTCATTAATAATTTCAGAGAAAATCACACCACATTGCTGGAAAATCGACTGTGAAAGGACGACCCCGATGACCCCAACTAACAGTCTTTTGATTCAAAACTTAAAATCCTAAAAAATCGCTGGATAACGGCACTGCTAAAGGCGATTTTTGTATGGAAATAACTGTTTTACAGCACAGTCTTCAGAAAACAATAAAATTAGGAGAACTATTATTTGGACACAATGCAGAAAGAAATAGTGAAGAAAATATATAAAAAAAATATGGGAAGAAAGACAAAAAGGAAAAAAAAAGTCAATCAGTCAACAATAACCATGGCAGCTTGATCCATTTTTTGTACAGGAAAGGTGCTCAGCTACGTACTGTATGTTCTCTTGTCTCGCAGCTACACTGTTGTTTACAGGCGTTCGCTTACAAATATACACGCAATACGACAAATTTCAGCTTCATTATGTCTTAATTTTTTGCAATAACAGAACTGTAATAAACTTTTCACCCTTATTTAAAGTACCTTATGAGTAATAATATTAAAGTCCCAATAGTATTACACCAAAGTCACCAACGGCTAATAAAATCGGACAGCACCCACTTAAAAATGGGCGGAGCCAAAACCGGTTTCAACTTGGCGCAATTCTTATAAATTTTTTCACGCCATAAGCTTTGTTTTAGGTCCTATCCAATATACTACCGTATATAGAATTATTTTTATTATTATATCAGTTTTTATTTTGCCTTACATGCCCTCAACTCTTCAACATTAATCAAAATATTCTCTAAAAGCGGCCATGATCCGCGTATTTTCAGTGGGAGAAATCGCTGGTTGGTTGTTAGCTATTTGGGCTGCTTGGGCACTGCATAAGGCTAGTGCTTGATCGAGGTGTTAGCTTTGCCCTCTGAATGTGTCATGCGCACAAGTCAAAAGCAGAGTCTGCGCATAGAATAACTAAAGCGTTAGCTAATCCGTTCATCGCAAACACCTTACAATAAACACCTTAATTTTATATAGGTTAGGTTAGTTTTGGTGTGATTAGCAGTAGAAATGAGTCAGGTTCATTCAATACACATCAAAAAAATCTGAAAACATAATTTCAACTTCAAAAAAATTAAAAAAACGAAGATTTTCGATTTATCTCCATTTTTTCTTACAGCACAGTAATCGTCACACTAAACCTTTACCAAAATATATATAGTACAGTACCTTGTATATGCTAAAAATCGCTGGATCCCCGAAACGATAATTGTACCAAATAGGTTCAGGGCGAAATATCCACTAAGGAACACTGTCACCTCCACTTTGAACCCTTTTAGTGTATAGTTGGAACAGAATCCTTACCACAACGGGAATATTGTGGTACACTTATGTTCAACACTGAGTACTGTTCTCGTGTTTGGTTCTCAACGGCGGGAATTTTGTGGTACAGGTACAAGTATATTCAGCTTTTCTCTTGTAGCACGTTAACGAGCAGTGTTTGACCTCTGTAGTGTTACTCTGTGTGTCAGGTTTTGTTTACGTTTTGTTGAAGCGAATTTTTTTGCGCTTATTAAGCGGAACTAAAGGCTAGATTTAGCTGATTATTTGATAGATCATTGTATTTCACTTTTCTTAATTAAAACTCCTTAAATTCATCTATCATATTTTTGGACACCTCCTGTTCCATTGTCAAAGATTTCTACCAGTCTCAAAAGGGTATTCAGATTTGCCCCCGAGGGGGCTAGTGCCAACCACCGGTCACCGTCATAGTTGTCAACACACGTAAATAATATAGCGAAAGTGGCTAGATTATGGTTGAAAATTGCTAAAATGGCTTAAATGCAGGACAAGAAAAACAAATGATACAGTGTAAAAAAGCCGTAAGAAAAAAATGGTTTACTTTAAAAATTTAATTTATGGCTGTAATAGCACTAAATAAACAAAAATAATAATGCGCGTGGCTGAAGAACAAGGAAAAGCAGTACATAGCACTACATGATAGCCCAAAAACTGCTAGCAGCTAAGTTGACAACACTGTACAGGCGTACACGTGACTTATCAGCTGACGAAAACTGAACGAGATCTCTACTTTTACTTTTTATTACTTTTATCCTCTTCGCCACTGATCGGCTTGTTAGCCGCTTGGGCGATCGGTCACGACTCTTTTCCTTTATATTCTTCACCAAAAGGTCGGCTCGCTAGCCGCCCGGGCGATCGGTCACGTCTCTGTCACGCACTGTTGGCAAATACTGGGCATGTACCGGCTCCTGGGTGTACCTGAACCCGCTCCAGTGTTGGTCAAGTCTTGTCTTGAAAGAGCTCACACTCGGTGCCGTCACAACACTCTCTGGTAGATTGTTCCAAGAGTTTACAACCCTCACTCCGAAAAAGTTTGCCCTCACGGTTTTCCGGACTTGCGGCTTCTTCAATCTTGAGCTGTGACCCCTTGTGGGGCGAGCGTCCGCCAGCTCCAAGTAAGGACACTCAACTGAGTAGTGCCCCCTGAGATGCTTATAAACCTCAACTAGGTCCCCCCTTGCCCGTCTGTAGTATAAGCTAGGCAAGTTCAGGCGCTCCAATCTCTCAGGGTAGCTGAGATGCCGAAGTGCAGGCACCAGTTTGGTGGCCCTCCTTTGAACATTTTCAACCAACTGACAGTCCCTAGCATATCTCGGGGACCAGATGGGGTGACAGTACTCCAGATGGGGAAGCACTTCACTCCTGAAGATCGTCACGAGGGACGGACCGTCTAGATATCTGAACGACCTTCTTATAAGACCCAATAATTTATTTGCCTGATTTACCTTCTTCTCACAATGGCCCGAGAACTTCAGCTCATTGTCAACATACACACCTAGGTCCTTCTCACACACAGTCTCAACTAGTACATTTTCTTCATCCCGTTGGGACATATGGTACGCCTCCTTACCGTTGGTACGCCCCAGGTGCATCCTCTTACACTTCGTGACATTGAATCTCAGCAGCCATTCCTTCGACCATTCCTGGAGCCCACAGAGGTCCTTCTGCAGCTCTTCACAGTCCGCTTGGTTCTTAATTTCCCGAAATAACTTGGCGTCATCGGCAAACATTTGTATGGAGGAGTGTACAACGTCAGGCATATCATTTATGAAACAAACAAACAACAGCGGGCCCAATACACTACCCTGCGGTACCCCACTTGTTACAGGTACAGATGACGATTTCGTGCCATTAATCACCACACATTGCTTGCGGTCATGTAGAAAGTCTTCTATCCACGCTAGGACATTTCCCCGAATTCCGTACCCTTCCAGTTTGATTTTCAGCCTTTCGTGGGGTACACTGTCGAAAGCCTTGGCAAAATCTAGGTAAATATTGTCGATATTACCACCCGTTCTAGAATATTTACTTTTACTTTTATCCTCTTCGCCACTGATCGGCTTGTTAGCCGCTTGGGCGATCGGTCACGACTCTTTTCCTTTATATTCTTCACCAAAAGGTCGGCTCGCTAGCCGCCCGGGCGATCGGTCACGTCTCTGTCACGCACTGTTGGCAAATACTGGGCATGCACCGGCTCCTGAATGTACCTGAACCCGCTCCAGTGTTGGTCAAGTCTTCTCTTGAAAGAGCTCACACTCGGTGCCGTCACAACACTCTCTGGTAGATTGTTCCAAGAGTTTACAACCCTCACTCCGAAAAAGTTTGCCCTCACGGTTTTCTGGACTTGCGGCTTCTTCAATCTTGAGCTGTGACCCCTTGTGGGGCGAGCGTCCGCCAGCTCCAAGTAAGGACACTCAACTGAGTAGTGCCCCCTGAGATGCTTATAAACCTCAACTAGGTCCCCCCTTGCCCGTCTGTAGTATAAGCTAGGCAAGTTCAGGCGCTCCAATCTCTCAGGGTAGCTGAGATGCCGAAGTGCAGGCACCAGTTTGGTGGCCCTCCTTTGAACATTTTCAACCAACTGACAGTCCCTAGCATATCTCGGGGACCAGATGGGGTGACAGTACTCCAGATGGGGAAGCACTTCACTCCTGAAGATCGTCACGAGGGACGGACCGTCTAGATATCTGAACGACCTTCTTATAAGACCCAATAATTTATTTGCCTGATTTACCTTCTTCTCACAATGGCCCGAGAACTTCAGCTCATTGTCAACATACACACCTAGGTCCTTCTCACACACAGTCTCAACTAGTACATTTTCTTCATCCCGTTGGGACATATGGTACGCCTCCTTACCGTTGGTACGCCCCAGGTGCATCCTCTTACACTTCGTGACATTGAATCTCAGCAGCCATTCCTTCGACCATTCCTGGAGCCCACAGAGGTCCTTCTGCAGCTCTTCACAGTCCGCTTGGTTCTTAATTTCCCGAAATAACTTGGCGTCATCGGCAAACATTTGTATGGAGGAGTGTACAACGTCAGGCATATCATTTATGAAACAAACAAACAACAGCGGGCCCAATACACTACCCTGCGGTACCCCACTTGTTACAGGTACAGATGACGATTTCGTGCCATTAATCACCACACATTGCTTGCGGTCATGTAGAAAGTCTTCTATCCACGCTAGGACATTTCCCCGAATTCCGTACCCTTCCAGTTTGATTTTCAGCCTTTCGTGGGGTACACTGTCGAAAGCCTTGGCAAAATCTAGGTAAATATTGTCGATATTACCACCCCGTTCTAGAATATGGGTCCAAATATCCAATACCTTGAGCAATTGTGTCAAGCAAGAGCGCCCCGGCATAAAACCGTGTTGGCAATCTTTTACAAGGTTGTTTCGTAGTAGATGTTCCATCGCTGCATCTCTGATAATACTCTCAAGTACTTTACATATTATGCTGGTCAGGCTCACCGGTCTATAGTTGTTCGTGGAGTGCCTATCGCCCTTCTTGAAGATAGGACTCACATAAGCCACTTTCCATTCACTGGGGACCATTTGTTCATCCAGGCATTTACAAAACAGAATCTTCAGGGGCTCTGCAAGCTCGTTGCACAGCTCCCTTAGCACTCTAGGATGCACCATGTCAGGTCCAGGACTCTTATGGACCTTTAGCCTGGACAGTTTATTTCTAATACCCTCTTCTGTGAACACAATGTGGGTCAGTGCTGTGTCGAACCGTCTGTCCTCAAACGCAGGAAGGTTAGTTGCATCCTCTCTTGTGAACACTGAGGAAAAGAAGCTGTTCAATGCCTCAGCTTTATCCTGGTCAGAATCTGCGTAACTACCATCTTCAAGCCTCAGGTCTGATACTCCTACTCGCGTTTTCAATTTCGACTTTGCATAGCGGTAAAACGCCTTTGGGTTTGACTTGACCTCGCGTGCAACCAGCCTTTGGAACTCCTTTTCAGCCCTCCTACACTCTATCTTTGCTTGGTTTCTGGCTCTTGCATACATCCTCCTGTCTTGCTCATCGTTTGACCCAACCCACGTCTTGAATTTCTGGGTTTTCTTCTTAATTTTGTCGACCGCCGCATGGTTCATGTGTAGGGATCCCCTCGTATTCCTAGAAGCACTGGGTTTGGTCTTGGGTATATATTTATCGATCAAATGGGTCATTTTACTAGTTATGATATTCAGCGTAGTGTCTGCGTTCTTGTACCTTAATAAGTCAGGCCAGTTGATACCCCTCATCTCTTCCCTCATCCCATTGTAATTTCCCTTGTAATATTTGCACCTTGGCCTGGCCTTATCTTGAACTAGGTAACAGTTAAATCTGAATGACAACACTGTATGGTGACTGGTGCCAACTGGGGCAAGGTGTTCCAGTTTGGCCACCATACCCTCCTCGTTTGTTATGATGAGGTCAAGTGGCTTGGGTGTTTGCTCCCCTCTGTAATGTGTCGGGTCTCTCACATGTTGGAACAGAAAATTATCTCTCAGAGTTTCTACAAAAAGAGTAGCAGGATTATTCAAGTCATTCGGGGTTGACTCGTTTCTCCAGTCGATGTCGCCATAGTTAAAGTCCCCCATGATAAGGAGGTGGCTGGGGTTGAGCATCGCCGCATTGTTTATTAAGGTTCTTAAGTTCCTTTGATTTAGTGGGCCACAGTTCGGGGATCTGTAGATACACCCGACGATAAGTAAGTCCCCTCCCTTTAATTTAATATGGGTCCAAATATCCAATGCCCTCTCTCTCAGTCTCTCTCTCGTCATTACAGTTTCATGTTTTTTTTTCCGTGGAGAAAATGATGGAAGCTGAAATTCCGGACTTTTGAAGAATTTTAAAAATTCCTTCCAGATGAAGATTTCGAGACCTAAATGGAGGACATGTCCGGGAAAATACGGTCGTATGGCAACCCTAGTTGTCATTGAGACTTAACTGTTACCTAGTTCAAGATAAGGCCAGGCCAAGGTGCAAATATTACAAAGGAAATTACAATGGGATGAGGGAAGAGATGAAGGGTATCCACTGGCCTGACTCATTAAGGCACAAGAACGCAGATACTACGCTGAATATCATAACTAGTAAAGAGACCCATTTGATCGATAACTATATACCCAAGACCAAACCCAGTGCCTCTAGGAATACGGTGGGATCCCTACACATGAACCATGCGGCGGTCGACAAAGTTAAGAAGAAAGCCCAGAAATTCAAGACGTGGGTTGGGTCAAACGATGAGCAGGACAGGAGGATGTATGCAAGAGCCAGAAACCAAGCAAAGATAGAGTGTAGGAGGGCTGAAAAGGAGTTCCAGAGGCTGGTTGCAAGCGAGGTCAAGTCAAACCCAAAGGCGTTTTACAGCTATGCAAGGTCGAAATTAAAAACGCGACTAGGAGTATCAGACCTGAGGCTTGAAGATGGTAGTTACACAGATTCTGACCAGGGTAAAGCTGAGGCATTGAACAGCTTCTTTTCCTCTGTGTTCACAAGAGAGGATGCGATTAACCTTCCTGTATTTAAGGACAGACGGTTTGACACAGCACTGAATCACATTGTGTTCACAGAAGAGGGTATTAGAAATAAACTGTCAAAGCTACAGGTCCATAAGAGTTCCGACCCTGACATGGTGCATCCTAGAGTGCTAAGAGAGTTGTGCAACGAGCTTGTCGAGCCCCTGAAGATCCTGTTTTGTAAATGCCTGGATGAACAGAAGGTCCCCAGTGAATGGAAAGTGGCTTATGTGAGTTCTTTCTTCAAGAAGGGCGATCGTCACTCCACAAACAACTATAGACCGGTGAGCCTGACCAGCATAATATGTAAAGTACTTGAGAGTATTATCAGAGATGCCGCAGTGGAACATCTACTACGAAACAACCTTGCAAAGGATAGCCAACACGGTTTTATGCCGGGGCGCTCCTGCTTAACACAATTGCTCAAGGTATTGGATATTTGGACCAATATTCTGGAACGGGGTAGTTGTAGTATCTTGCTTTATTTAATGGGAGAATGACGAGTCACATAGTCTGTCTGGCTGGGGCGTTTATTCTCTGTTCTTGGTTACAACGTGCCTAACACATTTCGTGTTTACACAAGCCTAAACACTTTCTGACTTTGGTAAGAAGTAACATAATATATAATATATATATTCAATAAAGGCAGCATATACACATACATATATATAACAGTGGTAACATCGGCAATATACGTATATCTAGATTTTGCCAAGGCCTTCGACAGTGTACCCCACGAACGGCTGAAAATCAAACTGGAAGGGTAAGGAATTCGGGGAAATGTCCTAGCGTGGATGACCGCAAGGAGTGTGTGGTGATTAATGGCATGAAATTCATCATCCGTACCTGTCACAAGCGGGGTACCAAAGGGCAGTGTATTGGGCCCGCTGTTGTTTGTTTGTTTCATAAATGACATGCCTGACGTTGTACACTCCTCCATACAAATGTTTGCCGATGACGACATTTTATTTCGGGAAATCAAGAACCAAGCGGACTGTGAAGAGCTGCAGAAGGACCTCTGTGGGCTCCAAGAATGGTCGAAGAAATGGCTGCTGAGATTCAATGTCATGAAGTGTAAGAGGATGCACATGGGGCGTACCAACGGTAAGGAGGCGTATCATATGTCCCAACGGGATGAAGAAAATGCACTATTTGAATACTGAATGTGAGAAGGACCTAGGTGTGTATGTTGACAATGAGCTGAAGTTCTCGGGCCATTGCGAGAAGAAGGTAAATCAGGTAAATAAATTATTGGGTCTTATAAGAAGGTCGTTCAGATATCTAGACGGTCTGTCCCTCGTAACGATCTTCAAGAGTGAAGTGCTTCCCCATCTGGAGTACTGTCACCCCGTCTGGTCCCCAAAATATGCTAGGGACTGTCAGTTGGTTGAAAATGTTCAAAGGAGGGCCACCAGACTGGTGCCTGCACTTCAGCACTCCAACTACCCTGAGAGATTGGAGCGCCTGAACTTGCCTAGCTTATATTACAGACGGGCAAGGGGGGACCTAGTTGAGGTTTATAAGCATCTCAGGGGGCACTACTCAGTTGAGTGTCCTTACTTGGAGCTGGCGGACGCTCGCCCCACAAGGGGTCACAGCTCAAGATTGAAGAAGCCGCAAGTCCAGAAAACTGTGAGGGCAAACTTTTCGGAGTGAGAGTTGGAACAATCTACCAGAAAGTGTTGTGACGGCACCGAGTGTGAGCTCTTTCAAGACCAAACTTAACCAACACTGGAGCAGGTTCAAGTACATTCAGGAGCCGGTGCATGGCCAGTATTGCCAACAGTGCATAAGAGAGACGTGACCGATTGCCCAAGCAGCTAACGAGCCGATCATTTGGTGAAGAGGATAAAAGGAAAAGAAAAGTAACAGAGACGTGACCGATGGCCCAAGCGGCTAACGACCTGATCAGTGGTGAAGAGGATAAAAGCACGAACCTGCCCCAGTGTTGGTCAAGTCTGGTCTTGAAAGAGCTCACACTCGGAGCTGGTGCGGGGTAGAGCGGGTGGAGGGTGCGCTGCTGCCCCCTGGCCCTGTAACGTCATAGATGTTGATGTGACATCATGAGTGATATTTTTTTACGTTTTTCATTTATTTTTAAACATATCAATCTTCATTGTGTCTTGGTTACTTATGAATTACAGTATAGTGTAGCGTAATGTATGTGGCCCGTTGTCTAATTTCTCTTGGTGTTTGCCTATTTTCTCTTTGTTAGACTCACATACATACATACATATAGGAGATCTCGCACTAAGGATGGAGGTGAGAAAGGAAACTCAGAATAGCTTAACTCTACATGTGTTGTATGTACTGTACAATGCAGTGCTAGGGAGTTGCTGTGTGGTGAGGAGCTTGTTTAGGAGGTCCTGTCCGTTTGAGAGCGTTGAGTAGAATGACCTTCACGGCGAGGCTGAGGGTATTTATACGATTCTGCCGGATCAGGTTGAGAAATGGGAAGTGAGCGACGCTGCTGATTGG
This sequence comes from Homarus americanus, assembly GCF_018991925.1. Taxonomy (NCBI): domain Eukaryota; kingdom Metazoa; phylum Arthropoda; class Malacostraca; order Decapoda; family Nephropidae; genus Homarus; species Homarus americanus. Next base: position 5,993,279 of record NW_024744839.1, on the reverse strand, counting down.
CTGAGGTGAAGGCGGTAACTGGCCAATCACCGCTCAGTCCGAAAGCGAGGTCCAGTCTGTGGAACTTGCCGCCGCTGGTTGATTGGTCAGCAGATAGCAAGTGACCAATCAGCAGTTGTAGAGGAGAGTATCCACTACAATATTTCATCTAATGCAAATATTAACATTACCACAAAAATTAACATTAATTATTATTGTTTATTAATCATGCAACACACACACACAGTAGTCTGCATTTACGTGGTTTTTGTTTACGCTTTTGGTCATTTACGCGGTGCCTTGCCAGAATGAACATGCTTTAATTACGCGGTAAATTTGGTCATTTACGCGGCGAGTGGCTGGAGAGGTCCAGACCGCCGCTCCATTTTTTACCCACACTGTCCATTCTTGACCATACGCGGGAAGAGGCGCGGTGAGTGGTGCGCATTAGGCCGCTCTTACATTATCGCTGACATCATATGACGTATGGGACTGTGATTGGGCCACGCATCCTTACCTCCCTCCGCCGCTAGCTGTGATTGCTCTAATGTAACATGACATGCCCTGCCACCAGAGGGTAGAAGTCGCTGACCTAGCAGGGCCAGTCTCATTGTTCTCAGTCCGCGTATACAGTTCTCTCGTGCCCGCTATTCCCCTCACAACTCACAATGGCTTCAGAGGGACCCCCACCACCAGAGAAAAACATTGAATTACCTGGACCAAGCCATGATAATGTGAAGAAAATCATCGAGTTGGGGGATGAAAATTAAGCTCATCCTTGACAACGACCCAGACAAGCATCGGTATGAAGCGTCTAATAACCATCTGACGAAAGTTATGGAGCCGTATATCCAGATCTATCTCGACAACATCAATGCTAGTCGTCAACGTAGTATTGAGGACTTCCTCGCCCGCAACCCACTACAACCACAGCCAGCCCAAGTCAGTGATAATGATATTGACAGTGAGGATATGGACTTTGAGGGGTTTGTCTCGGAGGCCCTGCAAACCTCTGTGAGTAGAGAAAGTGATTCACCAGAGAGCAACTAATCTGCCCTCTGCCTCAGAACCAGCTGCCATCCATAATATTGCCATGGTTATCACTTCAATATTTATTTATTTTATTTATTTATAATTTTTTTTATTTATTTATATACAGCTCCTCCCCGACTAATGACCACCTGGACATACGACCGCTTCAGTCGTACCAAAATTTTGTCAAATTACGTATTTTCGAGTCCCAACGTCGGTGATTGCGCTGTGTACTGACAAAATTTTCATTTGTAATTCACTTTGAAATGGCTGGCAAGCTTAAGTGAGAGTTTTGTGGTGCTGAGATGAAAAAGAGACACCCATTTTAGATTTTCTATGTACTGTATTATTTAAGCATTTTTGACTTACGACCATTTCGACTTACGACCTGGATTTGGGTCCCTGACCCCGTCGTAAGTCGGGGAGGAGCTGTATACACAAATTACAGTGGAATTGAAAAACATAAGTATAATGGGGGAACAGTACAACTTGGGTTGTACAGTAATAAGGTTGAACAAGAGGACAGAGCTGTCAGGATTATGTCTAGTTGGCAATCATGTTTATTGCAATGGTAGTTACTTATCTATCTACATGATAATTTCCGATAAAACTGTTTTGATGGTACTGTACAATAAAAGCAGGTACCCTGTACAGTCAGTTTTGCTATAACGCGATAGTTGTGTTCTTGCAAAACCTCGCGTTCTACAAATTCGCGCAATAGAAATAACAGGGCTTATGGAGAAAATAGGGTTAGGTGCAGATTACTTGTAATCAAAATTTTTATATTAGTTAGCGTAACACAAAGGATAGCACAGCCTAAATAAATGTTACATTCATATCTAATAATGAAATCCTACGTACAGTGGCTGCAAAAGAAATGTTGACATTGTGTTCACCTTGAGATTTGGAGGAGAATAAAAACTAAAAACATGACTTACATGACTTTTATTACAGTATTTACCTTACATTTAGTATTTGGTCATGTTGCCTTTCGTTTTCAATACCATCTGCAGTCGTTTATGCATTGATTGGGCGAGGCTGGCAAAGTAGGAGACATCCATGTTGACCCACAACTTTTTCAGCTCCTCCTGCAGGTTCTTAATGTTGCTGGGTCTGGCCTCTTGAATCTTGTTTTTCATCACGTTCCAAGCGTTTTTGATCGGGTTTAAGTTGGGGGAGTTACCAGGCCACTCTAACATATCAGTTTCATTGTCACTGAGGAACTTTGTGACTATTTTTGACTTGTGGCCAGGGGCACCATCATGCATGAAATGATGACATTGATGGATTGGCCAAAACGGTAGCATATGGTCTCTTAACACCTCGATATAATTAGTTCCCTTCATCGTGACATTCTTGGGAAGGAAGTACAGACCTCCCATGCCCTCACAACCACTAAAAGCACCCCACACCATCACACTATCTGGATGCTTCACTGTCTTGACGGTGTACTTTGGAGATTACCGCGACACATTCTTGGGCCGACGCACGATCTTCGAGGCACCCCTCACCAGCCTTAAGGTGCTTTCATCACTAAACATCACCTTCTTCCAGTCGTCTGATGTCCAGTGCTGGTATTTCTTGCAGAAATTAATCCTCTTCTTCTTCATAGCCTCGGTGAGAAGAGGCTTCTTAGCTGCGCGCCAAGTTGTTAAACGGAGGTCTTTCTGAAGACGATATTGTATGGTCCTGATTGCCACATGTTTGAGGAGGTCTGGGTGCTTTTTCTAAGTGTAGAAGCTGTTACAGCAGGATCAGACATCACTTCACACTTCAGGATGTTGTCTGTCCTTATTGAGGTCTTCCTAACTGCCCCAGATCCCACTTTCCTCTTCGGTATAGCTCCGGGTGGTAATGGTGCCGCCGCGTGTTTGAGGTTGTAAATGGCTTGCCTTGAAACTTTTAAGTCTGCAGCTACACATAGCACACACATCCCCAGTTCTAATTGGGTTAAAGCCCAAGCTTTTTCATGTAGTGTGAGCTTGTTTCGACCCATTCTGTTCAGTTTGGGTGGAGATATAGGCTCTCAAAGTTGGTGCATGTGTGGAGAATGGCGGGTGGCGGAGCTAGATATATTTGCACCTCTCTCTATCAGAGCGCAAGGCTCACTGATGCGAGTGGCCTTGGTGGCTGGTGGCTGGAGGTGCGTGGGAGGCGGTTACGTGATCACAAGCTCCTCGCACTTTTGTTAGCCCGGGAATGCAATTAAAATCTTTACGCTGCACGCCGTGTAAAGATTTCATTTACGCCCAAAATGTAAAGATTTCTTTTGCGGCACTGTACAGTAAATGTTACACTTTACCTTGAAAAAATATGAATATAACTTGGTCCCAGATCGCTTTTTCGTTTGATCTTCTATCCAAACACTTAGAAGCCATTCCATCTCCTCAAGTTCCTTTGGCCGTGATCTCACACTTTTGCTAGCACTCAAGGTTTTTCCAGCAATACAGCTTGCTTTAATCTTTGCTGCATTGTCTCTAATGGTGCGCAAAGTAGACTCCTTTATTCCCGTTGTACGCACAATATCACATGTTCTTTCCTTATTTTCAAAACGCTTGACAACATCAAGCTTTTCTTGTTATAGCCTTTCTTTTACGATCACCACCGGAAATGCGACCACCAGAACGCTTCACGGAGATATTCTTCTTTTCCATAGTCACAAAATTGTAGAAAAAGTAATAAAAAATCACTGAGGATGCCTAAAAACTTCCCACGTGTTTCAGACTGATTGTGTGGTGTAAACAGAGCACGCGAGTCTAAAACGCTACGTATTTTGTTTTTCTCTCTTATTTAAAATTTTGCAATTTACATATACTGTTCAGGTATACTGTATACATAAATATTACATAAATTATTTCTGCAATTCTTCACAAACAAAACACAAATCAATTGAACATGTGATGTCAAACGTGAACTGTAAACATTGCCTAACCCCGCACCAAGCCACAATGTACAGTACACTTTAAACGCTACGTATTTAGTTTTTCACTTTTATTTAAAATTTTACAATTTACATATATATATATATATATATATATATATATATATATATGTAAATTGTAATTTACATATTATTAATATTATGCTACAGCGCCCACAAAACATAAGAAACGTTTGAGTCCCCCAGTAGAGATGTCCGTTCTCTATCCACTTCAGGATGTCTTAGTCCTCCGTTTTCTTTTTGTGTACTCGCTCAGGGACTCAAGTATTTCTGTATATAACACAGGATGATAAGGGAATTTGAAATTATGAGTGAATGAATTTATTATACAGTGATCAATTAACATAGTTTTGATGTGTTTAAGTAATATTCAGGCGCCTTCAGCCTAGTAATGTTACGACATTCGTATCACTCGCTCTAAACCACGAATTCCACCCATACACAGAGAGAGAGAGAGGCCAAGTGCTCTGTTTACATCACACACACATAAATATTACATAAATTATTTCTGCAATTCTTCACAAACAAAACACATAAATCAATTGAACATGTGATGTCGAACGTGAACTGTAAACACTGTGTGTGATGTAAACAGGGCGCGGGTGTAAAACGCTACGTAATTTGTTTTTCTTTTTTATTTAAAATTTACAATTTACATATACTGTACAGGTATACTGTATACATAAATATTACATAAATTATTTCTGCAACTGTTCACAAACAAAACACATAACTCAATTGAACATGTGATGTCGAACATGAACTGTAAACACTGCATAACCCCGCGCCAAGCCACCGTTCGAGTGGAATCGCGTTAAAGCAAAAGCGTTCGCGTTTTACAAATATTGTTCCTCTATTCATCAATCGTGTTAGAGCCAATTCGCGTTGTCAAAACACGCATTATAGCAGAACTCACTGTACTGTAAATATAGTAGTTGTTACAAGAAATATTAATACTTAGACAATAGATCACACAGGAAAAAGGGAAACAATGGAGCACCTTAGCTTTCGTCTTTATTCAAGACATCTTCAGAGGCAACTGAGTTACAAGGACCGAGAGAGGCTTAAGTACACAGGGTGACCTTACTAAACATGAGGTCAGGTCATAAACACGACATCCACTAATCCGCACACCAACACCACCACCACACACAAAGGAGCTTAAAAGAAAGGGCGACGTAACTAGTCATGTTAAGTCAGGTCAAAAAATATGGGACCAACTAATCATCTATCCTACATCTAACTCAAAGAAAGCATTTTTAACCTTGGCCCACTGACAAATAAATTTGCGTAACATATTAGAGTTATGCATTACTAACAATGTGTTTAGAGCAAATGGGAAGTTTTACAAGCAAATATTTGGCATGAGCATGGGCAATTGTCTTTCTGCTCCTTTAGTCTGTATTTATATGGAGTTTTTTGAGGCTAGATTACTACCCAATAAAGGGGGACTTTATTCCTCCATGGTATAGATATGTAGATGATGTTCTTTGTCTTTGGCCTAGAAACAGAGACCCACTGGAATTTTTAGACAAGCTTAATGATCTTGTCCCTAGTATTACATTCAAAATTGAAAGATAAATAAATGGATCCCTTCCATTTCTTGATATGCTTATCATTAGAAATGGTCATAACTATAAATTTAAGGTGTACAGAAAGCCTACACAGGTAGAGTTTCATACATTTATTATCGAGTCACCATGAATCTACCACAATGTCAGTTTTTTTCTGCTATGTTTTTGAGGTGTTTGCGTATTTGTGACCCTGAATTTATTGATGAAGAACTGAAACACATTCAGTCCATTGCACAAAAACTTGGGTACCCTTCATTGTTTGCTGAGCATTACTCCACATTACAATACAATTTAAAAATATTTGTAGCATATGTATGAAAAATTGTCACATTTTGCTTAGTGTTTTGTTTTAAGCATTTCATAATTCACAAGAAGAGTATTACATGTAGCAAAAATCCAATTGCATCATTGAAAACCTCATAATTTTGTGCTTATAGTGGTTTATAGTGCTCAGTTTTGGCCTGTGAGTATTTTTGAAATTGGAAGTGGGGGAAGACATTTTTGGATTTTTACTTGGCATTTGAAGTAAAAAAAATTATATATATTTTTTACTTTGTATGAAAGACCAAGCTATTCTAAAGCCAAAAGTATCAAATTGATGTAGAAATAACAATTCCTTGGTCTAAATACTGGTGCTTGGAGAAGAGAAAAAAGAAAAAAAAATGAAATAAAATAATTTAAATAATTAAAAATAAAAAACTTCTCTGGGCATAAAGAGCACAATACACTGGAGTAAAAATAAAGATTTATCTTATGTAAGAGGGTAAAATCACTCTTCTTATTATTATTACAGTACAGTATTACATGTGAATACTGTATTTGAGACATTTGAGGAGCGGTTTAATGGAGGGTTTGGTATACCGTATAACGAATTCGTTCGGTATAGAGAAATAATACTTGAATCTAAAGAGCAGTTCAGTATACAGTACCTACCGTGAATTTCAGTATAGAGGGGTAATACTGTATTACAAGTGCTTTTAACAACATTTATATATCATATTCATGTACACACAGACTTAGTATAAAATAATGGATGATGCACACACGGATGACACCCTGGATGTACCCAAGAATGTCTGCTGGTAGTTTTTAAGTTGCCGGCATTTTTGCGGCTGAGACAGGGAGCCATTCATACCCCCAAGTACATGCTTTCTTAATAAAGTAACACCGCACGGACTTGAGGGTAGACTGTCACATTTTTAATAAATTTGTTTCTGATTTGTGAGAGTATTTTCCCATTATTATTTATTTATATGTATTTTGTGTGTGTGTGTGTCTACCTACACATATATACAATGCAGGTAAAAGAAATAATTGTCCTAAGGGCAAACACATAAAGGGAATATACATTTCTTTGTCCTGTAAAGTGCCCAGTTTGCATCAAGATGTAAATCTTGATCAAACTGGGCACCATAGTTGCAAAAAAATATTTCCCACTCATATAGCAAAATCAAGTGATGCCAACAGAAGAGATTTTTAGCTTTCTGCTGTTTGTAAGAGTGTGCGCAATATTTTTTAAAGCGCCCAACCCGTAAATACTTCACACCTAGTGCACAGATATATAAATGCTGTCACATAAATGGGACATGTGCAATGAGAGGGTTAATTCTGAAGTGATATGATCCTACCATTCTCAAGATACTGAATGAATAAAATATACTAAAGAAGGAAAGAACGAAGAAAAAAGCAAATCCATCAAGGCTCCCAGGGAGACTTAATGGATGGTATATGGAGGTGGGAGTCTTCTAATTTTTTTTTCTTCTTTCTTTCAACCTTTTTGCAGCTATTCGTTCTTTCAACCTTTTTGCAGCTATTCTTTCTTTCAACATTTTTGCAGCTATTAATTTCAACCTTTTTGCAGCTATTGTCAAGCTTTACAACATTATAGAAAAGCTCCTCCTCAGTTGTTTCACATACTAGGCAGCCAAGACAGATGAGCCACTTAAAGCTACAGGGTAAATCACTGAAAGTGCTTTTCCACTTACTAGTACCTCGAGCAAATTCTACCTTCCAAACATGTTTCAAAGGTTGAGGAATAATCACAACATCTTTTGTTTCTCTTGATCTTTTCCTTTTTTTCCCTAGCAATGATGAATCACCAAGACTAATGTCTCTGGCATTCTTTGAGTGATCTTTACATTTACTTGCACTGTTATTTTCACTGTTATTTTTAATAACTTTTTCTGGCTGGATAATAATATTTGAATTACACTTCTGCAACTTCCTTTGTAGACCACATATATTATCAGTCCAATCTAGGTAGTGATCAGAGAAAGACTGTTTTGTAAGATCCTCTGCAACCTGTGGAGAGAGTGAAATTTTAGCCAAGTATAGCAAATCTAATTTGTATCTGAACAAATGAAATTACTGAGTTCATTTGTACAAATAAAGGTTAAGTCCAAAGTAGCAGAGAACCCTGAAAACAAAAATAAAAGCAATGTGTTACTTCAATGTTTAAAATTTGAGTCAATCAGTAGACATTTGGGTTATTTTTAGTGTATGCGGGAGCAGGAGCCGTGCAGGGGGGGGGGGAACCTGACCATCTGGGGGGTGTAGAAAAGCCCCTGAAATGGACATGAAGCAGTTGTATTGAGGACTCACCACCACCACTACTACCATAATGTTCTTTCACCATTGTGACCACCACCACCGCCATGATCCTCATTTTGAACGATTGTTACCTCTACTATTCACCAGCACCACTATCTTTAGTATCACCACCATCTTGATCATCACCACCATCTCGAGCATCACCATCACCACCATCTTGAGCACCACCACTAATCACCACCATCATATACAATACCAGAGCCATGCTCCATCATAATCCCCGGTCTCAGACGTTCAGGGTAAACAATTGGAAAATTTTCTGATGTTATATTGTAGTGTGTGTGTGTGCTTCCTCTCGCTTTCAGCTACCGCCGCTGGCTAGCCCTCGTGGCCAACAGGGAAGCAACTTGCATACGTCTTCCCCTGCCAGTACATAGCCCTTCATCATCAAGAATCCTGCTGTGCCTCCTCATGGCAACACACGGTAACTGGGTGCCTTGTTGGCCCAGGCTACACCAGCAGTGGATCTCAGAGTAGCAGTGGGCCCCAGAGACGGGCGCATAGGCCCACTGGCATGTGGACACGAACTGGCATCTACCAACCGCTGCCTTGCGGATTAACCTTGGTAGGTATAAGGCTACGGGAGTAGACTCGAACGAAAAATCTGCAGTGGAGCCACAGACCCCGACTTACGACTGCTACGACTTACGACCGTCGGGACTTACGACCGCCGCAGATTTTTTATTATTATTATTATTATTTTTATTTTTATTTTTTCAAATGACACACGCATTTTCTATACCGAAACGTTTCCAGTTAATGTAGTCTCCATGTATAATTAGAAAATTATGGGGGCCCCATGTGCATTCAGCTGACTACATTAAAGGTAAGTGCTGTCACACTGTAACCATTCCTTATTATTTATTACTTTCACTGTACTGTATCCATTCCTCATTATTTATTACTTTTACTATACTGTATTTCATTGTAGATTATTTATTTAAAAAAAAAATTTTTTTTTTTTTTATCTATGTCGGACTTACGACCTGGATTTGGGTCCCTAACCCCGTCGTAAAGTCATATATATATATATATATATATATATATATATATATATATATATATATATATATATATATATATACACACACACACACACATTGGGGGTATGCTATAAATCTAATGGATTCTCATTTAATATTCCTATAATCTAACGGTTTTACTTATAATATATATATATATATATATATATATATATATATATATATATATATATATATATATATATATATATATATATATATATATATATATATATATATATATATATATATATATATATATATATATATATATATATATATATATATATATATAATATATATATATATATATATATATAATATATATATATATATATATATATATATATATATATATATATATATATATATATATAGTCAACCCTCACTTTACGCGGTTAATTCAACCCACAGGGTACCGCGGAAAGTGAGAAACGCGTAAAGTGAACAACATAACATATGGGATTAATTGAAATAGAGACTGGGCCGACCCCCAAACTCCACTTTTTCAGACACAATACCTACGTTGTAGTAAAAATAACTTCATAATTTTATGATGGTATGCACACACAATTAATAATTTAGAGAAAAATCAGTAATATTAGGTTTTTTAACACTTACATTAGTAGAAAAGATGGCTGGGCACACGGGGATGGGGGGTTGGTTCCGAGGCAGCGGGCAGATTATTGGCCCTCACCTGTATCACTTGTATCACTATCCACCACAGAGGCTTGCAGGGCCTCTTTGTCAAACCCCTCAAAGTCCATATAAGTCTATATCTTCACTATAATTATCACTATCACTGACTTGGGCTGGCTGTGGTGGGTGGCGAGTGAAGAACTCGGTAATGTTTTGATGACTGGGCGACCTTGTGCGCACCCTGCTTGCGCCGCTTACACAACATGGCAGATGGCGGGAGAGGGCGGGAGGTTTTGATCCAAAAATGGCGCGGCTCGCCAGCCGCTCTCCGCGTAAAGGGGTACACGCACCGCGGAATGTGAGCATTCCGGTTTCGGCAGGGTTCCGTGTAAACGTGGAAACGCGGAATGTGGGACCGCGTAAAGCGAGGGTTGACTGTATATATATATACCTATATTATTATTATTTTTTTTTTCACATTCTGTATAAATGATATTGTGCATGTAACAGTAAAAAAAAAATAGAAGAAAATTATGTACAGTATAGTATCTACCTACCAAAAAATTTAAAAATTAATAATAATGAAGCTCACAGCATGACCTGATAGGGGGAGGCTGAGATCCCTGATGCAGCATCTGCCTCCTGCTCCCCCTCCCACAATGAGTGCACTAACTCCTGCAGATGTAACAAATAATAAATAGCATAAAACTTCCATAACAAAAATTTAAACATTAATAGATAAAACTTAAAGCTTGTGTAGAAAGCTGGCTTCCTCAATGAAGGAGTGGATGTACCTTCCCATGCTACCCACTCCCTCCCCCAGCACCAAAGAGAGACAGTAAGACCTGGCCCACCCCAGCACTGGGAGAAGTGCTTATGATGAAGATCTCTAAGACTGGGGCACTCCACCAGGAGGTGTCAAACAGTCAATGGGAGCAGGCAGTCATTACAATGGGGAGAGGGTGACCGGTGCCCTCTCCATTCAAAAATCATGAGTCAGTCATGTGTGGCCAATGCAGAGGCGGGCCAAAGCAGTCTCCCGGCGGCACGACAGTCCCTGATATCCTTGGATGGAAGCTCTTATTACTGGCTTCATATCAGAGGGGAATGACTTGCTACAGGGCGAGAAGCAGCTACTTTTGCCATAGCATCAGCACACTCATTTCCCATCTTCCCCACATGGACTGGAAACCAGCAAAACCTGACTTTCCGGCCCTGACACTGGACGAGAAACAGCCACTGTAAAATAGCTGGGGTAAAGACACCAAACTAATACGCAGATACTCAAAATTCAATGTCGTGGTTGGTGAAATGGTATATTGTACAAAGTAAAAACCATGGATACCTGGAATCTGCGGATGGGAAATCCGCAATTAAAAGGGTCTACTGTAATGACTTTACACAACATTATGTGGAGCCTTGATATCGAAATAGTATTAACGTAATAATGAAACAATGTTAATTGGGACAACATTAGGCGAGGACTTACTGAAATCAATAGAAACTACTGTATTTTTTTTTATGATGATGATAATAAAGATTTTGGGAATTCTGTGTGACAGTGATGAGTGTGCAATAATCACATTTCAGCAAGCGTGTCAAAGTTTTAAAAACGTAAAAAAGCATCTACTGTATTAAGATATAAAAAACAGTAATATTTTCACCTTTTCCACATGTTTCTGTATCTTAAAAGATTAGCCTGACACATTAAGCTACATATCAATATCAGAACAAATCACAAATAGATGAAACTTGCTAACCCAGAAACAGTAAATATCAATGGTTTACTATATACATACTTATATCACGCAATTTCTTTTATTTTGCGAGCGTTCTCAGTCCCTATCCTGCAAAATAACCTGAAATGGTAACAAAATGTCTTACCTTGACCATTTCTTGAATACTGTTATCACCTCTATGTTGATCAAGGAACTGCTCAATAATACTCATAAATGGCTGTTGTGTTGCCTTGAATGCAGAAGGTGCATTTAAAATCTTATCAATTGATTGATTTTGGTTGTAAAGTAATTTCCATGTTACTGACTGCCTTATTTTATCTGAAATAAAGAAAAAATTAACATTTCAGATTATGGAAAAAAATTTCCGAAATCCTATTTCTAGCCACGCCCACTGTCAGAAGCCTCCTCTTAATGCACAAGCAGTTGTGACAAGGTCAAAAACTCTAGACAACCTAACAGGCAGCTGGTAAGGCTCATTGTATGATCACCCATCCCTCCCCATTGTAATTATTTCCCTTAAAAGAAAAGATTCGAAGAAAAGATTGCCTCTTGGCAGGTTTACAAACTCAGCTGTGTCACCCTAAACAGTACATGCATTGCAAACTTTATGACTGCCATATCAATTTCCACAACAACTTGAATATACTGTATAACACAGAATTACATTTCCAGCTTATTGCCCATAAAGAATGGAGGAGGGTGTTTCAGATATTTGGTTATGGGTTAAACTAGAAGGGAAGATTTCAGGACCAATTCTACATTTTTAGCATAATTCCCTCTGCCATGCAGTCCCATAACAAGAACCAACAAAAATGTGAGAGGTCTTATCAACTCCTAAAGTACTAAGCCCTATGATCAACGTGTTCCCAGTAGGGCACCAACCCCATCGATCAATGTGGGGCGTGTTCTGTTTTAGCTTTCAAATTGTGTGCCTTTATTTTGCTGGGAATACAAAGCCTTGTGGCTACTACAGTAATTTCTTGACTGCGATGTTGTGTAGATGCTGCTCTACCTCCGCATGCTGTTCCCCCCCACCTCTTCCCTTACCTGTCCATCTCCTCTGCTCATTTACCAGCATTATACTGTGTTGTACTGTACAGTAGAAAGTCGATAAAAGATGAGATACGTTCCAAGAGAGGTCGCTTTAAACAGAATTCACACTAAATTGAAGTGTTGTTTCAATGGAATAAATTAGTTTGGTACTTGAGAGAAACACAAAATACTAAAAAGACTCAGAATCTACCCAGATGCACCTTAGCTCATCTCCTAGAATAAACAAAACATTGTTTTTTGTAGTAGTATTATGCTAAAACAAACACTCATAAATCAACACAGCTAATATTACAGGACGAAAAGTGGTCTGCATACTAGCGATCAGCTGACGTGAGAGGGTGGTTGCGCTGGCGCCGCGCTCCACCCGCCTCTCGCTTGACTCACCAAGCACTTCCACTTTCCTCTCAACTTAGTTTTTCATTACTTAATACTGGCCCTCCCCTTGCCCCAACTGAGAATCTACCCAGATGTACCTCAGCCCATCTCCCAGAATAAACAAATACTCATAAATTAACACAGCTAATATTGTGGGATGCTAAATGGTCTGTTTACTAGCGATCAGCTGATGTGAGAGGGTGGCCACGCATCACCTGCCTCTCGTCCGACTCACCAAGCACTTTCACTTTCCTCTCAACTTAATTTTTAATTACTTTATGCTATCTAAAATAGATTTTCACTCAACTTTAGTTAGGCAATGCATCTTCTGAAGATGCAGAGCCTGACTCGACCAGCTCATTATCCACATCACTGTCCAAATTGGAGCCCTAAACTTTTGAAGTGCCATTTCCTCACTGAAGTGCTTCCAGCACCTTGATTTTCTGCTCCAGTGTAATTGCTTGCCTTGATTTCTTGGTCTTTGGGGTAGTTAATGATGTAGTAGCTGGCCTCTTGGACATCGTTTCGATGGTTGATGCACGTGGTAGAAGGATATAGTGTCACAGAATATGTCCGTTCACTAGAGCGTCAGTGAGAGAACTGAGGATACATGAGGGTGTGGGAGGGTGGCGGGAAGCCATGTAGCGTGCCCAGAGACGTGTCTGGCGGTAAACATTAGGCGCAAAATTTAAAATAGTGTGCATTTCCATATGATGTGCCAGAATGACTCGCTTAAAATAGGAAAGATTCACTTTAAATTAATACAGTGTCCTTAATTGTGGGTGCCGCTTAAATCAATAATTTTAAATTGAAGCGCTTTAAATCAATGCTCTACTGTACTATACAGGTGCTCCTCTACTTAAGAATGTTCAACTTACAAACTTTCAGATACAAACATCATCACTGAGGGGGGTTACCTGCCAGAACAGGTGTTTAATGTGGATGAAACTGGATTATTTTGAAGAAAATTCCTGAGAGAACAAACATTACCTAAGAGGAGAAGAGTGAGCCAGGTTTTAAGGCTGTATTAAAGGGTATAGCTGTACTAAATATCCATAATCTTTTATTTTTTTATAATATGTTTGGTATCTACAAGAGTAAAGTTGGACTTACAAACAAGCCTCAGGAACGTAACTCGTTCGTAAGTAGAGGAGCACCAGTACAGGTATATTGTACATTTTATGTTGTTTTTGTGTTTTCCATATTCCTATATTCTTTTACCATTGGGGTGGTACTGGGGTGAACTAGTCCACTACTGGTATGTACAGGTATTTTTATTTAAACACTCTAGAATCTATTTTGTACTTATGGGAAAGTTAAAAAATTACTTTTTTTTTTGTCTGATGTGTTGCCAGAAAGGGTGAAGTTGTCCATCTCTGATAGTCCACTACTCCACTTAGGTGGCCTATATAGGACTATCTCTTGCATTTCCACACTCCATATACTATTTTCTATGAATTCGGAGTGCCAAAAATTAAAAAAAAAAATTCTTTGAATACTGTATACAGCGGGGCCTCTCATTTTGCACGGGTATATCGTACTGGTATACGTCCATACAAGCAATGCCCTTTAACATGTGTTAAAAATCACTATATTGTAATGGGCTCAACAGACCTTTACTCTAGGAAGGCTTTGAGTAACCAACTTAACCTTCCAAAAATTACACAATGTCACTACAAACTGCATTTACATTATTAAATAAATATCTTAAGAAAGCCCAGGAAGTTAATTTTGCGATACTCCACCGAATAATGGAGGTGTGGGAAGCTCTGGGAGACAATGGGGGTCCGAGGCAGGGAATGAAGACTAGTCAGACTCAAAGCCTTCAAAATCAACTGCAGACACTCGTAAAGCGACTTCAGCTTCATCACCAATCTCCAGAGTGGCAGGGTCATCGTCACTGGATTCTCCTTGAATTGCTGAGGCGTAAAATAGGCAGTGATGATAGCTTGGTTTGGGTGCTTTAACTCCTGGTAACATTGCCTGTAGGGTTCCACCAAACTGTACACTGAGTTCATGACTGTGTTGCATGCTGAGCTCAGCACTCATTAAAGCATCCTTGAGTTCTTCAACATTGCTGAGAGCTTGCATCACCTACTGCTGAGTCATGCCTCCCTCAGTCTGCTCTGATTTCATATGTTGCTTTATTTTGAAGTCAAATTACATATCGTATTTTGTTCTATGATTTACTACTGTATGTTATATTATATATGATGAAACATAATACACCATAATAGGCTGATCATATGAGAATATAATATTGATTAAATAAAGACAAACTGGTGAATGAGGCAACAGCCAGGTGCATTCACTCGGTTACAAGGGGGAAAGGACAAGTGTTGAAGTGATAAAAAGTAGTGTCTTAAGAATTCACTACTTACTCTATTCCTCACTGGTTGATTGTCTAACCTAACTATGGTACTGGAGCATATCTTCATCATCTTTAGTATAAAAACATTAAATATGTCTTTAATATTTCCTTTTTTAGAGAAGCATTAACTCCTAGGCTTCGGGTCATGTTCTGTGACATGTGTCTGTAGAATTTTGGGTCATGTCACATGAGATTTTGATCTTTTGTGGGCCTGTTTGAATAAAAAGAGCAGGCCTGGCTAGACGATGTTGACAAGCAGGTATTTATCTTTCAATCACTCACACATGACAGCCTCCCAGTTTCATCTCAGTAGCTTCTAAGCTTTTGTAATGTAGGAATCTCAACCTTAGTTTAGACTCGTTTCACCACACATTTCTACCCCCCACCCCCAGGCACAAGACTAATATTGTGATCAATTACTGGAGTAGTAATAATGATTGTTAATAGTGTAAATAGTAATAATGTAATAAAACAAGTGTCCTGTACATCACAATGCCTACAAATTAGTGTTGTTTACCTCATACTATTGTGTTATGCACACACACCATCTCACAAACATTCATGACTTTTCCAAGCCCCAGTGTTGCTAACCTGTGGTAAGGACATATATCTATTTCCTGTTTATATCATGCACGACCAGTTTGTAAGACTAGATTTACTTTTTATTTGTTTTTAAATGTTCCCGAATATACCTGCATGGGGGGGGGGGGGTCCGACCATAGCCCGAAGCCCAGGGGTTAAATACTTTTATTAAAGTACTATATTTTTCATTAAATAAGGATTTAAAGGTTTAATAAATAAATAGCAAATGAAGACAGTCGATATGCTGATGAAAACACAGTTTTCCCCGCTGTCAATAAATGTAAACACGAGCGGTGCATCATCTGCCAATCACGTGGATACTGTACTGCATTATCACATGCTGTGACTCAGTTACTCTCAAGATATTATGGATGAATAACAATACATTGTGTATAATATAATAAACATATTACTAAATATGATCTATGAAGTAGTTAAGAGAAATTATTACTAGTTAAAACATATAGAATTAACGAATATCTCATGAAAAGAATTAAGTTAATGAATAAAACTGTACTTCAAGTTATGATGATGTGCAATTACAATGTGACCGATCATGGATGAGATTTACTTGACCTTTTCTACTCATCCACAACAGATCCACATCATCTACAATAAATATCCACATCATCTCTACTAAACATCCACATCATCTCCACTACAGATCCACTTCATCTCACACTACACAACCTGAGAGGTCATACATCGGAACTTGAAAACCTTCAAGAACCTTCAGGAAGCTTTTAGAACCTTTGGGGAGACTTGCAGTTGTCCAAACTCGCCCGTCCATTTTGCATATTGTCCGAGGCCCACCCCTCGTCCGCAAATTGCAGGGATCCGAGATGGTGCTAGTTTAATGTGTCAGAAAAACTGACATAGTACACAGTATCAATATACAAAAAATTTTCTTACCTGGCTTCATAATAGTCTGAGGATTTCTCCAGACTCCTTCAGTCCAGTAAAATCTTGAGATCTGTGAAGAATCCATTCTGAACAACTGATCCCATTTCTGGCAATGCAGTGCACACACAGGATCTACTTGACTGCAGAACCACAACACTCGGTTGATGTACCTAATATACAAAAGTCATGTAAGAAATATACTTTTTTATAATCCCTTACTGGAGCCTTCAGCCAGAATGGGGGGAGAAATATTTACTCTATCTAATTCACCTATTGGCCACCCAAGCTAGATGGAAGAAGGCTATTTTGAAGCCTAGTACTGTTCTCAATTCCACAGCTTGAACTAGTAGTCTATTCCATAGGTCTAGCACCCTGTGTGAGAAGTATTCTCATATTTTTCCTGCATAATATCTTGGGAGTGTGAAGTTATTTCCACCATGTTGGTGGTGCATGACATAAAAAAAATGGCCTGGGTTCATGTTTTCCACCCCTTTCAAGGTTTTGAATGTCTCTATGAGATCTACCCTATTGTGTCTTGTCTGAATAATTGTTAGTCCTAGGTCCTCAGTCTACTTCGATAATCAAGGTGATACAGTTTCTAAGAATACTATATCTTTCTGTAGGTAGGGATTCCATGCCTCTACACACTAATCCAGATTAGGACATAGAAGAGACTTACAGTATATGGGGCTCGAGACTTCTGACTTATGGGTAACCTCGCCCTAGGTGTTTTCATCCAATATTTTACTGAATAATCATTTCCAAAAACAAAATTATAGTTAACAGTATACACTTACACTGCACTTACTTTTATTATAGCAGATGAATCTTTAGGTGGAGGACAATGGGGGCCTTGTTATACTGTACTTCAAATACCTATATGCACACTTATATTTAATTACACTTTACATTTAACTCCACTTAAATCTAGCTGATGTCATTAAAAGTACTCCACTTCAGCCCAAATTCCTCACAGATAACTGTCATGGAGACCCCAGCATCAATTCTGGCTCATATCTTTAGTTTCTCTTCAACTAGTAATTCTGAGCACAATTCTTTTTCTCCAAGTGGTTCTCAGTGTTACTGTTTTGTCTTTATATTAAGTCCTCGCTTAATGTTGTCCCAGACAAGGTCACCTTCTTATTGCTACTCTTTAGATACCCCTGATTCCGACAATGTTATAACCCCACATCTCTTGTGGAGCATCAAAGCGTTCCCAAGCATCTTCTCAGTCTTTCTTAAGCTTCTACAGTGTATGGACGTGTTTGAGTGTTTTTCCTGCAAATACTGTACTGTAACCCATCAAAATGGCTTCCAAGCACCCATCAAGTGGTAGTGATGCCAGTGTTGTAAAGAAGAAATGCAAGACTAGAAGTCTTGCTATGAAAATGGAGGCTTTAAACCATTTTGACACTGGTGTAGCATTAGGCCTAACCTCAACAACAGTGTGTAGTATCCGGACCATCACAAACAAGATTAAAGCCCATCTGTGGGCACAATACAAAGTTATTGTTTTATCTTATTAAATAAACATTAATTTAGTTTTTATTTATCTTTGTGGATGTATAAATATATATTTCCGATAAAACCTCCATTAAATTTATATACTGTAGATTATGTAATGTATTTTATGGGGCGAAAGGAGGCTGGGGAACGAAACTAGCACATTTTATCTATTTCTTATGGGAAAATTTTATTTTGTTAACGTTGTGTTTACAAGAAAGTAACAACTACATTAAAGCGAGGACTTTCTGTACTTGCTTTAGAGGCCTTAATAATACACTAGGTAAGTGAAAAAAAAAAAAAGTTTGTGTGGTGGAACAGTAGTCACAACAAACGTGAGATATGACTCTTCTCCCAACTACTGCAGACATTACCCCCCCAAGCCGAAGCTTGTCCAACTTATAGGAGTGTCTGACCTAGAGGGTCCTGTGCACGAGATTTTCTCAGAAGTAGTGTCATGAATCTGACTTTGCATTAGCATTCTCACTCTCCCAGCAATGATGAACAAGTTTTGAAAATTTTAAAATTTCAAAAGGAGTAAAAACCTGACAAAAAAAATCTTTTAACATCATTCTTTCCTTCCAGTCATTCATACACTTTTATATATTAATAAATTTATTAACTATAAACTGGGAAGCAGAAGAACAGAAGACCTTAAAACATACACTAGCCCCCTTTCTTAAGAGGCATGATGGCAACCAATAAATACTAGTACCCATCACTGTAAAATAATTCTTAACATTTACACAGAAGTTTCATATACAGTACTGTAATTTGCCTTACAAATGACAATGGTGTACATTACTTTATTCTGTCAGCTTCAGATCTTCTTTAATATAGTATACAATACAGTATAGGGGGTCCCTGGGTTACGAACGAGTTCCGTTCCTGAGGACGTTCTTAAGTTGGATTTGTATGTAAGTCGGAACACATGCTATGTGCATACCGTACTTACAGAACAATGTTTAAAATCCCACTCTATCATAGCCTAGGTCCTTATATACATCTGAAATCACTTACTGTATTTGCCGGCGTATAAGACACATTTTTTTTCCAATGTATCCCAAATTACCCTGGGTCTAATGCACCGGTATTACAGATGGGAGGCCCTAGCTAGGGAGTCTGGGACGAGCAGTAGTCCACTAAGCACAAAAATTGTGTTACTAATAGTATTACTAATAATAAAATACAGTTAACCCTCACTTTACGCGGTTAATGTAACCCGCAGGGTCCCGCGTAAAGTGAATAACATAACATATGGGAATAATTGAAATAGAATCCGGGCCGACCCCCAAACTCCACTTTTTGACGACACACAACTATGTTGTAGTAAAAATTTTATCTTAACTTTATGATGGTATGAAAAAACAGGTAATATAGAAGAGGTTAGGTTAGGAAAAATAAAGGTTAACATAGGAAAAATAAAGGTTAGGTTAGAAAAACTAAAAGTTATGTGGAACACTTACGTTAGTAGAAGAGATGGGTCGGCATACGGGGATGGAGGCTGGTTCCGAGGCAGAGGGCAGATTACTGGCCCTCAGGTGAATCACCATTACTAGGTGAATCACCATCACTGTCACTTACAGTTGTCAGGGCTTCCCTGACAAATCCCTCAGTCATCTTCACTGTCACTATCACTGGCTTGGGCTGGCTGTGGTGGGTTGCGGGCGAAGAACTCGGTTATGCTTTTTTGACGGCTGGTGTTTATGTTGTCTTGATACACCGTGATGTACGGCTCCATAGCCTGCACCAGCCGGGTATGGAAGACTTCATAGCGGTCATCGTCATTGTCGCGGGAAAGGAAGGACTTCATTTTCTCTGCACACTCCATGGCACCCTTAATATCACTATGAGTTAAACTGTGTTCTTCGGAGAATGACGCACCTTCTTCCTCCTCTTCACTGACGTGATCTTCTTCCAACATCTCGTCGGCAGTCACTTCAGGATCTCTGATCACCTCCAGGATGTCGTCGTTGGTGGTCTCGGAGAAGCCTGGAACTGTAACAGTCTGCGCAGCTTCTCTGGCAATGTCCACTGCTACTGCAACAGTCTGAACCTCACCAGTCACAGATTGACTCCTCCTCTCACCTGGTATTCCATGCAACACATGTCTCCATGCGTGACGAATTGTAGCAATAGACAGCTGATCCCATGACTCCACCAAGAAGTCCACAGCTTTCTTGATGTTAAATACTCTCCAGAATTGTTTGAACAGTATTTTTTGCTGTGCCAACTGTTGATCCTCATCTTCTTCGCTCTTGCTATCGGTGGTGGTGTCACTCAGGTTACGCAACTCTTCCCTGGTGTTGGTGTAGTCGTTCAGGAGTTTGAATTTTTTTGTTGAGAATGCAGCTTTTACATTCCAGATTAACTCTTGGTCCATGGGCTGTAATATAGACGTAGTGTTGGGAGGAAGGAAGACCACTTTTATGTTGGGGTGATGATCTAACAGTAGGGGCGAGTGTCCTGGTGCGTTGTCCAGCAGCAACAAAATATTGAATGGCACATTCTGTCGCTCACAGAATTTCTTTACATAGGGAACAAAACAGTCATCAAACCAGGAGAGGGACAGTGTAGAGAACATCCACGCCTTACGTGCGGTCAGCCAGTGGACATTTAGCTTGGTCATGTCCATGGTTTTGTAGGCGTGCGGCTTGCGTGCTGTGTGGATCACCGATAACTTGAGCTTACAGGTACCGGAGGCATTGGTAGTAAACAGGACGGTGATGCGTTCCTTCTGCATCTTCCGGCCCCGAATCCTGCTGGCATTCTTTACAACGAAGGACTTGGAAGGTAGCTTTTTCCAGAAAAGACCAGATTCGTCCATGTTAAACACCTGGTCGTCACTGTACTGTCCTTCCTCCATAATCTCCCGTAAAAACGGAGGAAATTCCCTAGCCGCAGCACACTCAGCACTCGCTTCTTCACCACCAATGTTTATATTGGTGATCTTGTTCCGGATCTTAAACCTCTGTAACCACCTAGAGGAAGCATTAAAGGGTTTGGGCTCTGTAATTCCCATCTTTCGTGCCACTGCCATGTACAGTTCACGTGCGTAGTCCTTAACAGAGCGCGTGTCGACCGCCATGTTTCGTCGCGCCTGACGCACCAAGTACCTCACAAATAATTTTTCTGTCTTGAGAAGCACCTGGTTGTGAAAATACTTGATCATAGAAGCACTTGTAGACTTTGTGATCTTCATGTGCTCCTTTATCTTGGCTGCATCCTTCTTTATTGTTCGAATCGTAGATTCATTCACACCATGCTGGCGCGCCAAATCAACCTGCCTTGTTCCTTTCTCCAACTCTTGGATGATGGTATACTTCACCTCGTAGCTTAAGGAACGTCGTGTCTTCTTTGGCTTAGTGCCGCTGGGTCCAGGTAAGGAAAGGTTTCTCTCTGGGGGTGGTGGTCCGGCGGAAGCCATTTTACTGAACAATGGATGCACGATTACACGGTGTGGCCTTGAGGGATGAAACTGCCGCGGCTAGGTCAAGCGTCGTCTTTCCCCCCTCCCTCCCTCCCCCGGGTGGACACATCATAATACTTTAAGCCAATTACAGCTAGCAGCAGAGGGGGGTAGGGATGCATGGCCAATCACAGTCCGATACGTCATATGACGTCAGTGATAACCCAACAAAGACACACACTGCGCAACCTTACCGTGCGGCTTGCCCAAGCGGAGGGAGGAGGAGGGAGAGGCGAGGAGCACAGACAGGCAGGCGGGCGGGTGGGGCGAATCTAAAAATAGCGTCGCGCCGGACACTCTCCGCGTAATGGGGTTCACGTACCGCGTAATGTGAGCACGTTAGGTTCTGGCAAGGCACCGCGTAAACGTGGAAACGCGGAATGTGGGACCGCGTAAAGTGAGGGTTAACTGTACTGAAAAACAAGCCAAATTATCACAAACTTGCAGCAAATTTGCTGAAGATGTAAATAATGGCTTAACGGCAGAGAGAAGCTCACAACATCTCACTGTACCTCCTTCCCCAGCATACGTAACCAACACCAGATATACGTCTTACATTATTTAACGACTGTGTTACCTTAAAGAAACATTTGTTTATTATCTGAATGAAAAATGCCCCTAGAAAGATTAAAGAAATGTTAACAGGAAGTTCAGCCGCTAGTCAGCCATTTGCAATGAGTCGATGACGCCAAAACAATAGCGATGGTGCTCCACTCTGGTGGCCAATCATGGCAACAAAAAACATCACGGATAAAATTACGAGTTTCACATCCTGTCGGTAATTCTCTTGACCAAAATATAAACAAGCCAACACAGCTACTGTAAACGCCTTAGTTAAGGACGTTCAGGTTACGGGTAAGTCGAAGGGAATGATTGATACCCGTCTTTTGACGCATTCAATATTTTTTGATGTGGTCAAAACCTGCAGAGGAGAAGGCGTTCATAATATTACAAAGTGATCCATCTGATATATAATTAGTTAGTCTCACACAATTTTATCTTAATTACAATTTATTAAACATACTGACATAACACGAAGTTCATAACTCCATTAATCTCAGCTTCGCTTCATTCTGCATTGTCTTATTACTCCAGGTTAGGCAGAAACGAGTAGGCGTAATTAGTCAACAATATTTCAGTACCGAGGGGTATGTCATCACTTAGGCTGTACTTACAAGTGCGGGTCAATGCATATCAGTATGGTGTTCCAAGAGAAAACAGTATTGCGTAAATCGTCCCAGCACAAATTCTCGGACAGGAGAAGGTTGGTCTTCACAGCATCATTAGAGAGGGCGATCTGTCTCATGGAGGGGCGGGCAGCCACCGCCACCAGTCTAAGACAGTCCACTCAGCAGAACCAGGACTTGTCTGTAAACACTTCTACATCTGGCGAGGTCACAGGTCGAAAGATTTAATGGCATCACACGCCAGCACTGTAGCTGAAGCCAGCGGCGATAACACTACTTTAAAATCACTTTCAATAATTGTATGATGAAACATACAAAAAAAATCCACAAAATATTCTTGTAAAATAGTGGTGCGTCTTATGCGGTGGTGCGTCTTATATGCCGACAAATATGGTATATTACCCCCCCCCCTCAAAAAAAAGAAGAAAAAAAAAGAAATAGAATGACAAAATGCAGTACAAGAAAGTAAAAAATACGTCATCCGGTAAATAAAATACTGTAAATTTCAAGTTTCACCCTGTTCATATCGGCAGGCGTACGTAAGTCGGGGACCTCCTGTACTTATATAAAATCATGAAAAGATCTAAATACAGAAGCTATTATACCTTTCCCACTCATCCCATGAAAAAAGTGGTGATATGATGTTGTGAGGCTGAAATTCTGCATTAATCCTGGCTGCAGCGCGAGAAAGTTGAAATTCTTGATTGTCGTCAATGCCACAATTCAACTTCAGTACCACAATAATAGATGCCATAGCCAACACCTCAATGGTTGGTATATTAACTCCACTTGGCTTTAGGAATGTTCCATCACATTCTAATACTTCTTGAGCTAGTTCTTTTATTGACTCTGAAAACAAAGTACTATATTACTCTTCTTTAAAAAAGCATTAAAACTCATTTCACATAATTGTTAAACAACACAACATACATATATTGTTTCTCACTTTTGATCTTTTTTTAATTTTTGTATTTTTTATGGCTCTCTATCATTATGATTATTATTATTATTATTATTATTATTATTATTATTATTATTATTATTATTTTATTTTCAATTTTGTATTTTTTATTATAAATTTTATTTACTACGAATTATCATTATTAATATTATTATTATTATTATTATTATTATTATTATTATTATTATTATTATTATTATTATTATTATTATTATTACATTTTTGCCCCCCAGGCCCCGATGTGGGTCAGTGACCTGTGACCGGGTAAGCTAGAAGAAAAAATATATTAATAATATCTCCTTTAAGTGATAATAGAACAGAAAATGGTACATAACAGTAAAATTATTCAAAGCATTAAACATGACACTATCTAACTGATAATGTCAATGAAATGAAAATAAAGCACAGTACGTATACTCATATGTGTTAATACAGGAGTGCTTCAATTCACGTAACATCAATTTATAAAAATTCGTTCACATGAAAAAAGAAACTAGTACAGTACTTTGGTATACAAACAAAAACCCCTCTTTTAATATTATTATATTTTTTGTATTTTATCATAGAATCAGAAAATACAGTAGTACCCCGATTTACGCAGTCAATTGAACCCACAGGGTACTGCGGAAAGTGAAAACCGCGTAAAGTGAAGAACAGAACATATGGGATTAATTCCAATAGAGACTGGCCCGACCCCCAAACTCAAACTTTTTCCGACACAATACCTATGTTGTAGTAAAAATAACATCTAAATTTTATGATGGTATGCTCACACAATTAATGTTTAAGAGAAATACAGTCGCCAGGTTAATGTCCATTCAAATAATGGACTCAAATCCCCCTCCCTCTTCCCAGCTTACTGGCCCCTACCTCTCTGAGAAATGATTGAGTGAAACACTAGATTTTAACGTTTAGTAATAAATAATACCTCAGACTAAAATTAGGATAATATAATTGACATTTCTGGATTCCTTGCAGGTCAGGGAATATTTTGAATGTAAACTTCATATATTTTGCACAAAAGATAAAATACTTGCTTTGTGTAAACCAAATTATTACATTAGATCAAAAATTTGTATGTCTAATGCAAAATCCATGATGTTTATATTCAAAATGATCATCATATTGTAAGAATTCCAGCAATGTAAATTATATTCTGGTCCAGTAATTTGTATGAATTTTATGAGCTAAAACAAATATCTTCAGTTAATAAAAAAAAAAATATTCTTCACGACACTATCTGTCAATCAAAGTACCCCAACTTGCCTCCCCCCCTCTTCCAACTGCGCCAGATGGTCGGTCGGTCCCAACCCTCCCCCCCACCCCCCACCTTCCCTCCCTACCAGAGAAATGTTGGGTGAAAAAACTAGATTTTAACTTTTAGTAATAAATAATACCTCAGACTAAAGTTAGGATAATATAATTGACATTTCTGGATTCCTTGCAGGTCAGGAAATATTTTGAATGTAAACGTCATATATTTTGCACAAAAGATAAAATATTTGCTTTGTGTAAACCAAATTATTACATTAGATCTAAAATTTGTATGTCTAATGCAAAATCCATGATGTTTATACAGTTAACCCTCACTTTACGCGGTTAATGTAACCCGGAGGGTACCGCGGAAAGCGAGAAACGCGTAAAGTGAATAACATAACATATGGGATTAATTGAAATGGAGTCCAGGCCGATCCCCAAACTCCACTTTTTGACGACACATAACTATGTTGTAGTAAAAATAACATCTTAATTTTATGATGGTACATGCACACAATTAATACTTAAGAGAAATAGAGAAATACAGTCGCCAAGTTAATGTCCATTCAAATAATGGACACGACTCCCTCCCCCTCTTCTCACACTACACTGCTGGCTCTTCCCTCTGAGAAATTTTGGGGGGAAAACCAGGTATAGTAATAAATAATACCTCAAACTAAAGTTAGGATAATATAATTGACATTGCTGGATTCCTTGTAAGACCAGGAATATTTTGAATATAAATGTCATATATTTTTCACAAAAGATAACATATTTACTCAGATTAAACATTACATCTAAAATTTGTATGTCTAATGCAAAATCTATGATGTATATATTCAAAATGATCATCAAATTGTAAGAATTCCAGCAATGTAAATTATATTCTGGCCGGGTAATTTGTATGAATTTTATGAGCTAAAACAAATATCTTCAGTTAATAAAAAAAAAAAATATTCTTCACGACACTATCTGTCAATCAAAGTACCCCACCTTGCCTCCCCCCCTCTTCCAACCGCGCGGTCAGTCCCAACCCTCCCCCCCCACCCCCCACCAATCCTCCCTTCAAGAGAAAGAGTGGGTGAAAAAAATAAATTTTAACATTTTGTATTAAATAATACCTCAGATTAAAGTTAGGATAATATAATTGACATTGCTGGATTCCTTGTATGACCAGGAATATTTTGAATATAAACGTCATATATTTTGCACAAAAGATAACATACTTACTCAGAGTGAACATTATATCTAAAAATTTTATGTCTAATGCAAAATATATGATATTTATATTCAAAATGATCATCAAATTGTAAGAATTCCAGCAATGTAAATTATATTCTGGCCGGGTAATTTGTATGAATTTTATGAGCTAAAATAAAAATCTTCAGTTAATAAAAAAAAAAATATTCTTCACACGGTAACAGATGGTCGGTCGCCGGTCCCTCCCTCCCTCCCCCCACCAACGTCCCTACTAGATAAATGTGTGGGAATACCAGACTGTTAACCTTTTTAGTAATAAATAATAAATCAGACTAAAGTTAGGATAATATAATTGACATTGCTGGATTCCTTGTAAGACCAGGAATATTTTGAATATAAATATCATATATTTTGCACAAAAGATAACATATTTACTCAAGAGTAAACATTATATCTAAAATTTGTATGTCTAATGCAAAATCTATGATGTTTATATTCAAAATGATCATCAAATTGTAAGAATTCCAGCAATGTAAA
This sequence comes from Homarus americanus, assembly GCF_018991925.1. NCBI lineage: Eukaryota > Metazoa > Arthropoda > Malacostraca > Decapoda > Nephropidae > Homarus > Homarus americanus. The sequence goes on along the minus strand of NW_024744839.1, from coordinate 5,966,345 downwards.
TTATATTCTGGCCGGATAATTTGTATGAATTTTATGAGCTAAATAAAAAAAATTATACTTCACCCGTGTAAAGGGGTACGCCCACCGCGGAATGTGAGCATCCTGGGTTCTGGCAGGGAACCGCGTAAACGTGGAAACGCGGAATGTGGGACCGCGTAAAGTGAGGGTTGACTGTATTCAAAATGATCATCATATTGTAAGAATTCCAGCAATGTAAATTATATTGTGGCCGGGTAATTTGTATGAATTTTATGAGCTAAAAAAAAAAAAAAATTATACTTCACGCGTATATGAGTAGATGCACCGCGGAAAGTGAAAGTCCGGTTCTGGCAAGGTACCTTGTAAATGAGAAATCGCGGAAAGTGAAACCGTGTAAAGCGGGGTAATACTGTATACATAACCGGAATACACTCACACTAGCCAGACTATGCACTCGGGGAAATCCAGATGAGTAAGTTATCATACCACACTCATTTTCAGCTATTCCATATCATTTATACAGAAAATAAACACAATAGTCTTCATTTTTCCTTATGTTATAGTCCTATATGATATTTTCTTTATTTCCAGTCCATATTAGAGTGATGATGATATTTTTCTGAGCTTATACAGTCGGCCCTTAACATACGCGGGGGTTACGTAACAGAGATAACGTGGATGTAAAATCAATATATATTACTTTGCCCCACCAAAAACCCTGGCCCCCATGTCCTTATTTACTGTATATACCTGTGTGTAGTTCGAGTTTTTAAGACCAAATTATTTGGCAAAAAATTGGGGGTCGACCTCTAAAAGGGGTAATCGTTTCGTTAGGTTGAAAAATATTTACCAGTAACAACCAGTAAACGATGGAAACGATGCACCAACGCACCACCAGCTGTGAGTGTCGGTACAGTTGCCAGGGCAGATCTCTTGCGTCATCATAGCAAGCCCAAAGCAGTCAAATCCATGGTATGGTAGCACAGGACCATGTAAAACATAAAGTATTCATTTATTAAAGTTTATTTATAGATACTGGACATAAATTTTTGTTCATTACATTTGAAACATCAATCTTTGTTAATTAAATTTGAAACAAAAGAAAACTACGATACCGTATTTTCATTAAAATATTACATCACAAGTATATTTTACCTTAACTGTGACTGAATGAATATACGTATTCTCAGAAATAAATATAGAAATGTAATATTTTTGCTGGAATGACATACATATTACAGTGGAAAGTGGGATAAAATTGTGACGAAAGCAAATGACTTTCGCTTTCTTTCGTTATTCAAAAGATTTTACCGTAATCGCTTTTCGAATGGTTTTCAGTTAAAAAACTGTTGTACTCGTACTGTATTACAATAATATTCTATCCTATCATTAGCCTTATAATCCCACAACTGAAAACCATTCGAAAAGCGATTACGGTAACATCTTTTGAACGAAAGAAAGAGAAAGTCATTTGCTTTCGTCACAATTTTATCCCACTTTCCACTGTAATACGTACATCATTTCAGCAAAAATATTACATTTCCATGTTCTCAGAAATAAATGGTAGTTTTGTTGAAACGTAATGTACAGTATTTAATATTAAAATGCAAAAATAGCTATAAAAACAATTAATACACCAGTAATGTACTGGCTGGCATCTCATCCCTGCTCCCGTGTCCAAGGTCACCACTCCTCCCAACTCGCTCCCTCCGCCTCCTCCCCGTCACTACTGCCGACAACAAACACAAATGTTTTGTGAATAACTGCACCTCCACTTCCTATGTACAGTACTGAACTGTACTGTGCTGTGCATTTTTACAAACAATAAACATGGCAAGAAAAGCTAATAAAAAAAAAAGAGATAAAAATTTCACTTTACTGTACAGTTCCTATCCTCGGCGACAGGACGGGGGTCCTCGGGCTCATCGTCACTCAATTCCATAATGGGTGGTGAAGTGGGGGTGACGGTGGATTCAGCTGCTTCCTCACTGCCGCCAGTGATTGATGGTGTTAAATCTCTCCTTCGGTGATCAAAGAACATGGTGATGGGGAGTTGTCGTCTCTTTCATTCATTTCTTCCATGATGTTTTTGTATGGAGCGAAAACGTCATCCATCCCTCGCATGAATTTCAGGGCACGCACCATGGAGGGGTCCATACTACGTATAGGCCAGGTTTTTCAGTGCCTCAATATTCCTGGTCATCTCTCCCAACTTCTCCAACGTTATTTCTTGGTGCTCTTCCTCATCCTCTTTCCCTTTCGCTTCCTCTTCCTTGCCTGAGTCTACTAACTCCTGTAGATCCTCCTCGGTCAGCTCAGTGTCGTGCTCTTCAATTAGCTTCCTAATCTCGTCCTCTGCCATGTCCTGGAAGCCTTCAGCAGCCACTTTCCTTGACAGTGCCAGGGTCTTTCTGAATATTTTCATTTAAATCCATCAAAATCATTTTCCTTGTCATCGTCTTAAGCACCAAACAGCTCCTCCCAGTCTTCTCCTTGAACAGGGCTAGAGGGTATGTGTTTTTCGAATCGTTTTCAATTAAAAAAATGTTACAGCACATGTATATTTTACCTAAACTGTGCCTGAATGAATATATTCTCAGAAATAAATAGTAGTTTTGCTGAAACGTGATGTATTTCAATGTAAAATAGGATAAAATACATGACGAAAACAAAAGACTTTACCTAACCTTCCAATGTTCAAGAGATGTTACTCGTTTTTTTAATAGTTTTCGGTTAAAATACTGTTATATTACAATGATATTATATTCATACTGTGCTTGATATACTACATTCACGGAAATGTAATATTTTTGCTGAAATGATGTACGTATTACAGTGGAAAGTGACGAAAACAATGACTTTCGCTTTCTTTCGTTCAAAAGATGTTATCGTAATCGCTTTTCGAATGGTTTTCAGTTAAAAAAACTGTTGCATCACAAGTGAATTAGGATAGAATATTATTGTAATACAACAGTTTTTTAACTGAAAACCATTCGAAAAGCGATTACGGTAACATCTTTTGAACGAAAGAAAGCGAGTCATTGCTTTCGTCACTTTCCACTGTAATACGTACGTCATTTCAGCAAAATATTACATTTCCATATTCTCAGAAATAAATAGTAGTTTTGCTGAAACGTAATGCATTTCAATGTAAATTAGGATAAACTACATGAAAACAAAAGACTTTACCTAACCTTCCAATGTTCAAGATGTTAATCGTTTTTTTTAGTAGTTTTCGGTTAAAATACTCTTATATTAGTGATATTCTATTCATACTGTGCTTGATATAATACATTCACGGAAATGTAATATTTTTGCAACTACAATGCTGATGTCAACACAAGCGTGGTTACAGTGAGACTGACTCAGTGAGGGAGAGCTATGAGTGTGTGTGAGAGGTTGCGGGAGCGGGCGGTGTCCCGTGTTCGGTGCCACGCGCGATTTGAATGTACTTCAATTACTTCAATGTACAGAATATTCCTCCGGCGGGGCAATCCGCGTATTTGCAAATCCGTGTATTATAAACCCGCGTATGTTAAGGGCCGACCGTATAGTTTAATACATTTTATAAAAGGAACAAGCCATCTTACAGGACACAGCAGACTTGTGACGTGTGTTATGTTTTGAGTTGCGCACTTCATTCTGATTGACTGACATTAAAACAAACAACAATGATGTTTTGGTCTTTTGAATGTTTCTTCTGCTCACACAGTCTTGGTCAAAGTTTCTCTCCAAGTAATCTCTCAACTCCTCTAACTAATACATACAGTCTCTCCATCAGTCATCCTATAGATAATTAATCCTCTTGTGTATCATGATATCAGTATCATCATATCATTAGGTAGCAGTATTTGCATCGGTCGGTGACGTGAATTGTGTCGTTAAACATAAAAAATTTGCCCCAATAAAGTTTCCAAGATAATTACATATTTCTGAGTATTATAGACGAATGCATGACCTTGTGAGTGAGGTTGCCAGAAAGTACCAAAACACTGGTGGAGTTCTGCTGTCCATCAGTTTCCTCCTGTCACCTGTGTTGACAGGTTGCAGTTGTCTCATTTCCTCTCCCACCCTCTCCATAATTAGTTGTAATTTATCAAAATTCCAAAGCCAACATTGGAAAGCTCATAAAATTCCACTTCTATAACTATACAGTATATAGTAATACCTTGGTAAGTTTGTAAGAAAATATCCGAGAAATGATGCTGGAAAACAAAAAAATTTTCTTTATTCGAAGTGAAAAAATATAGTCAAATTCTCAATTTAGTTTTTTCTGCTTATGTTAAAGTTAAAACCAGTGACATTTAAATCATGCAAAAACAACAACTATTTCTTGTCGGATAAATTGGTCAAAGAACGAAGATGACCAAACCTGATGTGAGTGGTACCATATGACTTTTTTTGTGGTCAGACACTCAAAATTTTATTGTGTGCATGAGTGGGTTAATTAGTTTAATATATGTATATTATTTATAGGTACAGTAAAAGTCCAAAAATCCGGATGCCAGAAATCAGGACCACCGAGAATCCGGACTTTTCGAAAACTCAATTATTTTTTTTTTTAGCTGGCTTTTGTGTGTATGTGCGCATGCGTGAGCTGCACAGCGACAACAAACGACCACGCGCGGTCGCCACTTTAAAACGAGCAATCAAACTGTGACAACGTATGTAATTTTGAGTCCTACTCTTTCCATTTACAGAGTACTGAAAAAGCTCATAATAATGGCTCCTAAAGTAGATAAACTTAGGTGTGTGAAGAGAAAGAAGAACACGTTGAAATTGAGTGACAAACTTGAAATAATTAAGAAACTAGAACGTGGTGTGAGCAATACTGTTCTAATGGAAACATACGACAATGGAAAGTCTACAATTTATGATATAAAAAAGGCAAGAATAAAATTCTAGAATTCACAGCTTTTTCTTTAAAACTGCTCGTTTTGATAAATGAAGCATGCTATATTTGCTAATGAATAAAATATCAAAATGTACCTGTTCATCTCTTCTTTATTCCTCCTTAAATTTGAATTTTAAAAGTACTGCCTGAGAATCCGGAAAATCCGAAAATCCGGACCGACCTAATCCCCAAGCAGTCCGGATTTTTGGACTTCTACTGTAATATGGATTTATTTATTTATATTTGATAATTGTGTACAGTAAGCCCGGATAATTCACGGATTTTTATTTCGCGGTCCTCTATTATTCATGGATGACACCCTGGATGTACCAAGAATATCTGCGGGTAGTTTTAAAGTTGCCAGCATTTTTGCAGCAGAGACAGGGAGCCATTCGCTCTAGAGACAGTAATTTCCTTTACCTGTATTGTATATGTGTGTGTGTACACACACACATACACATACTGTATATACACAATAGAGGTAAAAGAAATAATTGTCCTAAGGGCAAACACATAAAAGGAATATACATTTCTTTGTACACAAGTAAAAATGCACCCCCACCCGGCAAATGTTATTCGCGAATTTGACGATTCGTGGCCATTTTGAGAACCTAACCCCCGCGAATTTGAAGGGTATGCTGTATTTACTGGGGTATTAATATTTTTATTCAAAAAATTAAGTTTTCACTTGTTTTTTGGGGGCCAAATAATGATTTACAGTATATCGGTCTAAACTGGACTTAATGACCCAGTTTACGAACATCCACTTTACAAAAACATTTTTAGGAACCCATTCAGTTTGTAAACCAGGGATTGCCTTTACACTGTTAACATGCATACTTGGTAAACAACACATACAAGTGTACAGTATACTGTACTGTTAATATTCATACCTGGTAAATGTAGCAACTTGACAAGTCTGGCTATGACTTCACCAATGGATGGTAAAGGTACAACTTGAATGCTGAGGAATATGCTCAAATTTCCAGCGATACCCAGTAAGTTCTTTGCAGTTGGTAGTTTCATGGTATCTTTCAAGAAGAACAGGTCACGGGAAAATAATTTCATGTTTGGCTTTAGCAGATATTGAGCTGACATGTAGGGAAGGTGACCCTCTCGACACCACCTGCCAACATAAAGGTAAAATAAGAGGTAATATAATATGTAATGCATAGTTGCAATATTTCATTATTAGTCAACATACAATACTTGTACCCTGTATTAATAATGAAAAAGAAGATTTTTTTTTAAATGATTCCACTGTACAGTATTTACTTTACTTTACCTCAAGCATAATAAAGGTGCAATAAAACCTCACTCATGCACGTAATTTCTAAATTTACAATTCATATCAACATTTAAAAAAGCTACATTCAAACCTCTCAAGTTTGCAGTCAATTCAATGATTGTATTCTAGAAGACAAGTTATGAATTCGTGTATAACATTTATGTATGGCCCCATAGGCTATATTCAGTACAGTGAACCCTCGCTTTACGCAGTTTCACTTTACGCGTTTCTACATTTACGCGGTACCCTGCCAGAACCGGAATTCCCACTTTAGGCGGTGCATCTACTCATATACACGGGTGAAGTATAATTTTTTTATTTAGCTCATAAAATTCATACAAAAAACCCGGCCAGAATATAATTTACATTGCTGGAATTCTTATAATTTGATGATCATTTTGAATATAAGCATCATAGATTTTGCATTAGACATACAAATTTTAGATCTAATGCAAGTATTTTGTTTACTCAGAGCAAATATGTTATCTTTGGTGCAAAATATATGACGTGTATATTCAAAATATTCCTGGTCTTGCAAGGAATCCAGCAATATCAATTATATTATCCTAACTTTAGCCTGAGGTATTATTTATTACTAAAAATGTAAATATACTGTTATAACCCAATCATTTCTCTAGTAGGGAGGGAAGGTGGGGGTGAGGGGTAGGGAGGGTCCCAGGGAGCAGGTGGGAAGAGGGGGGGAGGTGGGGTATTTTGATTGACAGATAGTATTTGGGTAAGTATATTTTGTTTATTTATTGAAGATACTTGTTTTAGCTCATAAAATTTATACAAATTACTGGGCCAGAATATAATTTACATTGCTGGAATTCTTACAATTTGATGATCATTTTGAATATAAACATCATAGATTTTGCATTAGACATACAAATTTTAGATCTAATGCAAGTATTTTGTTTACTCAGAGCAAATATGTTATCTTTTGTGCAAAATATATGACGTGTATATTCAAAATATTCCTGGTCTTGCAAGGAATCCAGCAATGTCAATTATATTATCCTAACTTTAGTCTGATGTATTATTTATTAATAAAAAGGTAAATATTCTGGTTTCTCCCAAACATTTATCTGACGAAGGACTGATAGGCCGGACACTGGATACTTGCTGGATATCCAGTGCATTCCTAACAGATATCTTTACCCCTCATACATTGCCCCAACACATCATATAAGACACCTCTCAACCCTTAATTTTCTTTTACCCTTTCATTTTCAGAAATATGTTAGTCCAATTACATGATGGAAAGATACATTACTGTCGAGTCTCTGATGGATGGTCAAACACAGTGGTCCGAGAGGGGGTAATGGCCACTCCAGGATCTCTCCCACAGGCTTTTATATTTGGGACATGTTCTTAAATCATCAAATTATTGTGCTTGTAAAGGCCACCTTATTCTTGATATTTGAGAAGTATATCCATAAGAAAAAGTTGCTAAGGTGCTTGTTATATTGGCTTAAAAAAATATTTTTAAGAAAAGAAAAAAAGGAAAACAAAGATAAAGATATGAAATTACACTTCAGTGTTAGAAAAGCAAACAAAACCAGATAAATAATAACACAAGACAATTACCTTCCCCTTCAGCTTTTCTAATTCTGACAATTTCTTAGTTGTTTTCTTTTTGGCCTTGTTCCTGCGGAATTTCATAGAGGTGGCTGATACACTTTTCTGCTTCTTGGTGATCAGCTCAACATCTCTATAGTGATTAAAAAGGTACAAAATAATCAGTCTCTTGATGATAAACCATGGTTAAGATGTGGGCACCTTTCACTTATTATTTGCATGCCACCTCAAGAGTTCAGTAATACAAAATATAAAATGACATATATAACACCTTAGCTAATTAGAACAGTCACAATACTTTAGTCAACAGAATATTCTTAATATGATTCATTTGGACAGGTTGGAGTATGTTAGTACAGTAAAGGAAACACTAGTGGGGCACTGGGGCTTTTTCTCTTGACATATGTTTTGACTTTACAATCTTCCCGAGAAGAGTACAGTAAACCCCTTGAAAGTCCAGATTTTGGATATGCCAGACCTTTTTTGGGCATGAAACATTTGTCCAAATATTTGTCGTTTGAAATTCCCTCTGCACTCAGTTATTTGAAATTGCTGCCAGTGAGCAATCACCTGGCCTCTTTTCTCCTTTCTGACCCATGAGTGAGCAGTTTATTCCCCGTCTTAGAATGGACTCACCCATAATGCTGGACTGTGATTGGTTAACTATAGTTCAACACACATTAAGCCAAAGAAAAATGGTAAGCTTTTTGGTAAAATAATTCAAACAATGGAGATGGAAATCCCCCCAGGAAGAGCAGAAGACGAGCGCGTACTGCATCACCCATGTCACACACACACACACACACACCTGGCGCAGTTCATGTCTTCATTATTTTAAAGTCAAATTACAAATTATATATTGTATTTTTTGCCATTATTTAACCCCTACGTCCCCGGTTGACATTCCAGAACGCACGCCTTTTCGCGGCATTGTTTGAATGCCCAGCGCAGGTTATCAGGTTCCAGTGTGACTATTTGCCTGTCACTCCACACACTCGGCCACAGGGAAGCTTCCTGAATGTAATTACCTACTTTTGTTTGTTTCATTTTCATTGTTTGTCCATTTTATCATGCTGTATCAAAGTAATATTGCTAAAAGTAGTGCAGTTGTATTGTAGTGTAGTATTACAGTACTGGAAAATAATGCTTTGATTGTTAAATGTATTTTTTGTGGAATTATTATTCCGATAATTATTTATATGCATTACATGCTCTACCAAACACAAAGACAGCCAGACAGCCTGGCGACAGACTGTGTGTGTGTCGGTGAGCACTTTTTATGAAAAAAATTAAAATAAAATACTGTATTTTAAATGAATTATTTATAGCAAATAAGTATTATACTCAGTAAATATATGCATTACTGGCCATCCCGGACACAAAAGCAAGCAGAAAATGGCTGCTAAGTGCGTAGTGATCACGTGAGCTAGCCTTCAAAACAACACTGTCGCCTTATCTCCCTGGCCACTACTGCCACAGGGAAGTTTCTAGAGGGTCAATATATAGTTTTTCTTAATTCTTTTTGGTTGTTTTATTATTTAAAAACGTTAAAAATTATTTTTGGAAAAGTTGATTTTTTCTCACTCTACACTGTGTGGGGAATACGACCAGCAGCACCCTAGCCCGGGGCAAGAGGGGTTAATATTTTATATTATTAATGATGAAACACACAACACACTGTAAGAAGCTGACCATATGTGAACATAATGAGTAAATAAAAACAAACTCAAACGTGGCAAAGCCAGTCCCACCCACCACCACTGTCAGGGAAGAAATTACCTTCTGATTCGGTTTGTCTTTTCATTTTGGAACCAATTTACAAATAATACATCATATTTTTTCTATTATTTAGTATCCTATATTATTAATGATGAAACACACACCACAAGACTGATCTTACGAGAATACAATAATGAATAAATAAAAACAAACTGATGATCGAGGCAAGGCCAGTCCTACCTCCCGACCATGCTTACACATGGTGTCATCTCTCGACAGTATCTACTAGCTCTCGGTTGACCTATAACAAATCTGATTAAACCACTGTACAGTATCCCCCATTAAAGACAACACAGTATATATTTTAATAATAAATAGGGTTCACGTAATACATTTTAAAAATATTATTATTTTTTTAATGAATTGTAGAGTTCATTAAAAGTACCAGGGTGGAATTAATTTTTTATAAAATTTATTACTTTATTTAATAAAATATATACTGTATTTTTTTTAATGGGGATACTGTACAGTGGTCTAATTAGATTTGTGTACCAACACTCCCTGGTTTATGGAAAGATTCCGTTCCTGGACCCTATCTGTTAGCCAAATTTTCTGTAAACCGAAAATGACCCTTCCATAAGGTAAATATGTACTGTACCCTGTAATGAATCACAGATGGTTTCTCACAAGGGGATGTGCTCAGCTGCCTTATGCATAATCCAACACAAATAGTGTTCATATGCTGCACCTTCTCTAATAACAAATACTCTCGCACAACCAGAAAATTTTTATAATGGGATTTATGGGATATACTCTGTATCCTTGAATTTCTGTAAACCAAGTGTTCTGTAACCCGGGGAGTGTCTGTATAGGCCTAATGACTGCTTATAGATATGAGAGATGACACTTCATGTGTAAACATGGTGGAGGAAGGGGAAAACTGGCCATGCCACAATCACCAGTTTTTTCATTTATTCATTATTATATTATTGTATGATCAGCCAATTATGGTGTATGTTTCATAAATAAAACAACATAGCATTAAATGATAGATAAATTACAATACAGTAAACCCTCGCTTTACGCGGTTTCACTTTACGCGGTACCCTGCCAGAACCGGAATTCCCACTTTACGCGGTGCATCTACTCATATACGCGGGTGAAATATAATTTTTTTATTTAGCTCATAAAATTCATACAAATTATCCGGCCAGAATATAATTTACATTGCTGGAATTCTAACAATTTGATGATCATTTTGAATATAAACATCATAGATTTTGCATTAGACATACAAATTTTAGATCTACTTTAAGTATTTTGTTTACTCTGAGTAAATATGTTATCTTTTGTGCAAAATATATGACATTTATATTCAAAATATTCCTGGTCTTACACGGAATCCAGCAATGTCAATTATATTATCCTAACTTTAGTCTGAGGTATTATTTATTACTAAAAAGGTAAATATTCTGGTTTCTCCCAAACATTTCTCTGGTAGGGAGGGTTGGTGGGGGATGGGGGGAGGGAGGGACCGACCGACCATCTGGCGAGGTTGGAAGAGGGGGGGAGGCAAGGTGGGGTACTTTGATTGACAGATAGTGTCGTGAAGAATATTTTTTTTTTTATTAACTGAAGATAATTGTTTTAGCTCATAAAATTCATACAAATTACCCGGCCAGAATATAATTTACATTGCTGGAATTCTTACAATTTGATGATCATTTTGAATATAAACATCATAGATTTTGCATTAGACATACAAATTTTAGATCTACTTTAAGTATTTTGTTTACTCTGAGCAAATATGTTATCTTTTGTGCAAAATATATGACATTTATATTCAAAATATTCCTGGTCTTACAAGGAATCCAGCAATGTCAATTATATTATCCTAACTTTAGTTTGAGGTATTATTTATTACTATACCTTAAAATCTAGTGGTTTTCCCCCAAACATTTCTCAGAGACGGAAGAGGCAGGAGTGTGAGAAGAGGGGGAGGGAGTTGAGTCCATTATTTGAATGGACATTAACTTGGCGACTGTATTTCTTTTAAGTATTAATTGTGTGCATGTACCATCATAAAATTAAGATGTTATTTTTACTAGAACATAGGTATTGTGTCGGAAAAAGTGGAGTTTGGGGGTCAGCCGGTCTCTATTTCATCTAATCCCATATGTAATGTTGTTCACTTTACGCGTTTCTCGCTTTACGCGGGCCTCCGTGGGTTCAGTTGACCGCATAAAGTGAGGGTTCACTGTACATAATTTGTAATTTGACTTCAAAATAAAAGAAAAATGTAAACGGAAACACACACGACATTTATTGCACATTAAAATACAAAATTAAGGGTCATGGGGGGAGGGGGGGGAGGCACTAATGAGTGAATACTTTGTGCACAGTAGCCCCCAGAACCCCCCCCCCCCCCAAAAAAAAAGGCTGGAGCCTCTTTCCCCCCAAATTGCACACACGTTCCAGGGTTTACTGTATATATAGCACAATGAAACCACCCGCTTCTTAAACAAATCTCACAAATACAGAAATGGGTGGAGGAGCTTTGTTGGTTCCTTTGATTGGTCTGCTACCGTGGTCCTCTCTTCTTTGACCCCCCCAATCATGCATTGCCCAATTCTGTGTTGACGTCAGGTTGCAAGGTGATGTGTATTGATTCTAAAGCTTTCCTAGTTATTCTAGCCATGACTTGGTGTATAATTCTTGCCTCACCCCACTGGAATAAATGTCTTTGTGGGTGACTGATGAGTTTGAAAGGACACAGAAGAGAAGACAACAGCAGCAGAACAATCTGAGGAATCCCAAGATTTGTCGTTTACTCTTCTGAAGAAAACAGTAAAGTCAAAATACATGTCAAGAGCAAAATTTCCAATGCCAGCTTGTGTTTACTTTGCCATCTTACTTAATAGACAGTATTAAACCTTATTTTAAGCATATTAATCATTTTGTTTAAGGTTCCTGGATGAATTTTAGCTCATAAATACTCTAAGGCAAAAAATTTTGAACATAAAAAATAAAACTAAGATTTGTTAATTAAGTTCAAAAAGCTTGCTTTCAAGACATTTAATTCTAAAATCTCACAAATTTGCTAAGAAGTGGGAAAAAGGACACAGCTGTGTTACTATTCCTTCGAGCTCTCACTACGGCTGTGGCTGAGCCTCAAAACATCCAAATAACAGTATGAAGTACATTATACTGTATGTACTATATTTTTTATTATACACACACATTGAACTTAGACCTACTTAAGTAGGTACTGGCACTTGTATATCAGTACTGTACAGTAAATCCTCAATAACTCGGCACATATGGGGCTCCGGCCTTGCCGAGTTATCCCAAATTCCGACTTATCGAGGCACCACCCCTCCCCCAAACAAAAATGCAACAATAAAAAATTATCGACCCATATAAGTGTACATGTAATTACTAAATGTAAAAAATTATCACTTATGAGTACAGCAGGTGAAGAATGAAGCATCATAGTAGGTGACACAGAGACATGGTAGGTGATGCAGGTGGCAAGATATGCCGAGATTTTCCCAGATAATTTTACATATCTTGGCATTTCCCGGTTATACCAATACATTCTGAGACCATATCCATGCAGAGTTATCGAGGGTTTACTGCACTGTACCACAAATAATTACATATCATGGTGGGTTTAAGAGCTAATTCAAAGAAAGCAAAAATATTAATTGATTAACTTGACTAATGAATATCTATATGAAAGTCTACCAGTTACTTCATATTGTATCTGTATAAAAGAAATTTTTGAATACAAATTCTTATACAAAATCTTACCTTGTCTCATGAACTGAAATGTTTCTTGTTTCAGTTTTTGTTTCTTCGTCATCAGTTGGTGGCTTGAAGGCAAGTTTAGAATGTTGAAGGTACATCACCCACAACTTAAAAACAATCTGCTGGAAGTGTGATGAGGCTCCCAGATTACAAAGTGCCTTGGTCCATTCATGAAGAACAACATTGAACATCTCATAGGTCGTCCAGTTATTTATATCATCATCATCATAATCTATAAAAAATATATATATATATATATATATATATATATATATATATATATATATATATATATATATATATATATATATATATATATATATATATATATATATATATATATATATATATATATATATATATATATATATATATATATATATATATATATATATATATATTTTTTTTCAGAAGCAACTCAGTGAATCAGACATTGATGCTGCAGTTTCATACAACAGGAGAAATTGTATTTAAGGAGGAGGTATTCTACATGGCTATTCACAATGTGTGTGAAGACATAAATAAGCAGTATCATGCAACACTTCAGATATAGCCATACTTCAAGAAACAGCACATATGTGGACTGCAAAAAGTCAACGGACAGTAAATCAACGGTTACCAAAGCAGTAAATCCCATAAGACTATAACAAATTTCGGAGGTTAAAAACCAGCCCCCATCCCCCCCCAAAAAAAACTCCCACCTACCCTTGTTATATCTCTGCCGTGCACACTGTCAAGCTCTATCAAGTCTCCGTTACAGTATTTTAAAATAAAAAGGATATAGCATACAGCAGAGCGAATAACTTCACCTTGATACATTATTTTATTTTATTTCTCATCATAATAAATGGTTCCTCTTAATGATTTTCTTGTTAGGTTACAATGTTGTGGGAGGGAGGAGGGAGAGAAGATAAAGTGAGACGTCACCTTCGATACAACGTATCCTTTTATTCTCAAGTCAAAATACAAATTACTATACAGTTTCTCCTCTACTTACGACATTTGACTTAACGACAACCTGAACATACGACCGTCATGGTCGTATAAAATATTTTTCACATTACGTATTTTCGAGTCCCAACATTTGGTCTTAATGTGACGCCGTACAACAGCTTGGGCTGGGCCGCCTCGTGGTGTACAGCATCCACGCCGTAGCCCGCTCAGTTGCTGTTTGCCCGTCGTTGTTGTTGTTAGTGATTACGCTATGTACGTACAGACAAAATTTTCTTTAACCGAGGGACCACTGTATAATAATGAATACATGAAAACAAACTGTCAAACATGGCACGGCCAGTCTCAACCCCTCCCTCCTTTACGGAGGGAGGGGTTGTCTTTTATTCTGAAGTCAAATGATATACTGTACTGTATCATATTTTGCTCTATTATTTAATATTGTATGTTATATTATTTAATTTTAAACATACACCTTAATAGGATGATCATACGAGAATATAACAATGAAAACTGTAAATAAAAACAAACTAGTAAACACTGCAATGGCCAGTCCCAACCCTCTCCGACCTCCAGCACCTTTACACATGAACATAGCTCGTACCTCTTAGCTCTCATTAGGCCTTTTTCAAATCTGATTAGAACACTGTACACTATCCCAATTAACCCCTCCGTGATTTCCATATAATAAACCTAGATACCTCCCTCTGGTTACCAAAAAGTTAATTTCTGTTTTTTGCTGGAAAAGCTAGATAATGATGTAAAAAATTATGTGAAACGGTTAGAAAGTGGTAACCCAAGTCTCATGTTAGCAGAATCGTAAGAATTGTTGTGTAGCGTCTCAGTTACCAGGGGAACTAGCTCCGGCATTATAAATACAACGTGCCACAATTTCTGCATGACCTATGAGACATATCACTATGAATTTATTTTATTTCCACCTCTTTTTTATTCTAGACTTTTGATTATATAATACAGGATAGGTAGGTGAATAGAAAAATGGAATTCGATTTTTTTTTAATTTACTTGTGAGAATTATAAATCGAATGCGACTTAAAGAGAGGCCTCTCTCCACAGGAAACATGCGGCAGTGAGTTTCAAACATCATCATTATCACTCAAATCACTGTCTGTTTCTAATGGCTCCTCAGTATCACAAGGATCATCCTCATCAAAGAGAATAGTTTATTTCGGTGCCACTGATAGCTCAACGTGATGACATCCTTAAAGAGTGGGACAGGCGAAGGTACTGGCATGTTGCCAAAAACACGAGGCCTAGTCACATGATTCCCTTAAGGGCTGTATGCCAGACAACTCAAAATGTTTATTTATAGCTCTAGGGCCCACAGAGATTAACGAGAATTTTTAAATTTTCAAGGAAGTTGATATATGCCCCAAACCACTTAGGGGCTAAAGACAATATATACTCTACTTAAAATGCTAGCAATCATTTATGGGTTAAGCAAAAGAGGAAGTATCAACGGGGTGTTTAGGCATGATTGTATAACACACAACGTCAGATCAACGGGGCAGTCAGCAAAACTTGCGGGATATTTCCCTAATATACTGTACTGTATCGTCTGTTATGTGAAGCATCGGTCAATGGGACCTCGGTTTACGGAGTATACCTGTACATAAAAAGCTTGGATTTCTGTGGTCTTACCTTGATATGACTGATGAGGTCATTACCAATGAAAATAAAGTTTGCAACAAAGTATAAATATGATGTTTCAGGTTGAAAGTTAGCAGAAAATCCTACACTGTAAGATAATCCGTGAAGCCAATCTAGATGATACTTCACAATCTCCACTCAAACTTCTTTACAAAATCAGAAGACTAAAGCTGGAGGATTTATTCCCGAACACATGTATAACTTAACGATCATTTTTACATTGCCAGTGACTGTTGCTTAAGCTGAAAGGCCTTTTAACATGCTGAAGCTGATCAAGAATCACCTGAGAAGCACAATGGAATAGGAGAGATTGTCTGCTTTAATCATTTAAAGTATTGAAAGTGACATGACAAGAAATATTTATTTTTTGCAAAAAAAAAAAAAAAAAAAAAAAACAGAAAAGGTAAATTTAATCAATTTAAATTTAGTGCATAAGTTTCAGCGACATCATTGTCAAACCCTTATTTTATTTATACATTAAAGTAATGAAAAAATATACTCTGATCACAGATACAGTACAGTGACCCCTCGGTTAACAAACTCAATCCGTTCCAGAAGGTCGTTCGTTAACCGAAAAGTTCGTTAACGAGGGGTCACTGTATTCGGTTTCCTATCATCAGATCTATGTAATTTATAATGTGCTGGATGGAATACTAGTGCAGTGAGTTACCTTACATAAGCTTCAGTGCACCTGTACATACTGTATGTGGTCTTTGTTATAATAATCATCTGTATCCAAGGATTCACATTTACATGGTCAACTTATTGTAGTAATATACTGTATGTCAAATTTCCCCACACTTAAGAGGATTACACTGATTAAATCTGTCAAATTTCCCGCCCGCCACTCACCCACGACACACAAGTGGAAATCCTAGCCAGTACTGAACAGCTTCAGATTTTTTGTTTTGTTTTATTGCTTAATTCAGTGAAATTCATTAAAAAAAATTTTTAGCCATGTGTTCCAAAGGTAAGCAAGGTGGTACTGTGCCTAAATGGAAGCACAATAACTATGGGGTGAACATGAAATTACACATTATTCACCATAAGAAAAGTGGTGAGCGTGTGGTAGACATCTCACGTACCCTGTAGATGCGGGAAACAACCATTCACACCTCATGGACGAGAGCAACGGGAATTCGGAAATTAAAGCAAGGGCTATAATATTACTAAGACACTCTGAGGTAAAAATAACACGTCAAAGGAGTGATGTGATGAAAATGATGGAGAGGCGGCTTCCAAGATGGACTGAGGATTTGTATCACCAGCATACACCCATAATTTTAGCCCTCATCCAAGAGAAGGCTTTAAGGTTACACGAGGATCTACAGAAGGAGTTGGAAAAGGAGGAAGCTGCCAAGGAGAAGGATTTCAGCATATCAAAGGGTTAGTTTCACTACTTTCAGAATGGGTGTGTGTGGCTTCAAGAAAATTAAGATTCAGTGGGAAGCTGCCAGTGCGGATGTAGAGGCACCCGAAGCATTTCCAGCTAAACTAAAGATGATTATCGAGCAAGGTGGCTACAGTGCAGAGCAGGTGTTCAACATCGATGAAACTGGCGTCTATTGGAAGTACATGCCACCTTGTGTTTACATTTCAAACAAAGGATAAAAGCTCCAGGCTTCAAGGCATCAAAAGACCGAGTAACTCTACTTGTGGAGGGTAATGCTGCTGGTGACATGAAGCTTATGCCCTTGTTTGTGTTTTGGAGTGAAAAATCAACGGGCGTTGAAAAACGTTGCTAAAGATTTGCTACCTGTGATTTGGAAGTCACATCGAAAGGCATCACTGGTTCACTGAGTACTTTTTGCCAGGGATGAAGAAATGTTGTGAAGTGAACAATATTGGTTTCAAAACTGTTTTACTCTTGGACAATGCCAGTTCTCATGTGCTTGATTTTGTGAGTTTGTCTCCAAACACAAAAGTAGAGTTCATGTCACCAAGAACATCATCAGTGATGCAACTGATGATATGGCATACTGTACTACAAATTTCAAGAAATTAATCTCTGAAAGTGATGCTAATGAAGTGACAGTGCAAGAATTTTGGAAAAACTTTAATATTTTGCATTGCGTGCAACTACTCGACCAAGCTTGGAAAGAAGTATTTACTCAACTAATGAATGGTTGATGGAAGAATTCATATCCTGATGCTGTTCACTCTTTTGAAGGCTTCAATGTCATCAAATGTACACCACGATTGCATGGCCAGCAAATGATGCAGGCTTTAAAGATGTTGAATAAATACTACAATCTTATGCTTTACCATTATTGAATGAGGTGTTGGCCGAGTTAGAGAAGCATACACAGGAAGAATCAAGATTTGATGACGACAACATTACTGCCTTTTCAGATGAAAGTGGAGGCTTAACATTTAAAGGTCTTAGAAAAGTCTTTGGGAAGTCATTTAAAGAAAGATGACCCTCTCTATGATCCTGCTGTTAAACTTGAATGTAAAGTAAGTGATATGTTAGCCAGCTATTCTGCAATTTTACTGGAAAAAGTATTTGCTGGAAATCAAACGACTCTTGATTCATTCTTTGTGTGACGCAAACCAGTCATGGAGGAGATCAGATGGTAGTACACAACCCCCCCCCACCCCCAGTCCAGCCTCTTTCTTATCCTCTCCTAACATCCATCTCCATCCATTCAATCAAGCCCAACATGTCTATTTTTGAAGGTAAGCGAATAAAAATTATTGATGTTAAAATTATTTATTTTAAAAACATTTTAATATCATGTCTAAATGATTGAGTGAGTGTGCGAGTACATGAGAGAATGTGAGTGCATGAGTGTGTGCAAGTGTGTGAGTAGTTTAGCCTACATTGCATCAACACAACACCCCACACAACTTTAGGTAAGAAATAAGATAAATAAGCTCAAAGAATTCTTAAAAATAATGTGTAATAAAATTTATAACAAATGTTTCTAAGGTGTAAATGTTAAGCTATTAAAATTAACTTATTGAGTGTCCTTTACTATTTGATGGTCCCGATCAAACCCTACTCCTGCTCATTCTCATGGGAAGAAATTCCTTGCTTCAAGTGACGTTTTATGGTCCCTATTAACCTTGGATAATGAGGACCCCTTTACTGCATACAGTATACAGGTATATTATTTCTAGATATCTAAATATTAAGAATATTATCTTATTTTAATAGATTATAATTATGATAGGAAAGCTAGAGGAAATACATTGCAGTACAAACTGTATTTACAGGTATTTGGAAAAAGAACATTTTCCTCTTGGCCTAGTGTATATAGCTACCATACCTCTTTGGATGGTCATATCCAAGTCGCCATCCCCATCGTCAATCATGTTGATTAAGCGTGAACGATTAACATCACAGAAATCTTCCTGGCTGAGTTGTTCAATGTATCTTTTCTGTACTGTCCCACACTCGTCACATATCCTACAACCACCATCCTGGCTAAAGGACGTCCCTCCACACTCAAAGCACTCCTGAGCCATGTTGCTTTGGCTGTTGAAAAATAAAAATACTATAGAACAAACATAAAGTATAGGGGTCACAAATGCTGAATAAGTGAATGGGAACACAGCAACATGAAATAAATATAGGACAAAGGTACTAATTTTTATGTGATTGTCCAATTAGCATGCAGGATAAAAAAATTTCCTCTCAGAAAATTGCTGCAGTTAGAACAATAAACTTGGTGTCAAAATCAACCTTAAATATTGCGCATTCTTCCCACAAACAGGCAATTTTGTACTCGCCATAGTTATGATACAGGAATAAAATATATGTCAGTGATTCAAAGGAATCCTAATGCAAAACCTAAAGGTAGAAACTTTTTTAACCTAACCTTTACCATCTTGTCAAAAATATTTTCCCAATTCTTTTATCACATCACTTTTGGGTAAGGTTGGGTAGCTTAGGCTGGTTCATCTTATGTCATATAAATCTGATAGAGTGCAAGTAACCTCCCAATACAGTATTGTATATCTATGTACTGTATGCCAATTATACACAAACTTTCATTGGTACCAGATATCAAAGTAAGTACAGTATACAGTACAGTACTTTCTGCTTAATATGACAGGAGGTCTGGCCTGGATAGGAAGTTAGGTAGGTTCTTTGGTTTGGTTGGTTAGGTCATGTTCTATTAGGTTCTGTACATTGCTGTATCATTTTTATTACATGTACTTACTATTATCCAAAGAACATCTGTGGAAAAAATGAACAAAATTGAACAACTTCTCGTGTTAGCTGTCTGCTCCACCTTTACCACAACCTTTTCTTTTACTTTTAGCTTGTTTTTCTTTTTCTCCATCTATGATCATAAATCATGGTAAATAGCTAATCGTGTGGCAATATTAATTTCACGCCTGTATGTGCTTTGTACACAAAGAAATTAATTTACCATAAATATTCCTCTGATAATTCTCCTGTGGTGCCGCATGTTTATGTTCAGGGTTAAACTAATAACTTTTGAATATGGCCTTTCTTAACCGTGTTCTCCACCTTTACCTATGCAACCCGGTAACCTTGGAGGAAATGGCGAACACCAAGGCGTTCATTTTGTCCACAGATGCCCTTATCATTATCCAGTATTTTAAGAGGCGACATTTACTAGAATCTAATTGAACCTAACCAATCAAAGAAACCTACCTAACTTCCTTGTTGGGAGGCAGAGACCAACCAGCCACCAGATTAAACAGAAAGTACTTATTTAGATATCTAGTACCAGTGAGAGCAACATCATAGTGTAATTTTATGTTTTTGTGAATGTGAGAGTACGCTGACTCGGCAGAATTTTGGGTGGAATATTTACGGTAAATAATTAATTTATTCACGTACAAAGCATGTAGAGACATCATATTAGTGTCATATGATCAGTTTTTCAGCCTGCTTTACCCCACAATTTCCCTTATTCTTCATGCCCTGCCCACTACAGATGATTTATGATCATAGAGAAAAACTAAAAACTAAAACTAAAACCTTATAATTAAAAGATAAAGTTGTTGCCTCTTTTAAAATTTTGGTAAATATTTAGAAGTTGCCAACAACTACTTATGTATTGAGTCTAATATAGGGAGAAAGAGAAAAAACTAAAACTAATTAAAATTTTATTCTCCAGCATTTCCGTCAGAAATTTTTATTTTTTGAGTATTTTAACTGATAAACTTAGCCGCAACATTAGTTGTTCAAAGCAGGCACGTCTTTGAAGTTGAAGGAATATGTGGGGGTATAATACAGTACTGAAAAAAAAAATACCAATTAAAACATTTGAAATCTTACCCAACCTTTAAAGTTCAGTCAATTTATAGTACTGTAGTGCACCGTTCTTTCGGTCTTTTTATATTAGTGCAGCATTCTATCTCTTGATGTTAGAGATATGTTTTTCCGAATGTTTAGACAATTCTAAGACATTTTTCTTCTGTGATATTTCTAATACATGTACCAAAAGACATATAACCTAACTTAACCTATCCCCTTTTCTGTGTCAAAAAACACAGAAAATCACCCAAAACCAACCAAACCTTAATTTCCAATGAAAATATCACAGAAGAAAATGTTTTCGAATTGTCTAAACATTCGGAAAAACATATTTCTAACAACGAGAGATAGATTGGTTCGGTTTTTAGTATGTGATGATGTTTATGGTGCTCAGAGGAGGGATCCATAAACATAAAAGCAATTCATAACATATTTATAAGCTAGGAAAGGTTTGCTTGGTTTTCTTTTTATAGTGAATATTTTGCTGTGACAGGCTAAGTTCATATTAACGCTATTTTATCATAAATGTGTTTTGATTGGCTAAGTACTTTCTTTTTTATATGACCGCCCCCCCTCCTCCCCCAGCTAGGAATTTAGGAAAGTTAGTTACAGTAGGTTTCTTTGGTTGGTTAGGTTAGGTTAGGTTAGGTTAGGTTAGGTTAGAAATATGGTTAGGTATGTTTACAGTTACACAACAATCGACTCACGGCAAAATAGATGCCAAATACCATCATTCACGGTCAAATATACAGGGTGTCCATAAATGATTACCCTGATTAAAGCGTTAGAGCTGTTTTTAGGGTAATTATTTATGGACACCCTGTAGTTCTCCTGTTGTTTCCCGGTAATGGACGGCAAAATATCCACTGCCTTTACTTTTTAGTATTTTACCACACATTTTCCCTGTACTTCAACACCCTACCTACTTTGAAGAACTAACATTATGGATAATTTTATCAGTTAAAATACTCGAAAAAAAAATACATGCGTGATTTGCTTAAGTTTTCACTCTTTTTTCCTTATTCTTCCATCCCTGTGTCTTACAAATAAATAAATACGGTATATCAGTGAAGATTCCGTTAGATATATTAAAAGACAAAAGGATAAAACTTAGACGAATAATAAACCAATCTCACGTTCACGAGCAGCACCACATGTAAGTATACCAGGAACAACACCGATAAAACAACATATAATTACTTTAATCTGATGATACTAACCTTATTTTCCACTCCTACTTACGATAGACTTATGTTACATTACAGTCCTGCTTGTTAATACTGTTCTACACAACCATTCAAGCAGCCATAACCAAAACACAAGTGACTACTAGTGTAAAACTTTTGGTAAAATTATTTGTTCGGTTATTCACCTATTTGGAAGTTAAAATTATGTTTACCGGTTGTTTTTGATGTGTTTTAAACGAATATGACCGTCATTTCTACCATAAATCACTACTTTTTGAGATACTTTCCCCCTTATCCAAAAAAAAGTAAATACATGAGGATAGGAAGAACAAAAGTTGCTGACCAGGGATATCATATGTAGTACAAGAAGACCACTGTAGCAGTAGAGAATGTACAGAGGAAGGCTACCAAATTAGTGCCACAGATCAAGGATTTATCATATGAGGAAAGACTAAGGAAATGACAGTTACCGAGGAAGATAGTGTGTGGCATATATGACCAGGCATGCACAGCAGGAATGTTCCAGGTGAGGTTTAAAATGTCTGTATATGTCGGGTTAAATGTTCACTGTTCTTTTACTAGCTGTTAACTGCTGAAGGTGTTCATGTTGACTGTTAACAGTTTAAAGTGTTGATGTTAACGGTTATGAGTGTTATTTAACTGTCAAGGGTGATGAAATTAACAGTTAATCCTGTATCACATAACCCACTGAGTACCGTGAACGACTTAAAGGATTATATTAAGGACGATTTTATTCAGCAGAGAGGAACCTTTAACAATCAGAGGTTTAAGGGTGTTACTTAGCACTTAAGGGTGTTAGTTAACAGTTAAGGGTGTTACTTAGCAGTGAAGGGTGTTATTTAGCACTTAAGGGAGTTAGTTAACAGTTAGGGGTGTTACTTAGCAGTTAAGGGTGTTACTTAGCACTTAAGGGAGTTAGTTAACAGTTAGGGGTGTTACTTAGCAGTGAAGAGTGTTACTTAGCACTTAAGGGTGTTAGTTAACAGTTAAGGGTGTTACTTAGCAGTGAAGGGTGTTATTTAGCACTTAAGGGAGTTAGTTAACAGTTAGGGGTGTTACTTAGCAGTTAAGGGTGTTACTTAGCACTTAAGGGAGTTAGTTAACAGTTAGGGGTGTTACTTAGCAGTGAAGGGTGTTATTTAGCACTTAAGGGAGTTAGTTAACAGTTAAGGGTGTTACTTAGCAGTGAAGGGTGTTACTTAGCACTTAAGGGAGTTAGTTAACAGTTAAGGGTGTTACTTTGCAGTAAAGTATGTTAGTTAACAGTTAAGGGTGTTAGTTAACAGTTAAGGATGTAGTTAGTAATTAAGGGTGTTAGTTATCAGTTAAGGGTCTTAGTTAACCGTTAAGGGTCTTAGTTAACAGTTAAGGGTCTCAGTAGTTTAGGGTGTTAATTAACAGTTTATCGTGTTAGTTAACTGTTAAGGTTGTGAGTTAACAGTTAAGAATATTAGTATTTAAGGTGTTAGTTAACAGTTAAGGGTGATACTTAGCAGTTAAGTGTGTTAGTTAACAGTTAAGGGTGTTACATAGCATTTAAGGGTATTAGTTAACAGTTAAGGGTGATACATAGCAGTTGAAGGTGTATGTTAACAGTTAAGAATGATACTTAACAGTTAAGAGTGTTATTTAACAGTTAAGGGTGTTAGTTAGCAGTTAGGGGTATTAGTTAACAGCTAAGGGTGTTAATTAGTATTTACAGGTGTTAATTAGTATTGAAGGGTGTTAGTTAACAGTTAAGGATGTTAGCAGTTAAGGGCGTAAATTAACAGTTAAAGTGTTAGTTAGCAGTTAAGGGTGTTAGTTAGCAGATAAGGTTGTTTATTAAAAGTTAAGTCCATTAGTTAGCAGTAAAGGGTATTAGTAGTATAGGGAAAATTTTGAAATTTGAACACTTCTTTGGAGAATTTTGAAGCCATATGCAGTTATACTGAGGAAATTAGAACATTGAGAAATTATTAATTAACTGTATATTCATTGATAGTGTACAAATTCCCAACACACACACACACACACACACACAAAAGTAAGACATGACTGGAGTCATTCATGTAGTTTCAAGTCGACCAGCCCTGATATAGCTACTACCGCACATGTCAAAAATTTTTAAGAGACTTCACAGAAAAGAATATGTTATTAGTTATTACAGAGAGCTGATTCTCTGCATTATTAATCAGATAAACCTCTACTCAAATAATGGTTCTGTCCAAGAATGCATGTATAGGCTTCTTTAAGTCCAAGGTCAGATGTAATATGTGGAGGCCCCCAGATTGTGGAGGCCCCTGGGCAGCTTATCCACGCAGAGGCAGCTCTTATCGGCTCTGCAACTTCTGTCTCTACACCGCAAGTTAGACACCCTAGAGCAGCTCTGCTACTCTAAGCAGACAGCCGCTCCTCTTCCTGCCCCAAGCACCATGCCCTACCGACCCCAACACACCCGTCCTGCCTCAGACGCCTCCCCCAGCCCAGCAGTACCCCCTGCTACTGTCCTGCACCCTGTTGCTCTCTTGCGCCCTGCTGCTGTCTTGCACCCTGCTGCCGTCATGCACCCTGCTGCTGTCATGCACCCTGCTGCTGTCCTGGACCCTCCTCCTAATGCGGCCCTTGCTCCTGATGCGGCCCCTGCGCCTGACGCGGCCCCTGCTCCTGACGCGGACCTACACACCCCTATTTTCTCCCTCAGGTACCCCCCTGCTGCTGTAATGCACCCAGCTGCTGTCATGGACCCTCTTCCTGACGCGGCCCCTGCTCCTAACGCAGACCCACCCACCCACCAGGCGCTACTGAGGACTCTGTACCTGCCGCGAGAGAAGCACCACATTCCTCGCCTCCACAACCCTCCTTCTCTCCCTGAATCTCCCACAGGTTTTGTGTCACTAGACGGAGTTGTCACCTGCAGCGGCCGAGTCATACGTACACCTGCCCGGTATGTATCACTTGTGGGACGCAACCCTGCCAACCTCCAGCCTCCCGCCGCGCCCAGAGGGGAAGGGGAGTATTGTAGTGGATTCCTCCCCTACAAACGCCATTTGTCGCTGAGTAGCCGACCCTCTTCGAATTCCCCAGCCTGCGCCTCCAGCGCCGCCTGACGGAGCGGGGGTCAACTATCAACCCACGCCTACCCCCGCCTTATAAGACCTCACCCCGCTGTGACCACCCTCTTTCTGCCTACGGCCACCAGCAAGCAACACCTCCTCCTCCTCTGCTCCAGCCTGGCGGCTCCCGCTCCGGCCAGCGACCTTGGCGTCCCTCAAGCTCCGTGCCCTCCTCTGGGCTTCCTCACCGACCAGCTCTCTCTACTCAACGCTTGTAACCATGCTGCCTACCCAGCACCAAGCTGCATTGTACATCCAATACAATATGTATACAGAGAGCACTTTGTGAGTTTCCTTTCTCCAACCCATCCATTTGATTATGTTATGATAGATTATGTTAGCGTTAGGTTACCGTCTGTGGTTAATCTTAGGGCGAAATGAATTAGGGCTGATCTTCAGGTGAAATAAGCTGGCGTGTCTAATCTTCAGGTGATCCTATTTTACAGATTTCAAATCCGTCTTTTTCAGTTGGGTCTGTAGTGGCTTATGCCATACGTATATTGAGAATTATATAAGCATGTCAGGTGAGTCATGGCACAACGCATTGATCATGAAGTTATTGTCTGTCAGTAACGGGTAAACTAATGTGCTCTCCTTCTGTTCGAGTGGATGTGACTTGTGAGTGTTTTGTACCAGGCCAGTTTATAGGTCGAGAACGAGAATACTGTTATATGCTACGTTCACTCTCCTTCCTGTGTCAGGTTTGTATAATAATCGTAGAATGATTTTTTTTCCTTCAAAATTCTAGTTCATCAATTTTGTAGATATGATGGGGAAGACTTGTTGATATACAGGTATGTGTGCCGAGTCCCAAGAGTTCCCTTTACATGGAATATATTGTCAGTATATGTTACTCTTATGTTTCCGGTTTACGTTTGTTTGGTTTCTGTTCGTAGTTTTTATTTCGAAAAATAAGTAGCTGTTATGTATATAAGAAAAATATTTGAGGTGTGAGGACCCCCATGCGAGCGCGCGTCAAGTGATGCTGGTGGCCCTCACGAGCAGTAGGAGTGTGCGCGTGCCAGGGGTTACCATGACGACCAGCCAGGGGAGGGTGTCGGCACCTGACAGCCCTCAGTGTGCTTTCTGCTGTGCCCGGGGGAGTGTTCCGCGCAGACAGGCCCGCAATGAGAGTCCTTAAACCCCCACACTGCTAAGGTAAGGGCCTCTAAATGCCATGTTGCGGGTGCCACTGCGATGCGGAGGTTGTTGCCTCTCAGCCAGGGTGGGTAGGTGCCACGATGGGTCCTCACGGTGGGCTGGATCAATACGTGAGCCCCAGACGTGAGCCCACCACCGCGCAACCGTGTGTGAGTGGTGAGGATGGTGAGCCAACCTTCCCGCCACACCACCGCCGCTGTCACACTTAACACCTCTTATCAAGGCACCGTGTCATGCCCATCAACGCACACTTTCCATCTCCCTCATCACTCTCCATCACCTGCATCACACGTTTACTATTAGCGATAAAATATATCTAAACAACGAAAGAATTGTTAGACGTGAGGAGCGCGTGACATTTAAGAGTGATTACGTACAGTACCTCCGTCAACCAGAGTAAAGGGCTACAGAGTCTTACATGTCCAGGACCCAACCTACAACATCTGTTTCCTACCACCGACTTTGTCTTGATGCAAAATAATCTTGGAAAATTTTTATACAGAAGCAATATATATATATATATATATATATATATATATATATATATTTATATATATATATATATATATATATATATATATATATATATATATATATATATTGATAAAATCACAGGAAAATGGAAACAACAGGTACCTTAGCTTTCGTCTTTATTCAAGACATCTTCAGAGGCAACTGAGAAATATATATATATATATATATATATATATATATATATATATATATATATATATATATATATATATATATATATATATATAATAAAAAATAAACGAAAATAAATTAATTTTATGATTTCATATTCACGGTTGACCTAGACTAGATGTGACCGCTGTAGTGCGTTTACATGAATTATGTGTTATCACGTGTGTTTCTGTAGTGTGACGCAACCATATTGTAAGTATGTCAAGGCTCGGACATGCTGCGTCACCGCCCGCTAGTGTTTAGTTACGATGACCTGAGGACACACGTTACGATAGCCTGGTGACGCGTGTCGATTTCAACGAGTCCTTCACGTGTCTGTCTGTCGCACAACTTGACGATCTTTCCTGACGTGCTCCAGGTACTGAGTTACCTGTAATAATCACAGCATTTTTATAACCGCAGCGAATCACGCGAAGGATAGAGCTTATTTCACCATAAGATTAACCACCCTACCCTAAACGCGTGCTAACCTAACCTAACATTAACCTCACGCTAGCCTAACGTTGATATGACTCTAAAACTAACCCAATCTAACGCTAACCTATCGTAACTTCACCTAACTTACCCCTCCCTGGTAGTGTTAGGCTGCTTACTCGTAGTCAGGTGAAATGAACTGGGATGTCAAAACTTTACGCGAACTATTTGTTGACTCTGATGGTACTAAAGTATCTCGTCCACAAACGTTGAATGTTAACTAAAGTAATATACACTTACTGAAGACGATATAAATTGTAACTAACAGAGAAAGTTGATGAAGCTGACAGTCACGGGAAGAGAGAGATAATTATAATGGTGCTGACAGCCACGAACAGAGAGATAGTTATGGTCCTGATTGCCACGAACAGAGAGATAGTTATGGTGCTGACAGTCAATAACAGAGAGGTAGTTATGATGGTGCTGACAACCACAATAAAATACAATTAAAGAAACAAGGGATGGGAAGCACTCGCCGGCAGTGCTTTGTTCTTATATATGTTACAGGAAATTTGTATAACCAGTAATTTCACGTAACCCCTAAAATTCCTGGGGATTACGCGAAATCACTGGTTACATAAATTCCCTGTAACATATATTAAAATTCATTCATATATGATAAATTGACTTTGTATCATTTGTTTTTCTCTATCATTTAAGTCATTGTTTAGTAAGATAAGAGAAGCATAGCACAATACAGTAACTCAATTGGATGAGTTTAGCCATAAGGTTATTTATTTCTTGTTTGTATTATGATTATCCTCGTAAATGTCTTTTTATACAGACTAGTTTGAAAGTTAAAGACGAAAAAAGAATTATATTAATTTCGCACATGTATGTACAATACCTAAAATGTGTGATGTATATTCAGTAACTTTACGTGTGTGTGTGTGTGTGTGTAATAATAATAATAATAATAATAATAATAATAATAATAATAATAATACTGTAATAATAATAATAATAATAATAATAATAATAATAATTAACGGTTTATTGAAAGAGCATGGCAGCCAGAAGGCTGAAAATTTAAGGTTACATAATTGGGGAATGGTTCTCTTGATTTGCAAATAATATACAAGTAACATAAGTGATACAAATATGATATATAATAACTAGGTGGGGAGAAGCTCAAACTACAGGGCATTTCAACATAGTGACTGTGTGTGTGTGTGTGTGTGTGTGTGCGCTTCCGTCGTAATGTCCCGGGTGGTGACGGCTAGCAAATACTAAGTTAGAGTTCATATTAATGCTTTTGTCTTAAGGTGCGGCCACACGAGCGTACATTTTGTCGTCAATATGTGATCGACAAGAAATGAGACACAGGGTTACGCCTCTGGTAGGGTGCAGTCGCGCGCACTAGATCCGCCTTTCTTCTTGTTGAACACATTTCGGCTACAAAATGTACGCTCGTGTGACCGCACCCTTACACACGAGGGATGCCAACAAGATAAACAAACTGGGTATATAATATAAAAAAACCCGGGCAGAACCCCGACTCCTATTTTTCAGTATAGTCTCCCTTGACTTCAATACACTTACTCCACTTATCCTGTCAGTCATATAGAAGTTCTGCGACTGCTCCTCCAACACGCCTCATTAGCCGCCTTCAGCGCCTCATCATTTTGTAACAGATTGTAATCGCCTGGAACCAGATGTGGGCTGTAGGAAGGGTGTTTGGGTAGCTTGAAACAACAGTCGTGAGTAAACATCTGAGTAACACGGGATTTACAGTCCGGCTCATAGTCATGCAGCAGTGTTCCCCGTCTCTGCTTCTGGATGACGTCACGCAGTTTATGCTTTAAGCCGTGATCTTGTCGGCTGAGGGTTGACTTCAGAATTTCAGGAGGTTGAAGAATTATTCAGGTACTGCATGACTTCCTTCGTTGACTCAGAGTTCCTTCGATGAGTCCGGGTCTCGCCTTCCATCACCTGACATAAAACAGTGTTGGGTGGATCAACTTCTTACACAGTTTAAGGACCTCGGGACTTGAGGCCATTGTCTTGTGTCAATTCTGAGCATTGAGGTTTCGGGGAACCATCTTCAAGGAACCTTAGACAACCTTAAATGTTCCTGGATGATGGTCACAACACTTCCACGAGAATTCCCGACCTCAATACTTCATCAACTTTAATAAACTGATCCGCCATAATCAAGCTCTCGCCTCAGACTACAGACCCTCCATACCGAGGTTCATTCTCAAGGCTCTTACAGCCACACCTGAAATCCTTGAAACAAACACCCAAACTCACCTGGATGTGTGTGAAAGGCGGTCAGTGGGTTAAAGGTGTGGCGAGTCATCCTAGGAGTTCATTTATTTCCCCGACACTAAGGGTCTGAAAAAGGTCTTAAAAGGGTCTGAAAAAGGTGTTAAAATAGGTGTCAGTTCTTTAATGTGTCGCCTTACAGGTAAACCTTACACCTTGCCACAAAGGATGGAGCACTGATACCATCCATGAAAATTTAGTGTAACAAATTGTCGGTCGTGAGTCAGTTCAGGCATGGTACGTACACCTAGGTTAAATCAATACACTTGTATCGCGTGATCGTTTCTCTGATGTTTGCACCACGCGCTTGAAATTTTTTAGTGTCACTCTGAAAACGTAGTCTTGTTTCTCGACGGTTCAGAGGGAGGGTGATATTTACTGGACATTTACAGTTCTTGGTTGTATGTGAATTCATGTATTTGATGTGTCGTATTATTCGTGCCGCAGTCTCTTGGTGGAGGCATTGTGGACTTATATCATAGGATAGTGTGTGTGTGTGTGTGTGTGTGTGTGTGTGTGTGTGTGTGTGTGTGCTGTCCAGACTTGTCGTTCGCGGAAACAGCCACTTTACAACATCCTCCCCTTCGACCCCAGCCCGGCCCCTGTACTCTCTCCCCGCGTCCTAAAAGCTACCCCAGCACCCCTTCTTCACACACCCCAGCACTTACACTCACCTGTCCTCCACTGTCACACCCACCTGCCCACCACCATCATACTCACCCACCACTGTCACACTCACCTGTCCTTACGCTGAGACTACGGGCATGGTGGAAGGGAGGAGAATGGCCCGCCTACACTTCCTCGGTAATAATAATAGATGCAGTGCTTGAAGG
Source organism: Homarus americanus (assembly GCF_018991925.1). NCBI lineage: Eukaryota > Metazoa > Arthropoda > Malacostraca > Decapoda > Nephropidae > Homarus > Homarus americanus. The sequence continues at coordinate 5,935,469 of NW_024744839.1, read as the reverse complement.
TAGCTCAGACCAACATCCGAGAGGAGAGAATTCCATACCTTGGCTGTAGAAGGAGAAAGAAAGGAGCCAGAACACACAGTCCCTCAGTAGCAGGACTCTACAGGACTCTGCCTTATACAGTAGATTTCTATGGAGTTCTTGTGTATAATTTTTTCTTCTTCTGAGACACCCTGATTTATCGTATTTGTGGGAGAAAGCAGCCAACAATGGTCTGTGGGATCAGGTCTTTAAATAACTAACGCCGGAGAACAGTGGCTAAAATAATACTCGTTGAAAAAAAATAAGAGTTAGAGAAACAACATTGTATCAAAGAGAAAGTGTAGAAAGAGTGGTAGTGATAGTGACTGCAGAGGGAAGGCGGCAGGAGGCTTTTGACTTCAGTGTGATCTAATAAACAGTTGGAGGAAGAACCATCCGGATGTGTGAGCAATACTGTACTCCTGATAATAAATCCCCCCTCCCCCCCAAGCTTATTTCACCTGATGATTAAACACCTTAATGCTACCTGGTGAGTCAAGTTAGGTTAGCTTAGGTTAGATTGGGTAGGATTATTAAGTTATATCAGGTAAGATTAGGTGTTAGCATTAGGATTAAAATAAATTGGGGGTGTCTAATTTTCAAGTGAAGTATGTTAAGAGAGAAAGAGAGTATAAGCGAGGAATAGGGTAAACACAATGATGGAGGTGAAGAATTTAGCAGTGAAGTGATGGGTTTAATCCCTACAATACGATGCTAAACCTGTGAGTACGATGAATAAACCACTTGAGTACCATTGACTTGATCGCTTGAGTACAATGACAATCTTATGCGGGTGTATTAATTTTAACACCCTGGCCAACAACAACAGCAACAAGACCAGGTTAGACACACAAAGACTGACAACAAGAACAACAAGACCAGGCTAAACAAACAAAGACTGACCACAACAGCAACAAGACCAGGTTAGACACACAAAGACTGATAACAACAACAACAAGACCAGGCTAAACAAACAAAGACTGACCACAACAGCAACAAGACCAGGTTAGACACACAAAGACTGATAACAACAACAACAAGACCAGGCTAAACAAACAAAGACTGACCACAACAAAAACAAGACCAGGTTAGACACACAAAGACTGATAACAACAACAACAAGACCAGGCTAAACAAACAAAGACTGACAACAACAAGACCAGGCTAAACACACAAAGACTGACAACAACAAGACCAGGCTAAACACACAAAGACTGACAACAACAAGACCAGGCTAAACACACAAAGACTGACAACAACAAAGACCAGGCTAAACACACAAGATGACAACAACAAGACCAGGCTAAACACACAAAGACTGACAACAACAAGACCAGGCTAAACACACAAAGACTGACAACAAGACTAGGCTAAACACAAAGACTGACAAACAACAAGACCAGGCTAAACAAACAAAGACTGACAACAACAAGACCAGGCTAAAACACACAAAGACTGACAACAACAAGACCAGGCTAACACACAAAGACTGACAACAACAAGACCAGGCTAAACACACAAAGACTGACCACAACAAGACCAGGCTAAACACACAAAGACTGACAACAAATAAGACTAGGCTAAATACAAAGACTGACAACAACAAGACCAGGCTAAACACACAAAGACTGACAACAACAAGACCAGGCTAAACACACAAAGACTGACAACAACAAGACCAGGCTAAACACACAAAGACTGGACCACAACAAGACCAGGCTAAACACACAAAGACTGACACAACAAGACCAGGCTAAACACACAAAGACTGACAACAACAAGACCAGGCTAAACACACAAAGACTGACAAACAACAAGACCAGGCTAAAACACACAAAGACTGACCACAACAAGACCAGGCTAAACACACAAAGACTGACAACAACAAGACCAGGCTAAACACACAAAGACTGACCACAACAAGACCAGGTTAGACACACAAAGACTGACAACAAGAACAACAAGACCAGGCTAAACAAACAAAGACTGACCACAACAGCAACAAGACCAGGTTAGACACACAAAGACTGATAACAACAACAACAAGACCAGGCTAAACAAACAAAGACTGACCACAACAGCAACAAGACCAGGTTAGACACACAAAGACTGATAACAACAACAACAAGACCAGGCTAAACAAACAAAGACTGACCACAACAAAAACAAGACCAGGTTAGACACACAAAGACTGATAACAACAACAACAAGACCAGGCTAAACAAACAAAGACTGACCACAACAAAAACAAGACCAGGCTAAACTCACAAAGACTGACAACAACAACAACAAGACCAGGCTAAACAAACAAAGACTGACAACGACATAAACACACATCATTCTTGCAACTAAGGCCAAAGTTAAGACTGGGGAAAGATCTAGAACTCAAATCCAGTCTTAAACCATTTCCGGAGATTAGAACCAGTTGTTTGTGTCTAAGATTAAATTAAGCTTTTTAGATTAAGCTTATCAAACCCTAGTATAATATAAGAAAATAACACGAAGAATGATATAGGACCTTACACAGTTGAGGTGATTTACATTAGTGTGATTTAGTTAATTGATCCTACTGTCAGGTTTATCTCATCGGTATGTCAATCAGACTAGTGTATAATTGTGTATTGTGAATAAGAACATCATTCATTATATTAGGTACAATTGCTGACAACGGTGTAGTCTTTCGTATTTTTTTTATTTTATTTTTTTTACGAGGGAAAAGATTATGTAAAGATAGTAAAGCAGTTTTCTTCCTCGGCCAATCAGAGAAGAGAAAGGGAAGGAATGTAGAGTGACGACAACAGAGGGCACAACGCAGCTGGCGGTCGAGCCTTGCCTCGCCTCGCCTCGCCCTGCTCGCCTCAGGCAGCCTCAACTCGAGTGGAAAGCGACGGAAAACTAATTTTTCAGAGGAAGCGACGTTTGTTCTTGCCCAGAGGCCAGTTAAGGAAATTACAATAATACTTGGAAAATATGAAAGGGGTAAATCTTAAGTCTTCACTGTTTTTAGTTACGTTTGAAAAATGTGTATATCCTTAGAACCTTCACTTAACGAAGAATGTGTCCGCTAAAAGGCTTTGGTATTACATAAATATTCTACTTTTTTTATAGAGAACAGTGACTCTGACTAGCTCTGTTAAGCTCACTTTAAAAGGATTCACTTTATTGGAACCTTTATCATGACGTTGACTATAGTAAGTGACAACACGTGAGTTGTGTTTGGCGCCATCTATACTGTACTACCTCCTGTTGATGGTGTACTACTGCGCCTCTCACTCTCCGCCCATCACGTTAGACTACACTCTACCATCACCACACTCTTCCTCCATCACTACCATCACCACCCTCTTCCTCCATCACTAACCCTCCACCACACCCTCACACTCTTCCTCCATCACTACATCCTCCACCACACCCTCACACTCTTCCTCCATCACTACATCCTCCACCACACCCTCACACTCTTCCTCCATCACTATATCCTCCACCACACCCTCACACTCTTCCTCCATCACTACATCCTCCACCACACCCACACACTCTTCCTCCATCACTATCTCTCCACCACACCCCACACACTCTTCCTCCATCACATCACTATCTCTCCACCACACCCTCACACTCTTCCTCCATCACTATCTCTCCACCACACCCTCACACTCTTCCTCCATCACTATCCACCACACCCACACACTCTTCCTCCATCACTATCTCTCCACCACACCCACACACTCTTCCTCCATCACTATCTCTCCACCACACCCTCACACTCTTCCTCCATCACTATCTCTCCACCACACCCTCACACTCTTCCTCCATCACTATCTGTCCACCACACCCTCACACTCTTCCTCCATCACTATCTGTCCACCACACCCTCACACACTACACCTAAATATAAACAACATTTCACAAAGTCACTATAACATTGAGTTAATTTATATGTATATACTGTACATATATAGACTAAAATCTATAACTATATACAAAGTGCGTCACAGAATGACCAAATATAAATAAATTCTGTAAATACTTGTATATACAAATGGCGGTCATAATACAACAAGGGCATATATATATATATTTATTCACTTGGGTTCTGGAAATATTGGACAAAACATTTTACATAATGATAGAGTTTGAATACTAATTTGAAGGTCATTAAATTGTTTTGGATATTTATATTAGTTGTAGGTTAATGTAGTATCGTTCACATTTATTGCCTTAATGTGGGTGTGGAAATCGTGCTGATGTCATCATTGTTTATGGTTGTGAAGAACAAGGTGATGTCATCATTGTTTATGGTTGTGAAGAACAAGGTGATGTCATCTTTGTTTATGGTTGTGAAGAACAAGGTGATGTCATCTTTGTTTATGGTTGTGAAGAACAAGGTGATGTCATCATTGTTTATGGTTGTGAAGAACAAGGTGATGTCATCATTGTTTATGGTTGTGAAGAACAAGGTGATGTCATCTTTGTTTATGGTTGTGAAGAACAAGGTGATGTCATCATGGTTGTGAAGAACAAGGTGATGTCATTGTTTATGGTTGTGAAGAACAAGGTGATGTCATCATTGTTTATGGTTGTGAAGAACAAGGTGATGTCATCTTTGTTTATGGTTGTGAAGAACAAGGTGATGTCATCTTTGTTTATGGTTGTGAAGAACAAGGTGATGTCATCATTGTTTATGGTTGTGAAGAACAAGGTGATGTCATCATTGTTTATGGTTGTGAAGAACAAGGTGATGTCATCTTTGTTTATGGTTGTGAAGAACAAGGTGATGTCATCTTTGTTTATGGTTGTGAAGAACAAGGTGATGTCATCTTTGTTTATGGTTGTGAAGAACAAGGTGATGTCATCTTTGTTTATGGTTGTGAAGAACAAGCTGACTTCATCTTTGTTTATGGTTGAGAATAACATTACGCTATTATGTTATAATATATACCCACTAACAGCCATAGTATGACCCCTCTAACAACACTCAAACAATCCAGGTAGTAACCCACTAACAGCCAAAGTATTAACCCTTTAACAATGCTCTAACACCCTACTAACAACCCTCGCATTAATCCTGAAACAACACTAACAACCCAGGTATTGACCCACTAACAAGCTGCCATCATCTCTCTGACCTCACATCCATGACAGACGAAGATGAATACTTCTTCAACTGTAACAATAAATCTAAACAATTGTTAACATCTGGCCCAGCTAGAAACTTAACCTAACCTAACCTAACCTAACCTAACCTAACCTATTAAGAAGCTATCAGTTCGATGCCATTGACACTGAGATGATATACAGTATACTATGGTCACATCACTGTCAAGAATGTTCTGTCCTATGAGCTGTGTAGTCCCTGCAGACAAGGGTAACATGAGAGTACACGTAAAGTCGTCAGTGAGACAGACATTACAAGGACATTCTCACCCAAAAGTTCGTTTACTCTCCCAGCCAGCTATTGCTACACTGCCTGTTTCAGATGTATGAACTTGAGTCTGTTAATTCGAACCTTTAGATTCATTAGTATCGGTTTTATGTTCTAGTTGGTACTGAGACAGTTTCAAATATCTGAAGCAGGCAGTGCAGCAATAGCTGGCTGGGAGAGTTAACGAACTTTTGGGTGAGACTGTATAAGTATCTAACCGACTGATCTGTCCTGATGTCATTGTCATCACTGGCAGCTGCACTCCACTCTGATCTGTGAGGGGCAGTGTAGAAGACTATATTAAAAACGTTATGACAAAGTTATCATCTCAGGAACAGTAATGTTTACTTTGTTTATGATCGGTATCAGCCAAGCAGCGCTAAGAATGTGACCACATCTAACCGGACTGGGAAAAATGCAAACTGGAAGCACCAAGTCGCCTTGCAAACCTAATTATCAGTACAAAAGGTTGTGCTCAAGATACAACTGCTAGATCTGATCCTCATTATTTGGTTGATTACATTATTTGGTAACATCAGCCAACTGGTAGGCCTCCCGTTCCTACACAGATCTATGATGACACAGTGATCACCAGAAATGATCTGTGAACCAGCTGTGAGGAAGCTGACGTCATCATGGTGGTGAGGATGGCACCACAAACAATAAAGCGATTTTTGACGATAGTGCTTGCTCGGCTCGTTCACATCTGCGACAAGACGTTAACTTGTGATGTCTCCGTGGAGAGACCGATCACACACAGTCACAAATTTAATAAACAAAAAGTTACAGTATTTCAATACAAAGGCGCCACCAGCCAACTTGCACCTACACATACCCTAAGGCTGTCATATAGTGTCTTACATGCATGAGATAGACGAAACACGAACTCTGTCAACTTCATGAGAGTGGACACTCACTGGATCACTAGAGCAGCAGGAAGTTGATACGAAAGTTGAATTATATTCAAGGCTACCGGGTTGATCATTGCATGATATATATGGCTGGAGAGAAAAGGGAGACTGTCTGCAATTCGTCATGCTGATTAGATAATAAGGATAACAAATTCCAAAATTAAATTATTGCCTTAAGTAAAATATTCGCCACCGACCTACCAAACTGTGGTGTGAAAGTCTGTTCACCACCAGAGATGGATCCTCTCCAGTATCTCTGGTCATAAGGTGAAAACAACCTAACTCAGTTTTATTAACTGCTAGATGTTTCCCCTGTTCCCGTCGAGGTACTCCAGTGTGGGTGGTCGACCATGTACTCATGTAATAGCCTCTGTCAAATATATGGACAGTAATAAATAAAAGTAGGCTAATTTCACCCGAGTTAATCAGGCAATGGGCAATTAAGCAATAGTAATCACATCCCTGTCACGTACTAAATGGCATTGGGAGAACTCTCCCATTTCTAATTTGTGAGGTAATCATAAAACTAACTGGCGTGGCGACAGTGGTTTGTTTGAGTGCTATTGTGTTATGCCACTCAAGATCTGTGTTGACTGCAGTAGTAGCGTCTGGGAGACCCACTGGGAGACCTGTGTTGACGGCTGTAGTAGCGCCTGGAGGTCTGCTTGGAAAACTGACCCAATGTGGGCACTGAGCCAGCAAGATGGGCCTTTGTGTACATTAGTATTATCAACGAAGGAATGTGCACAGAAGGAAAGACTGAAAAAGAGATAATTTATATGATAAGAGCAAGAACTGAGCCACGAGGCACAACAATATTGATTGGTAGTAGTAAAGAGAACCATCAAAAACTACACGGGTGTGGCGGCTGGAGAGAAAGAAGATGACCCAGAAAATTATAGATTCAAGAAAGCTAAAACATGGAAGTGTTGGCATAAGAGCCTGTTGTAGTGCTCCATGGAAAGCTGTAAAAATATGGAAGGTTACGAGATATAATTCACCGAAGTTGTCAATGTTATGAGAGAGAACAGATCTGGAGGTAAGCGGCCATAACAAAAATCACACAGGGCCTTGAAGAGAAGCCAATGGATTTCCTTGTATTATTTATTTATTGATGATAAGTTTCCATGACTAAGGATGACTGAGGTAAGAGCTATTGGACGATAGGTAGAGAAACAAGAAACAATATGTGGAAGGAGTGAGAGTGGACACATGCAAGTAAGATGCGGGATACCATTAGGTCTTTATACATATTGTTTGGGTCTAGTTTGGAGATGAGGCAGAAAACACTAGACGAATATGTGCTAAAGGTTGTGGTCTGCGGCAGAGAGAACTGGTGGGGCTACTGGGGAAATGTTGTTAATAGGACGAAGGGTTGAGGAGTCAGAGTAAACATGTTGAAATCAGAGTAAACATGGTGAAGTCAGAGTAAACATGGTGAAGTCAGAGTAAACATGGTGAAGTCAGAGTAAACATGGTGAAGTCAGAGTAAACATGGGGAAGTCAGAGTAAACATGGTGAAGTCAGAGTAAACATGGTGAAGTCAGAGTAAACATGGTGAAGTCAGAGTAAACATGGTGAAGTCTGAGTAAACATGGTGAAGTCTGAGTAAACATGGTGAAGTCAGAGTAAACATGGTGAAGTCAGAGTAAACATGTTGAAATCAGAGTAAACATCGTGAAGTCTGAGTAAACATGGTGAAGTCAGAGTAAACATGTTGAAATCAGAGTAAACATCGTGAAGTCTGAGTAAACATGGTGAAGTCAGAGTAAACATGGTGAAGTCAGAGTAAACATATTGAAGTTAGAGACTAGGAGAACCTTACTGTACCTTGGCTGTACTACTGTAACATCCTTGTACTATATACTAACTATAGCTGTTCACATCTCTCAGTTTCAGTGGAACTCTCACACATTTCCAGACTGTTTATACAAAACCGTGTGTGTGTGTGTGTGTGTGTGTGTGTGTGTGTGTGTGTGTGTGTGTGTAATGCAGTACAAATAATAAGAGAAAGTGAATCAGAAAGAGAGAGGAGGCAAAAGGAAAAAGAGAGAGAGAGAAAGAGAGAGAGAGAGAGTAAATGACGTCCGCTGCGTGGTGATGATAATACGAAGGCTAAGCTGTGCGGCCCCGGGCTAGATGGGGCAAGCTTAAAGGGAGGCTCCCCTTTGGTGGTGCCACGAACTCTTCCTTCTTCCTGCCCTCCCTCCCTCCCTTCCGCCCTCCCTCACCAGCTTCACTGCTCTATCATGGTATTCAGTATCAAGATTAAAACCCTCAAGTTTGCGTTTTTAAGAAAGTTTCGGCCCGAAATGAGTTTACTCGCGTTCAAAGCCGCCATTTAATTTTGGGCTCAATTTTCCTTCTTTGAATATCCAGTATTATGACGGAGTTGTGACGTGGAGAATATTCCTGTATTATGACGGAGTTGTGACGTGGAGAATATTCCTGTATTATGACGGAGTTGTGACGTGGAGAATATTCCTGTATTTTAGTTATTTCAAAGAAAGGGATAATTGTAACTTTATTAATATAAAATTTATGAATTATTTATTTTGGATCACCTAAAATTAGACACCTCAGCTGATTTCACCTGAAGATTAATAACCCAAACACTACATGGGGGGGGGGGGGTTAGATCAGGTTGGGTTAGGTTAGATTACGATGATTAATCTTCAAATGAAATCAGCTGGGATGTCTAATCTTCAGGTAATCCTCTATCATTTATTTTGTTTACTGTACTGGACAACTGAGGGTGATATATATGTACACAAGTTCACATTGATTCAGCTTGTGTCTAGACAATGCAGGCATACAATGTATATACGGTACCTAAACAGTGTAGGTAATAGGTAATCAAACTAATGTACCTAGACATTGTAGCCTATAGGCAAGCAAATAATGTACCTAGCCATTGTAGGTATACAGACAATATATTTAGACATTGCAGGTATGCAAGCAATGTACCAAAACAGTGAGGTTTTGCAAACAATGGTAAACAGTATGTCGCTTCGACCAATAATAGCCCATCAAAGCCACCATAATATTATTGCCAGCGTGTGAGAATGTACAGTAGCTAAAACAACTATCTGTACATACTTTGTGGGAAACAATATGAGACCATGGACGATAAATATTGGTATGTGAGGGTCTGTCACTAGTCACACGTAAAATTCCGGAGCATATCGACCCCCACCTGCACAGATAGTTGTTTTAGCTACGTACTTGTGTGTTCCTCACTATAGTACCAAGATGAACTTATGGTCGTAATAATAATAACAATGAGAATGATAATGAGAGGAAAAAGAGAATTGCTCAGAGGTAATAGTATGTAAATGAACAAGTATAAGGTGTGTTTATTATCAGAGAAACAGGAGTAAAATACACACTACAACATACACATGTATACACCTAAACCATACATGTAAACAATGAACATATGTTTTATGTGGCAGATGTCATGTGTAGGTGTGAGTATACAATGTGTAGCTATCTCATGACAAACATACTAACTAACGCACTCTTTCTCCTCCCCCAGGTGAGTGCGTGACGGTACACCTCCCTCACCCACCCTGTGTCTGCTGTCCTACACTGGTGCTGACCTAAGGTGACTCACTTATCGACCTCGTTAATTAATATCTCGCGGCTTATTCTAACCTTATGGCCCCTAATGGCTCTTGTGACCTATGTTGACCTCTTAATGACTCCTACTGACCTGGTGAACTTGGGTGCTCCTAGTGGGTCACCCCGTCCATAAACAGGTGAACTTCTGCCACCTGAAGATTAGTCACCCTATTGCTTCCTGGTGGGGTAAAGTTAAGTCATCGTTTGGGTGGTTAATTTTCATGTGAAATAAGCTTAGGATGTCTAATCTTCAGGTGATCTTGCTACTCGTTGGTGCTTGAATAATATGTGGCACCTCTTGTGTCGTTTCTTTTATGAAAAAAATTGGAGACAGTTCTTTTTTTTTACGGGATTAGCCCACCAGTGCACATGTCAATGACCCACATCAGGGCCTGAGGGGCGAAAATATAATAATGATGATAATAATAATAATAATAATAATAATAATAATAATAATAATAATAATAAAGGTCAATAAAAAATCAATAGTGAGAAACGATATGCAGTATATATGTTGTATTGTGTATTGTGAAAGTAAAAGAAACAACTGAGACCCTTCAATTGTGTGCAAATGAGGCAGAAAGTCAGATCAGCAACTTGGGACTTCGTCACAATTTTCTTGATGCCATATGGCAGCAGGGTCTACCATTAGACAACACATTATGCTTCCAATATCTTCCCAGGCGGTAGTACCTCCCTGTTTGGTAGCTGCCTACTGCCTACCTACAGTTAGTCGAGTAGTAAAAGAAGAAAACATTTTACATAATAGTCTTCCTCTCAAACTTTAATCTCATTTTTCTTTATCTTTTTTTTTCCCGTTTTATTTCATATTTTTCAGCTTTTGTTTACCACTGCAGTATTTTTGTTAAGTTTTTCATTGGTTCCCCTTTCAGTAGTGTTAGGAGGGTGAGGGGGACGCCAGCTTAGTGTGTCAATCTCTTAGAATAGGTTAAGGATCACCTCAAGATTAGCTCCCCTCCCCTCCAGCTTTAATTTTTTTAACATGCATTCTAAAGATACAAGGTGGGAGGGTTAAGTTAGCGTTAGGTTAAGTATCGTCTGTACATTATAAAAACTGTAGGGTTTAAAAGAGGTATTTTAGGCGAAAAGGGATATGTTTACTGCAAAATACCCCTTGCTGTGTATAATACTTTTTTTTTTGTACATGCTAGGGTATATTGTTAACCATAATGCCCTTCTTCGGACATAGTAGCGTATATTGTTGTCCAAAATATCCTCTACTGTATGCTGCAATTGGTTCTTACTTTATCACCTGCTGGGTATTTTTATTTTCTTTCTCTCTTTAAATATCTTCAATTCATCTTTGTGAAGTGCTTGGAATATAACTCTGAGTGTGTACGGAAACATGAGCAACCATGAATTTTACTTGAAATGACCTAAAAACTTAAATATTATTTTATTAGAATACAGTTTTATTGCGATATACGGCATAACTGCTCATTAAATTTTTCAATATACCACTTACGTCCCACCATGAGTTTCGCAGACACTAAACACTGCTTCCCCTTATTTACTTTATAAATTAATGGTGAAGAGATGGGCATGCTAAAAAGAGAAGTCATGACTCATCTTTGTTGGAAAAGGACTATTTCAAAATGGCCACTTATATCGCTACTTTCTGCCAAGGGTCTAGTCTAACACCAGACTGCGTTCCGTTGAGCGACTCAGCTTTTGTAGTATATTGTACTACTTTTTCAACTGAACGGCAGCATAGTCAGCGATTCGAAGTTTTTCTAACACTACGAAGACTACCGCTCGCGGAGGTGGGTATAGCTACGTAGAGCCTGGGTGTTTATAAACAAGGGAGATGGTGATTGCAGAAGTATGTTGTTGCAGTGACAGTGATTTTGTACACACATACAGACCTGCAGTAAGTATTACAAAGACTCAAGTATACATAATTATGGCATTACAACAAATAAAATAACTACATGGTAAGCCATTATTCCCGCAGGACACCACCAAGACCCGGATAAATGTAACCTAGCAATCACCCAGGTTGTTAATCTAGTCATAGAAAGTTATATCGTCACAACCTTTCAATTTGCACCACAATGCGCTACAAATTCCCTGAACACAGCCGTCACTTGGCTGTATATGGTTACACCATCTATAGTGTTTGTGATCATGCTTTTTACAGCATCCACGGTATAACTGAAAGACGTGTGATGACTGTCTTGACCAAGGTTTGTGTCGCTGGACGGTGAAAGGGGATAAGCGGCATGCAAAACTATTGTGAGGAAGATCATTGTCGAGTTATTTTCATAGGGCTTCTAATCTTCTTGATATACCCTTTTGCTACCTAAGGATTTTAAATGCACTAATTTTTATATATCCTTTTGTAGAATAAGGGCTAAAGAACGATAAGAGACCCTTTATAGAGTAAGGGTTTAGAGAATGATAATACACTGGTACCCTTTCCATCCGCAAAGTTTACTGGTAATCATATACACTGAAAAGGGTTTTTCATCAGGGACACTCAAGAAAAATTTTCAAACTCTTATTATACTTTTTTTTATTGTGTATGATAAGGTTAGATCTGTATGATCAGGGTAGGTTAGTTTAAGTATGGTTGGGTTACGTTAGGTAATGTTAGGTTAGGTTAGTATAGTTTAGGTATGGTTTAGCGTTAAGTTTGCTTTAAATTTGGCTAGGTTGAGTAAAGTAGGTTAGGTTAGGTTAGGTTATGTATGATTAGGTTAGATAAGGTTCGCATTATGTTTGGCAAGATTAGTTTAGGTTTGGTAATGTTAGCGTTAGGTAAGGTTAGGTTAACCTCACTTGACTGAACCTAATCTAATTTAATATAACAATTCATTATGGAAGGGAAATTTTCAAATACTAACAGACATACAAGAGAAACCGCAGGGGGTAGCTTACACACACACACACACACACACACACACACACACACACACACACACACACACACACACACTTATTACATACCTTAACAAGATAGTCACGCTACACAACAGCTCTAGATGAAGACTCGTAACACAGCCAATGAGTTATTGTTACTGATCAGTTCACTTGTCAAGTGTCCAGAGTGCCAGTGCCACAACATTTATAAGTTCACTTGTCAAGTGTCCAGAGTGCCAGTGCCAAAACATTTATAAGTTCACTTGTCAAGTGTCCAGAGTGTCAGTGCCACAACATTGAGAAGTCCACTTGTCATGTGAGTAACGTTGGGATGACAGTGACGACTGCAGCTGTCATAATGGGAACAGTGTCATCAGGCGACAATTAACTCATCCAATAATGGTGGACCCAGGTGTTGGTATAAAGGAGGAAGGTGTCTCTAATAAACCCTTCCTGCTCTCGTGCACCATATTGTGTGTGTCTGTCTGGCCCTCAGTCCTGGTGGGGAGGAGAACGTCAAGAACAAGAGAGTTGGACCTGGTGTTGGCAGTGTACAGTTGTCATCTACTGTTCCGGACAATTTAATAGCCCCTGAGAATGGCCAAGCTCTTATAACACACCATACAGTACAGGGTGTGTCATAGGTAACACACCATACTGTACAAGGTATGTCATAGGTCACACCCCATACCGTATAGGGTGTGTCATAGGTCACTCATCACACTGTACAGTGTGTGTCATAGGTCACACCATACTGTACAGGTTGTGTCATAGGTCACACACTATACTATACAGGGTGTGTACTGTGTGAAGTGAGGCACTGTGAGGTGAGGAAGTAGAGGCACTGTGTGAGGTGAGGCAGAAGAGGCACTGTGTGAGGTGATGCAGTAGAGGCACTGTGTGAGGTGAGGCAGTAGAGGTACTGTATGAGGTGAGGCAGTAGAGGCACTGTGAGGTGAAACAGTAGAGGCACTGTGTGAGGTGAGGCAGTAGAGGCACTGTGTGAGGTGAGGCAGTAGAGGCACTGTGTGAGGTGAGGCAGTAGGGGCGCTGTTTGAGGTGAGGCAGTAGAGGGGGGTGGGGCCACTGGGGTGGGGGACACTGTGTGGGGTGGGGGTGGGGCCAGGTGGGGCACTGTGGGGTGAGGGTGGTGGGGCGCAGTGGTGAGGCAGTAGAGGCACTGTGTGGTGAGCACTGTGTGAGGTGAGGCAGTGGGGCACTGTGTGGAGTGTGAGGCAGTAGAGGCACTGTGGGGTGTGAGGTGGGGCACTGTGGGGTCTAGATGGGGCACTGTGTGGGGGTGGGGCAGTAGAGGGCACTGTGTGAGGTGGGGCAGTGGGGGCACTGTGTGGGGGGCCAGTGGGGCACTGTGTGGGGTGGGGCCATGGGGCCTGTGTGGGGTGGGGCCAGGGGGGCACTGTGGGGGCAGGGGCAGGCAGCGCTGGGGTGGGGAATGGGGGAGGCAGGCAGTGAGGTGGCAGGTGTGAGGGCATAGGCACTGTGAGGTGGGGCAGTGGAGGCACTGAGGGTGAGGCGGTGGGGCAGTAGGTGAGGTTGGGCAGTGGGGGCACTGTGGCAGGGGTGTGGGGGCAGTGATGGGGAGGCACTGAGGGCACTGTGTGGGGTGGGGCATTAGAGGTTTGTAGGGGTGGGGCATTAGGGGCACTGTGGGGTGGGGCAGGAGGCACTAAGATTGACAGGCAGTGTGTGAGGTTAGGCAGTAGAGGCACTGTGTGAGGTGAGGCAGTAGAGGCACTGTGTGAGGTGAGGCAGTAGAGGCACTGTGTGAGGTGAGGCAGTTGAGGCAGTGTGTGAGGTGAGGTAGTAGAGGCACTGTGTGAGGTGAGGCAGTTGAGGCAGTGTGTGAGGTTAGGCAGTTGAGGCAGTGTGTGAGGTTAGGCAGTAGAAGGTCTAAAAGTGGACTTGTGGAGCTCATACTTACCTTCCTGGACTTAGTTGATTTTGGGACGAAGTTGTGTGAGGGACCACTAACTTTACTAGCAAGTTACATGCAGGGAATGGTAAAGGGAGTGTTGAGAGGGAAGAACTATTATGCATTTTTAAGTGTTAAGGATAAATTTGGTAGGAACATATGCGGTAAATGTGTTCCTACACCCCTTGCGGTAACCCGTCGCAGTAGTAGTATCACTATTTATGAATGAAAGGGTATTGGTTGTGTAACGATGGACGTGATTGGTGGATAGGTTTGCTATAGGTCATACAGGTTGGCTGTTTGGAGACACGGTTACCACGGGTAGTGGAAGAACACATTTCAGCAACTGTACCTAATAATATTACGCGATGAGTAGTTTTTGTACTAACTTAGACTAAGTACTAAAATATCGCAGTTAAAGTATAGTAAGGATCACTAACTTGATGATTAAATAACCTAACACTACCTGTGAGGTTAGGTTGGGTTACATTAAGCTAAGTTAGGTCACAAAAATTGTGACCAAGTCCCAGGTTGCTGACCTGATTTTTTGCTTCATTTACACACAATTGCAGGGTCTCAATTGTTTCTCTTACTATTGACAATACAACACACATATATTGTTTCTCACTATTAATCTTTTTTTATTGTATTTATTTATGGTCCTTTATTATTATTATTATTATTATTATTATTATTATTATTATTATTATTATTATTTCTCCCCCAGGCTAGGCAAGACTAGGTTAGGCTAGATTAGGTTAGACTAAATTAGGTTAGATTAGGCTGGAGAAGGTTAGGTTTGGCTAGGTTAGGCTCTCCTAGGTTAAGTTAGCGTAAGATTGGGTAATCATAAGATGAAATAAGCTGGGTAATTAATCTTCAGGCGTTCCATTATAACATCAACACCATCTTACCAGTGGAGACGGTAGCTACCTGCCCCGTAGAGCCGAGTGTTGAGTAATTCACCTTATTAACTCACCCCTTCAAACTAAATAGCTTGACCCTCTCCCTTCACCACACCATTGCAGGACATCAGTTGGTAGCCCTGGGTGGTAGGTAGGGCAACAGTTGGCAGCCCTGGGTGGTAGGTAGGGCAGCAGTTGGTAGCCCTGGGTGGTAGGTAGGGCAGCAGTTGGTACAGCAGTTGGTAGCCCTCCGTGGTAGGTAGGGCAACACAGTTGGCAGCCCTGGGTGGTAGGTAGGGCAGCAGTTGGTAGCCCTGGGTGGTAGGTAGGGCAGCAGTTGGTAGTCCTGGGTGGTAAGTAGGGCAGCAGTTGGTAGTCCTGGGTGCTAGGTAGGGCAGCAGTTGGTAGTCCTCGGTGGTAGGTAGGGCAGCAGTTGGTAGTCCTGGGTGGTAGGTAGGGGAGCAGTTGGTAGGCCTGTGGTGGGCAGGACATTAGTTGGTGAATGAATGGAATATTGAATGAGAATGAGGAGTTAACGAGGGTGAGAGAGGGTAAGGGAGGGTGAAAGAGGATGTGGTATGGAAGGTGGGGGTGAAACAGGGTGAGGGAGCGAGTGTGAAGCAGAGTAAAGGAGGGAGGGTGAATAAGGGTGAGAGAGAGAAGGTTAATAAGGGTGAGGGAAAGTGAATGAGGGTGAGGAAAAGTGAATTAGGGTGAATGAGGGAGTGTGAAGCAGAGTAAGGGAGGGAGGGAGGGTGATTGAGGGTGAGATAGAGAAGGTGAATGAAGGTAAGGAAAAGTGAATTAGGGTGAATAAGGGTGAGGGAGGGAAGAAATGAGTGAGGTGAGAAAACGACAAGACTCACTTTTTGGCAGACAGTATTACATTACCAAAACAAACCCGTGTCACCTGTAGCCCCACAATCCGGTCCGACTAATTACCCAAATGTACCCAAATGTAGCCACAATGAAGTCAAATGATGGTCCTACAAGCGCGTAAATCGGGCTGTGAATCACTTCTCGATTAGTATTTGATGTCATAAAGTCACAAAAAATTGGTAAACTTAATTTAATCTGAGTTGAGTTAGGTTAGGTGAGGTTAGGTTAGGTTAGGTATATGCACTCGATCTATTAACTCAGATTAAATTAAATTTTCCAATTTTTTGTGACTTTGTGACACCAAATACTAGTCGAGAAGTGATTGGCAGTCCAATTTATTCATGTAGGACCATTATTTGACTTCATTGCGACTACATTTGGGTACATTTGGGTTCATTTGGGTAATTCGTCGGACCCGTAGCAATCTCATTAACCTGAACACTATGAATGGGACTACAGCATTACAAAGTGGCTACAGGGGGATAATGTTTTAATATAATTGGATCACCTGAAGATTAGCCCACCCCGGATTATTTCACCTGATAATTAAACACCCTAACACTACCTGAGGAAAGTTAAGTTCGGTTAGGTTAGGTCAGGTTATGTTAGGTTAGGTCAGGTTAGGTCAGGTTAAGTTAGATTAGATTAGATTTAGTTACGGTGGATTATACTTGGTTAGGTTAGGTTAGCTTATATTTGGTTACGTTTGGTTAGGTTAACTTTTACATATGGTTAAATTAGGTTATATTTGGTTAGGTTTAGTTATATTTGGTTAAGTTGGGTTATATATGGTTAGGTTAGGGTGTTTAATCATCAGGTGACATAAGCTGTGGTGCCCAATCTCCAGGTAATCTGTATCAATCAGCAGTTATCACATTAAACACACCATGTTAACTTGTCGTGTTAACAGTCTAATAGGCTGTGAATTTTGACCGTATGGAGCGGCGAGGTTTACCAGCGTATAGAGTGGTAGAGTCGTTTTATGTGACTATTTATACGGTAAGAGTCGTTTTATGTGACTATTTATGCGGCAAGAGTCGTTTATCTGACTATTTATACGGTAAATGTCGTTTTACCTGACTATTTATACGGTAAAGGTCGTTTTGTGTGACTATTTATACGGTAAGAGTTGTTTTATGTGACTATACCTGTAAGAGTTGTTTCATGTGACTATATGGTAAGAGTTGTTTTATGTGACTGTTTATACGGTAGAGTCGTTTTATCTGGCTCTATTATGCGGTAGAGTCGTTTTATCTGGCTCTATTATGCGGTAGAGTCGTTTTATCTGGCTCTATTATGCGGTAGAGTCGTTTTATCTGGCTCTATTATGCGGTAGAGTCGTTTTATCTGGCTCTATTATGCGGTAGAGTCGTTTTATCTGGCTCTATTATGCGGTAGAGTCGTTTTATCTGGCTATTTATACAGTATCCAACTCAGCAAGTCTATACCTCCCACACGTTTAGGTTAGGTTATCAACATTACTGGTGTGAGATTGGGGAACATATTTGCCTTATCAGTTCAGGAGAGTCGGGTCTTGGCATTGGGGACGAACACATTTAGGTTAAGTTGTTATGGTACCTCAGATTCCTAGTGCATTAGTTACATGAGGACGGAGTTCTGCAGGGCGGGAGAGAAGGGAGATAGAGTAGAGGGTGGAGGAGAGAGGAGGGGGGAGGTAGGGAAGGGGGGGAGAGGAGGTAGGTAGGAGGTGGAAGGGGATGAAGAGTAGAGGGTAGGGGAGGGAGAAAAGAGAGGGGAGGGGAGAAGAGAGAGGAAAGAAAGAAGGTGAGAGGAGAGAAGGGGGATAGAGGAATGGGGAAGGTAGAAAGAAGGGGAGGGGGGGAAGTAGAGAGAAGGGGAGGGAAGGAGGTAGAGAGAAAGGGAGGGAGGGAGATAAAGAGAAGGCATACAGGTGCTCCTCTTATCACAAAACTTACCTGTACCTGTGCTTACTGATGCTGTTATTCTCAGGTGTTTCTGCGTCTCACCTGTACTGCCATTTCGGGTTAACCACTTTTTTTTTATTACATCTTTAACCTCGAATTTTGATCTGTTGAATTTAGATATTTTTTCTCGACAGAAACAAACTGTACTGTGCACCAGCTGTAATATTCTAACGGACACCGACTTCAAACTATTATCTCTCAAGTCGTACGTCAAGAATTTACAACTTCAGAAAACAAAATTGTTGAGCGATGCTCTATTTAGTGAACTTTTATGAACATATTTTTAAATTGTTGATGGGCTCGTATATTGTTACGTGCTTAAAGACTTTAGTTGTTGAAGCGCAGTAATAATGTTATACCGTCAACGTCATATTTTAGTGTTGTTGTCAGCAACTACTAATACACCGCACAGTGTAGGCAGGAGTGTGGACA
>NW_024744839.1:5901513-5911513 GCF_018991925.1 Homarus americanus | reverse complement strand
TTACTTGTCGAAATGCTGTTTGTTACTTGTCGAAATGCTGTTTGTTACTTGTCGAAATGCTGTTTGTTACTTGTCGAAATGCTGTTTGTTACTTGTCGAAATGCTGTTTGTTACTTGTCGAAATGCTGTTTGTTACTTGTCGAAATGCTGTTTGTTACTTGTCGAAATGCTGTTTGTTACTTGTCGAAATGCTGTTTGTTACTTGTCAAAATGCTGTTTGTTACTTGTCGGTGTGTGTCTCAATTAAGCTTTTTGTTTACCTCTTTGTTCCCACGATTGTGTTTTTAAATTATCTTCGATCTTTATACAGGGTTACTGGGAAGGGGGGGTAGGAAAAGGGGGGGAGGTTGGACGTTGAAAGGGAGGTGGAGTTGAGAGGGAAGGAGGTACAGAAGGGGAGGGAGGCTAAGGAAGGGGGGAGAAAGGAGAGGATGGGCTACGGAAGGGGGGGAGGGAGGAGAGAGGGAGGAAGGGCCAGAGGAGCAGAGGATTGAAGAGGAGGGAGGGAAGAGGGATGGAAGAGAGGAGAAATGAGGACAGAGATTATCTGTGGGTTAGAGGGTAATAAAGCTGGGGAGATGAGAACAGTGGGGAGAGTAGGGAGACTTGTGGGGGTGGGTGCAGGGGGTCGGATCGGGTCTGGGGCGGGGAGGACGCAGTTATTAGTGGCGCTGCAGATATAACGAGATGAAGGCCATTAATTGACCTCCCTGTTGGGGTCCCCACGGCGGGCTGGTGAATGGTGAAACCTCCTGGGGCTGCTGGCGAGGCTTCCGGAGCCTAGCCGGGGATTGAAGGTGTTCATGAGGCTGATATGGGCGAGGAGGAGATCTAGTGAGGCTGATGTGGTGATAATTCCGTTCCTGGAAACAACAAAGGACGGAGGAGGAGGAAGAAGAGAAGATGAAGGAAGAGGAAGAGCAGGAGGAGGAAGAGCAGGAGGAGGAAGAGGAGGAGGAGGAAGAGGAGGAGGAGGAGGAGGAGGAGGAGGAAGAGGAAGAGGAGGAGGCTCTTAGGTATGACTTGTAGAAGGGCAGTGGATCCTTGGGTAACATGGAAAGGGAAATTGGATTCATGATTTGGATGTTTGGGAGGAGAGCAAATCCTAGGATCACCTGGGGTAGGAATGAGCCCTGGGGATGACCTGGGGAAGTAAGACCTGGGTACTGCACTGATAGGCGGAGGGGAATACCCTAGAATTGACTTGGCGTTGAGGAGGGTTGTTCGTTGGACCTGGTAGTTGGGTGGGTCCTGGGGTTGACCTGGTAGTGGGGTGAGTTCTGGAGTTGACCTGGTAGTGGGGTGGGTTCTGGAGTTGACCTGGTAGTGGAGTGGGTCTTGGAGTTGACCTGGGAGTGGGGTGGGTCCTGGGGTTGACCTGGTATTGGGGTGAGTCCTGGTGTTGACCTGGTAGGGGGTGAGTCCTGGAGTTGACCTGGTAGTGGAGTGGGTTCTGGGGTTGACCTGGTATTGGGGTGAGTCCTGGTGTTGACCTGGTAAAGAGGTCCTGGTCCTGGCCGTGGTATAAGGTAGTATAGGGTCATTTGAGGGTCGTTAGATGCTGTAGATTACCGACTTGGGAAATTATCGTTTACTTAATCGATGTGGCTGATGGCTGTGTGTGTGTGTGTGCGCGCGTGTATGTGCTCGAGTTCAATATTACCTGTATAACTTAAGATATATTGTATAATTTATTGTACACTAACCAATATGCTAAAATTCGATCATATGCAAAGGCAAATATATTAAGTCTTTTGCCTAAATAGATTAAAATTTTTACCATATATGAAGATTAATTTATTCTTTGCCGAGAACTCGCGGCTGGTATATTGAAAATAAATCCACTTTGGCCACTGATAATAGAAGATGGGCGAGAATTATGCAAATTAGGGAGCCCCATTTTAGAGGAGTGTCAAGATAAAGAGGTCGTATGTGATTAACTGCTAACTGGAGTAGATAATAAGTTTAAATCAGATGACTATTACGATCACCTCAAGATTAACCAACCCAGATTATTTTACCTGAAGATTGGCCCTCCTAGCTCTCCCAGCAAAACAACCACAACAACAACAACAACAACACCAACAACAACAACAACAACAACAACAACAACTACTACTACTACTACTACTACTACTACTACTACTACTACTTTTTTTTAATGGCCTCCATCTGCCCCCAATAGCCATACCTTCGCCATCATTTTATTACCTTAATATTAAATATCCTAATACATAAGTAGCTATCCTAACTGTGTTGAGTTAGTTGAGCTGCAGATCTATGCGGCATTCAGTGACTGTTACCTCATAGTCAATATCTGCAATTGTTGTCGGCTTTGGGGCCGATGCTCTCGTTCCCCTGAGGCAGAGCAAAGCCGACCTAAGGAGAGAGAAGGACAGTCGACATCTCATCCAGGCTGTAACATAACTTCTGGGCTGCTGCTTCTGTTCGGATAGCACCTCCGCGAGTCTAGGGTAGAAGCATCTTGCACTTGGTCCCACCCCACCGGAGGTTGTGAACACTAGAGGAGTGAAGCTGCCTTGATCAGCGTTCTGAATTCTCTCCCCGTATGCCCTTATCTTGTCGTTCTCGTTCCTCCTGTGTGCAGCATCGAGAGCTAAGTTATGGTGATATGCGGCCATGGGATAAAAAATCTTGATATCGAAGAAGGCTCGCTGTCCCAGCATCCAGAATCCTCGAGCACTGACGTCAACACGGGCTTCGTAGGATGTGTTTGAAGTCCTATGTTGGAATTCTCACCGTCCAATGGAAGGAGAGTCGGTTCTACCCTGACATCACGTCATATTTCCTTCAACATTTTGCTGTGAGATCCCTTACTTCGTCATGCCTCATGCATATGAAGCCCCCTTTCTTGCACACCATGGCGTGATCGACGTCATAGGAAGAGCCCACACACACGCATTGGGAGGGCAAACCTTCTACTGGCCTACCGTACCTTAGAGCATTGGCATCTGTAAATTCTTGTTTATTGAGACTGAAACCATTTGCCCTTATCGGTAATGTAGTTAACCAGTTTGAGGCGCCCACCTCCTGCGCTATTGCTACTTTTTTTTTTCAAATTCTCTGGTACTTGCAGCAACAGTTGCTGCAACTTATCACTTTGGCCGTGCTGTCGTTCTGTCATAATGGACTTTCGAATCTTCTTTATTTCACTGGTATCCACCTCCCCTGTTGCATCCTGAGCTATTATGTGGTCCGTGAGGGCTGCTGTGAGCTTAACTGAGTTTTGATGTTCGGTGGCAGCAATCTCCTCTGGCTTGGTCCATCCCATTCCTCCCAGTCTCGGTGGTAGTGCAAGGAGTGATCTTTCTGCTGGGGTTAAGTGAGGGTGTTTCACTAATTTGGGAATGAAATTGACGCTGATAGCTTCTTCCAGAGGGTGGAGGAGGGGTCCGATATCAGGGATAGTGCGCATCAAGTAGTTCCAGCGATGCTTGACTCCATGGGTGAATGCCGCAAAAGCCGCATGTGGCTCTGTGTTAACAATCTCAGACAGCTTGGATTTCCCTAACCCACTCATTCACCTTTCCCGTTTCGTACTCGTTCTTGAAGTCCATCGTGCCGATCACTGCGCCTAGGCGTCTTTGGCCATCCTTTGTTATTTTGACCTCACTTCCACCGAACACCTCCATTGCCCGTTCATAATGTTCTGGCTTCACAATGAGGAAGGACTTGCTGGCGTTTGGGTGGTACCCTATTTGTGGGCCTCGTGATGTTACCAGGTCCCACCACTTTTTGATGTCCTCCACTTTTCTTGCTCCTGTAAGCTACTACTACTACTACTACTACTACTACTACTACTACTACTTTTTTTTTTTTTTTTTTTTTTTTTTTTTATACAATAACGGCCTCCAGCCTCCCCCAATAGCCACACCTTCGCCACCATTTATTTTACCTTAATATTAAATATCTGTACATAAGAAGCTATCCTATCTGTATTTAAATTAGTTGAGCCGCAGATCTATGCGACATTCAGTGACTAAAACCTCGCTAGTCAATATCTGCAGCAGTTGTCAGATGAGAAGCTCTCGTTCCCCTGAGGGCAGAGCAAAATGACCGAAGGAGAGAGAAGGACAGTCGACATCTCATCCAGGCTGTAACTTCTGGGCTGCTGCTTCTGTTCGGAATCCAGCTCCGCGGAAGTCTGGCGTAAAGAAACATCTTGCATGGGCCCATCCCGCAGAAGTTGTGAACACTAGAGGAGTGAAGCTGCCTTGATCAACATTTTATATTCTCCTCTATATGCCCTTCTCTTGTCGTTCTCGTTCCTCCTATGCGCAGCATCGAGAGCCTAGGTTACGGTGACAAACGGCCATGGGATCAAAAATCCTGATGTCGAAGAAAGCACGCTGTCCCCGCGTCCAGAATCCTCGAGCACTGACGTCCACAGGCTACTACTACTACTACTACTACTACTACTACTACTACTACTTTATATACTACTACTACTACTACTACTACTACTACTACTACTACTACTAATAATAATAATAATAATAATAATAATAATAATAATAATAATAATAATAATAATAATAATAATAAACAGTTTACTGAGATAAAATAGCAGCCAAAAGTTGAACCGACACACAGAAAAGAGGTGATATAGATATTGATACAAGTGGTGAAGTGGGGAGTGGGTCATGTAACAAAAGCTATCATTACAAAAAGAGGAGGAATCATAAGGGAAACATACAAGGTAGAGAAACTACAGCAGGCTGACCGGTTTTGTAGTCCTAGGCAGATGCACGTGGGTGGCATCAGATGGCTAGTGGCAAGGATGGTGTAGCAGGTCTGTCCCCAAACTGGTAGCTGGAGAATAGAGCTGAGAGGGCCAGTGTCCTGAGTGCCTACTGAAAAGTGGTTTATAGCGGCACTATGTCACTGTCGTCCAGGGATCCAGCGTTTCGTTTCACAGTAGACAGTGGCGGGGTTGTTGTGAGATCTCAGTTTGTAGGTAGAAGGTGAGCCTCCAGGAGTCTCCATTTCACATATGGGCGTGAAATATTGGCCTCGTCTTTAGGTTACCACTGAGCACAAACTCGTCACGTGTATTCACTTTCTCTCATTAGTTTCCATTCTTTTATCAAATTGAAATTGTCACTTTCTTATCAGTTGTGGATTGATAATAGAAGAAGAGTTGATGGGAAGGAGGTGGTAAGGGGGGTTCACATGTTGACCCCCAAGCAGCTGCAGTATAAAGCGCCAGATGTCCTTACACCATGGTACTGGACGGTCAAGTGTGTGTGTGTGTGTGTGTGTGTGTGTGTGTGTGTGTGTGTGTGTGTGTGCGTGTCACCAAGCATAAAGGGGTAGATGTTAGTGAGAGTATCAATAGATGTTAGTGAGAATATCAGTAGATGTGTGAGAGTATCAGTAGGTGTGTGAGAGTATCAATAGCGTGTGTGAGTATCAGTAGGTGTGTGAGAGTATCAGTAGGTGTGTGAGTATCAGTAGGTGTGTGAGAGTATCAGTAGGTGTGTGAGAGTATCAGTAGGTGTGTGAGAGTATCAGTAGGTGTGTGAGTATCAGTAGGTGTGTGAGGTATCAGTTGGTGTGTGAGAGTATCAGTAGGTGTGTAAGTATCAGTAGGTGTGTGAGTATCAGTAGGTGTGTGAGAGTATCAGTGGTGTGAGGAGTATCAGTAGGTGTGTGAGAGTATCAGTAGGTGTGTGAGTATCAGTAGGTGTGTGAGGAGTATCAGTAGGTGTGTGAGTATCAGTAGGTGTGTGAAGTATCAGTAGGTGTGTGAGAATATCAGTAGATGTGTGAGGAGTATCAGTAGGTGTGTGAGTATCAGTAGGTGTGTGAGAGTATCAGTGGAGTGTGTGAGAGTATCAGTAGGTGTGTGAGAGTATCAGTAGGTGTGTGAGAGTATCAGTAGGTGTGTGAAGTATCAGTAGGTGTGTGAAGTATCACTAGATGGCAGATGACTTTATGTTCATCGGGCCAGATTCATTCGGTCTTGGTGTCTTCCGTCCATTTCAAGCTTCTCAAATATGACCCCCATGCCTTAAGTGTTTCTTCTCAGCAAGTTAGTGTGACAATAGTTTTCTATTAAGCTTGGTCCGTTATCACAATACCTGGAGTTATCAGCTTAATCAGAAGTGACATAAATGGGGAAGGACATATAGAATAGATGATATCATGAGGTGTTTGATAATAATTAATATAAAAGTAACAAAGATCTGACATCAGTAACGGTCTTTCTGTCAGATGTGCCATTATCAACAGTTGTGGCTGATGTCGCATTATCAGGAGAAATCACCTTTAGAGATGTCCAGAGGTGCGTGTGTTCGTTTAAAGTTATTTGAGAGTAAACATTTATTTATTCCTGATTTATTTCATTTACTCTTCCATATCCATATTTACTTTTATTTATACTCCAATATTATCGATCGGTTTTTTGGTATTGTATAAGTATATGTCTCGTGTCTACCTACCTAACAAGAGGATGAGTTAAAGTTAACAGAGAACAGTAGGGGGGCCGGGTATCGACTTCACATTGATCGTGTCTTGGGTTGAGCTGATCTGTGGTGTCCATTAGTGATGCTGTTTTATCTTCCTCTTTACCACTCCTCTCCTTTGTTCCGTGCGTGCGTCTGTGTTTGTGAATATCGGTTTATTTTTTCCTTGGTTTTACTCGAGGATGAAATCTCTGCCATCCTTTCCTCTTCTACCCTTCACTATCCTCCTCCTCCTCCTCCTCAGCCTCCTCATCCTCAGCCTCCTCTAAAATGTATTTTCTTCCTTCTTCTTCCTTCTCTTCTTTACTCTACATTTTTGTTGCCAGTTCTTCTATATATCTCCCATTATGTCTCCGTTTTGCTAGTGTTCTCAGTCAAAGATGTATCTCAACACGTCTCCAGTACTTCTCCTGTCATATATATCCTCATATCTCGTCACCATCCTGCCTGCCTGCCCTTCCCAAGTATTCAAAACTATCCTTTTTAACCTTATATAGTACTGTTACATGTCATTAAGTCATTCTCCTTCACCTGTGTCACGTTTGTCTTCTCCAATCCATTGTCAATCTTTATTTTTTCGTGGACTACTCCACTTCCTTGTGTGCTGTGTGACTCCTCCTGCTCTCCGTAACATGTCAGATCATCGTAAACATGATATTATTTTTATTTTCTTCTTCTTCTTCTTCTTCTTCTTCTTCTTCTTCTTTCCATTACTTTCCTGTTGATAAGTTTTCCATTCCCATTATAAACAGGAGGGCTTATAGCACTTCTGACTGAGGCCGACTGCCACCTCAAACACTTGTCATGTTTCTCCTCCACTCTCCAAGATTGCCACTGTCTCTTTGTACACAGCCTCAACCATCCTCACCTCCATTACTTCCATCCACCATCCACCTCTCCACCACCATCACCCACTATCCACCTCCATCCATCATCATCATCCATCTACCATCCATCCATCTACCCATCCACTACCCTCTTCCTCTTCTTCCTCCTCCTTTTCTTCTTCTTATTCCTTCTCTTATTCTTTTCCCTTCCTCCTCTTCTCCTCTTCTTCTCATCCTCCTTCTTTTCTTCCATTCCCCTTCCTCCTCCTCCTTCCTTCTTCCCTCCTCCTCCTTCACTTCTTCCTCCTCCTCCTCGTCCTTGGTATCTTATTTTTCCTTGTCCAATTATCGTCATAGACATTAGTGGTGTTTGGATGGTCTCGAGGTAGTCTGTCAGACCCTCGTCCTCCGTCCTGAGCTCTCGGGAATTAGCAGATCGGTCACAATGTTGAGGTAGGGTAGGGTGGGGTAGGAGACAGTAGGGTAGGGTAGGGTAGGAATGAGGTAGGGTAGGGGTAGGGGTGGGGAGTGAGAGAGACAGTGAGGGTAGGGGTAGAGGTAGGGGTAGGTTAGGGTATAGTGGGGTAATGTAGGGTGAGGGTGGGAGTGGGATTAGATTAAGGTAGGTTAGATTAAGGTAAGGGTAGGGTAGGAGTAAGAATGGGGTTACGTTGGTTAGTGTTAGGTTAGGTTTGTGATGTGTGTTGGGTTAGGTTAGTGTTAGTGTGTTGTTCGTTGTACTGTATGCCTTGTGTAGTCTGTGCTACCAAGGTTATAATAAGATAGTAGGCAGATATATCTAATTAGTAGTCATGACAGCATTAAAACTTTTAGTGACAGGTTAATTAAGTGTAAGAAGGTAAAGGTGACGCTACAGTAAGAGTACCACCTGAAGATTAGACACCCCAGCTTGTATCACTCATTAGATAACCACCTAACCTAACGCTAAGCAACATAATGCTAACCTAACGCTAACGCAACCTAACGCTAACCTAACTAACTCTAACATAACGTTACGCTAGCTAACATAACCTAGGTTAAATTAAGTGGAATTGGGATTAGTGTAAACTAGCAGTCAAAACCTATCCTTAAATAAACGGGTACGCATATAATAAATTCTAGGAAAGAATTACTAAGACGTAATTCATTTAAACATCTGATAAAGTAAAGATCACTACAGCTGCGACACAGAATCTCTCCTGGTGACTGTGTACAAAATATAGCTCTTAGACGGTTATAAACGATCAAAGTCTTAAACATAAACACATGAACATCGACTCCCTGTATAAACACGTTCCAAAACTCTTATGAGACAATGAATAGATGTTATATGTGGCTCAGTTGTTTGTTTGTGTCGTGTTGTTACGTTTCGATTTAAGTCATTTAAAAGAGAGAAATATACAGGATTGATGTATGTATGTGTGTGTGTGTGTGTGTGTGTGTGTGTGTGTGTGTGTGTGTGTGTGTGTGTGTGTGTGTGTGGGGGGGTTGTTTGATGGTCCGGACAGCGAAGACTGGTGGTGGTCGTCTCCTCACCACCATCAAGGAGGAATACATAGTGAGGGGAGGAGGAGGGGTGAGGTAGAGTGTTATAGTGGGAGAGGTGGAGGGAGGGTGAGGAGGAGGTGGGGAGGAGGTGAGGAGGTGAGGTGAGAAAAAGTCCACACACACACTTCAATGACCCTCCTAACTTCCCAAGTATTTATTTTTTAAATTCTTATATCGTCTACATTTATCTACTGTGTTTTTGTTTTCTTATTTATTCCTTCCCTCTCTTCATTCTTCTTCCTTCTCCTTCTCTTTTCCTCCTCCTCATTCTCCTGTTTATCCCTCCCTCTCCTGTTTCCATCTCCTCCTTATTTCCTCCTCATCTCCTCCTGTTCCTTCTTCTGTTCCTCCTCCTCCTCCTCCTCCCCTCTGTTCTCCTTCTGTTCCTCCTTCTGTTCCTCCTCCCCTCATCCTTCTCCCTTCTTCTTCTTCTTCCTCTTGTTCCTCTTCTTCTTCTTTCTCCTCCTCCTCCTCCTCCTCCTCCTCCTTCTCCTACTCATCTTCCACCTCCTCTTCCTTTCCTCCCCTCCTCACGCCGTACCTTTACAGTCGTCAACATCCCTGTTTGGTCTCCTCTCTCCCCTCAGTATACAAGTGAGGGCCTATGATGAACCGACTATTTTATCTCCCTACTCTTCTCCTGCCTCCTCCTCTCCCTCCCTACCCCTCTTGCTCCCTCCCCCTCCCTCTCGCCCCCTCAGTATACAAGTGAGGGGCCATAATGTACTGACTGTATCTCCCTCCCTCCCTTCTCTCCATATCTCCCTTTACATCCTTATCTCCTCCCTGCTTCCCCCTCCCCTTTCCCTTGTGCTTCCCTCCACCCTTCTTTCTATCTGCCTCCTTCACCTCTTTCCTGCCCTCCTTTACCCCTTCTTCCCTATCTGCCTCCTTTACACCTTTCTCTACACCTCCTTCCACCCTTCCCTAACTGCCTCCTTCACACCTTCTACCTCTTCCCTACCTGCCTCCCTACACCCTTCCTCTGCCTCCTTCACACACCCTTCCTACCTGCCTCCTTCACACCCTTCCTGCCTGCCCCTTCACCCTTCACCTGCCTCCTTCACACCTTCCTACCTGCTTCCCCTTCACACCCTCCTACCTGCCTATCACACCCTTCCTACCTGCCTCCTTCAC
>NW_024744839.1:5889121-5901413 GCF_018991925.1 Homarus americanus | reverse complement strand
AGTTAAGGGTGTTAGTTAGTACTTAAGGGTGTTAGATAGCAGTTAAGGGTGTTAGTTAACAGTTAAGGATGTTAGTTAGCAGTTAAGGGTGTTAATTAACTGTTGAGGTATTAGTTAACACTTAAGGGTATGTTATCAGTTAAGGTGTGAGTTAACACTGAACAGTTAAGAGTGTTAACACTTAAGGTGTTAGTCAACAGCTAAGGGTCCTAATTAATAGTTAAGGGTGTTGAATAGAACAGCTAATGGTATTAGTTAACTCTTAATGGTGTTGAAGTTAACAACTAAGGGTATTAGTTATCTTTTTAAGGTGTTGAACCTAACAGTTAAGTGTGTTCAGGTGAACAGTTCAAAGTGTTAATTAACCATTTAGGGTATTGAAGTTAACTATTGAGAGGATATTCAAGTTAACTCATTTAGTATAATTAATTAATTACTCGTTAATTGATGCGTTCAATTAGAGTATTCAAGGAGGATGTTCACTGTTAACTCGAGGGTATGTTCAGTATTTTCAAGATACGTGTCAGTGTTTTAATTGTTCACTATATATTCACTTAACCAGCGAATGTTTTCCAGTTGCCTGCTCAAAATATTGATTATCATCTTTTGACGTGTTCATGTCCATTGTTTTAGCTACTTGTGGTGAATGTTAGCTAGTAACGTGAAAAATAGCCCACAAGCTTATTTTGACTGATAACCTAACGCTACCTAGAGGTGGGGGATTAAATTATATTAGGTCAGTTATGTTAGGTTATGCTATGTTAATTTAGGTTAGGTTAGGTTAGGTTATGTTCTGTTAGGTTAGGTTATTTATGTAAGGTTAAGGTGTAGTGGATTCTTCCCCTACAAACGCCCTTTGTTGCTGAGTAGCCGACCCTTTTCGAATTCCCCAGCCTGCGCCTCCAGCGCCGCCTGACGGAGCGGGGGTCAACTATCAACCCACGCCTACCCCCGCCTTATAAGACCTCACCCCGCTGTGACCACCCTCTTTCTACCTACAGCCACCAACAAGCAACACCTCCTCCTCCTCCGCTCCAGCCTGGTGGCTCCCGCTCCCGCCGGCGACCTTGGCGTCCCTCAAGCTCCGTGCCCTCCTCTGGGCTTCCTCACCAACCAGCTCTCTCTACTCAACGCTTGTAACCATGCTGCCTACCCAGCACCAAGCTGCATTGTACATCCAATACAATCTGTATACAGAGAGCACATTGTGAGTTTCCTTTCTCCAACCCATCCTGAGTGTGAACCAATATCTCATAACCTCACAAATGGTGACCCCGGAGTGACCACTCACACAGGATGGAGGAGAAACTGATCACTCTCCCAGTCTTCAATCAACATGGAAGACTGGCTTATCCACACAGAGGCAGCTCTTATCGGCTCTACAACAACTGTCTCTACACCGCAAGTTTGACACCCTAGAGCAGCTCTGCTACTCGAAGCAGACAGCCGCTCCTCTTCCTGCCCCAAGCACCATGCCCTACCGACCCCAACACACCCGTCCTGCCTCAGACGCCTCCCCCAGCCCAGCAGTACCCCCTGCTACTGTCCTACACCCTGTTGCTCTCTTGCGCCCTGCTGCTGTCTTGCACCCTGCTGCCGTCATGCACCCTGCTGCTGTCATGCACCTCCTCCTGATGCGGCCTTGCTCCTGACACTGGCCTATAAAGCGGACCCACACACACCCACCAGGGGCTACTGAGGACTCTGTACCTGCCGCGAGAAGCACCACATTCCTCGCCTCCACAACCCTCCTTCTCTCCCTGAATCTCCACAGGTTTTTGTCACTAGACGGAGCTGTCACCTGCAGCGGCGAGTCATACGTAGACCTGCCCGGTATGCTTATCACTTGTGGGACGTAACCCTGCCAACCTCCGGCCTCCGCGCCCAGAGGAAGGGGGGTATTGTAGTGGATTCCTCCCCTACAAACGCCGTTTGTCGCTGAGTAGCCGACCCTCTTCGAATTCCCCAGCCTGCGCCTCCAGCGCCGCCTGACGGAGCGGGGGTCAACTATCAACCCACGCCTACCCCCGCCTTATAAGACCTCACCCCGCTGTGACCACCCTCTTTCTACCTACAGCCACCAACAAGCAACACCTCCTCCTCCTCCGCTCCAGCCTGGTGGCTCCCGCTCCCGCCGGCAACCTTGGCGTCCCTCAAGCTCCGTGCCCTCCTCTGGGCTTCCTCACCAACCAGCTCTCTCTACTCAACGCTTGTAACCTTGCTGCCTACCCAGCACCAAGCTGCATTGTACATCCAATACAATCTGTATACAGAGAGCACATTGTGAGTTTCCTTTCTCCAACCCATCCTGAGTGTGAACCAATATCTCATAACCCCACAAATGGTGACCCCGGAGTGACCACTCACACAGGATGGAGGAGAAACTGATCACTCTCCCAGTCTTCAATCAACATGGAAGACTGGCTTATCCACGCAGAGGCAGCTCTTATCGGCTCTACAACTTCTGTCTCTACACCGCAAGTTAGACACCCTAGAGCAGCTCTGCTACTCTAAGCAGACAGCCGCTCCTCTTCCTGCCCCAAGCACCATGCCCTACCGACCCCAACACACCCGTCCTGCCTCAGACGCCTCCCCCAGCCCAGCAGTACACCCCCTGCTACTGTCCTGCACCCTGTTGCTCTCTTGCGCCCTGCTGCTGTCTTGCACCCTGCTGCCGTCATGCACCCTGCTGCTGTCATGCACCCTGCTGCTGTCCTGGACCCTCCTCCTAATGCGGCCCTTGCTCCTGATGCGGCCCCTGCGCCTGACGCGGCCCCTGCTCCTGACGCGGACCTACACACCCCTATTTTCTCCCTCAGGTACCCCCTGCTGCTGTCATGCACCCAGCTGCTGTCATGGACCCTCTTCCTGACGCGGCCCCTGTTCCTAACGCAGACCCACCCACCCACCAGGCGCTACTGAGGACTCTGTACCTGCCGCGAGAGAAGCACCACATTCCTCGCCTCCACAACCCTCCTTCTCTCCCTGAATCTCCCACAGGTTTTGTGTCACTAGACGGAGTTGTCACCTGCAGCGGCCGAGTCATACGTACACCTGCCCGGTATGTATCACTTGTGGGACGCAACCCTGCCAACCTCCAGCCTCCCGCCGCGCCCAGAGGGGAAGGGGAGTATTGTAGTGGATTCCTCCCCTACAAACGCCATTTGTCGCTGAGTAGCCGACCCTCTTCGAATTCCCCAGCCTGCGCCTCCAGCGCCGCCTGACGGAGCGGGGGTCAACTATCAACCCACGCCTACCCCCGCCTTATAAGACCTCACCCCGCTGTGACCACCCTCTTTCTGCCTACGGCCACCAGCAAGCAACACCTCCTCCTCCTCTGCTCCAGCCTGGCGGCTCCCGCTCCGGCCAGCGACCTTGGCGTCCCTCAAGCTCCGTGCCCTCCTCTGGGCTTCCTCACCGACCAGCTCTCTCTACTCAACGCTTGTAACCATGCTGCCTACCCAGCACCAAGCTGCATTGTACATCCAATACAATATGTATACAGAGAGCACTTTGTGAGTTTCCTTTCTCCAACCCATCCATTTGATTATGTTATGATAGATTATGTTAGCGTTAGGTTACCGTCTGTGGTTAATCTTAGGGCGAAATGAATTAGGGCTGATCTTCAGGTGAAATAAGCTGGCGTGTCTAATCTTCAGGTGATCCTATTTTACAGATTTCAAATCCGTCTTTTTCAGTTGGGTCTGTAGTGGCTTATGCCATACGTATATTGAGAATTATATAAGCATGTCAGGTGAGTCATGGCACAACGCATTGATCATGAAGTTATTGTCTGTCAGTAACGGGTAAACTAATGTGCTCTCCTTCTGTTCGAGTGGATGTGACTTGTGAGTGTTTTGTACCAGGCCAGTTTATAGGTCGAGAACGAGAATACTGTTATATGCTACGTTCACTCTCCTTCCTGTGTCAGGTTTGTATAATAATCGTAGAATGATTTTTTTTCCTTCAAAATTCTAGTTCATCAATTTTGTAGATATGATGGGGAAGACTTGTTGATATACAGGTATGTGTGCCGAGTCCCAAGAGTTCCCTTTACATGGAATATATTGTCAGTATATGTTACTCTTATGTTTCCGGTTTACGTTTGTTTGGTTTCTGTTCGTAGTTTTTATTTCGAAAAATAAGTAGCTGTTATGTATATAAGAAAAATATTTGAGGTGTGAGGACCCCCATGCGAGCGCGCGTCAAGTGATGCTGGTGGCCCTCACGAGCAGTAGGAGTGTGCGCGTGCCAGGGGTTACCATGACGACCAGCCAGGGGAGGGTGTCGGCACCTGACAGCCCTCAGTGTGCTTTCTGCTGTGCCCGGGGGAGTGTTCCGCGCAGACAGGCCCGCAATGAGAGTCCTTAAACCCCCACACTGCTAAGGTAAGGGCCTCTAAATGCCATGTTGCGGGTGCCACTGCGATGCGGAGGTTGTTGCCTCTCAGCCAGGGTGGGTAGGTGCCACGATGGGTCCTCACGGTGGGCTGGATCAATACGTGAGCCCCAGACGTGAGCCCACCACCGCGCAACCGTGTGTGAGTGGTGAGGATGGTGAGCCAACCTTCCCGCCACACCACCGCCGCTGTCACACTTAACACCTCTTATCAAGGCACCGTGTCATGCCCATCAACGCACACTTTCCATCTCCCTCATCACTCTCCATCACCTGCATCACACGTTTACTATTAGCGATAAAATATATCTAAACAACGAAAGAATTGTTAGACGTGAGGAGCGCGTGACATTTAAGAGTGATTACGTACAGTACCTCCGTCAACCAGAGTAAAGGGCTACAGAGTCTTACATGTCCAGGACCCAACCTACAACATCTGTTTCCTACCACCGACTTTGTCTTGATGCAAAATAATCTTGGAAAATTTTTATACAGAAGCAATATATATATATATATATATATATATATATATATATATATATATATATATTTATATATATATATATATATATATATATATATATATATATATATATATATATATATATATATGATAAAATCACACGGGAAAATGGAAACAACGGAGTACCTTAGCTTTCGTCTTTATTCAAGACATCTTCAGAGGCAACTGAGAAATATATATATATATATATATATATATATATATATATATATATATATATATATATATATATATATATATATATATATATAATAAAAAATAAACGAAAATAAATTAATTTTATGATTTCATATTCACGGTTGACCTAGACTAGATGTGACCGCTGTAGTGCGTTTACATGAATTATGTGTTATCACGTGTGTTTCTGTAGTGTGACGCAACCATATATAACTACATATTGTAAGTATGTCAAGGCTCGGACATGCTGCGTCACCGCCCGCTAGTGTTTAGTTACGATGACCTGAGGACTCACGTTACGATAGCCTGGTGACGCGTGTCGATTTCAATGAGTCCTTCACGTGTCTGTCTGTCGCACAACTTGACGATCTTTCCTGACGTGCTCCAGGTACTGAGTTACCTGTAATAATCACAGCATTTTTATAACCGCAGCGAATCACGCGAAGGATAGAGCTTATTTCACCATAAGATTAACCACCCTACCCTAAACGCGTGCTAACCTAACCTAACATTAACCTCACGCTAGCCTAACGTTGATATGACTCTAAAACTAACCCAATCTAACGCTAACCTATTGTAACTTCACCTAACTTACCCCTCCCTGGTAGTGTTAGGCTGCTTACTCGTAGTCAGGTGAAATGAACTGGGATGTCAAAACTTAACGCGAACTATTTGTTGACTCTGATGGTACTAAAGTATCTCGTCCACAAACGTTGAATGTTAACTAAAGTAATATACACTTACTGAAGACGATATAAATTGTAACTAACAGAGAAAGTTGATGAAGCTGACAATCACGAGAAGAGAGATATAATTATAATGGTGCTGACAGCCACGAACAGAGATAGCTATGATGTTGCTGACAGCCACGAACAGAGAGATAGTTATGGTGCTGACAGTCAATAACAGAGAGATAGTTATGATGGTGCTGACAACCACAATAAAATACAATTAAAGAAACAAGGGATGGGAAGCACTCGCCGGCAGTGCTTGGTTCTTATATATGTTACAGGAAATTTGTATAACCAGTAATTTCACGTAACCCCTAAAATTCCTGGGGATTACGCGAAATCACTGGTTACATAAATTCCCTGTAACATATATTAAAATTCATTCATATATGATAAATTGACTTTGTATCATTTGTTTTTCTCTATCATTTAAGTCATTGTTTAGTAAGATAAGAGAAGCATAGCACAATACTGTAACTGAATTGGATGAGTTTAGCCATAAGGTTATTTATTTCTTGTTTGTATTATGATTATCCTCGTAAATGTCTTTTTATACAGACTAGTTTGAAAGTTAAAGACGAAAAAAGAATGATATTAATTTCGCACATGTATGTACAATACCTAAAATGTGTGATGTATATTCAGTAACTTTACGTGTGTGTGTGTGTGTAATAATAATAATAATAATAATAGTAATACTGTAATAATAATAATAATAATAATAATAATAATAATAGTAATAATACTGTAATAATAATAATAATAATAATAATAATAATAATAATAATAATAATAATAATAATAATAATAATAAACGGTTTATTGAAAGAGCATGGCAGCCAGAAGGCTGAAAATTTAAGGTTGCATAATTGGGGAATGGTTCTCTTGATTTGCAAATAATATTCAAGTAACATAAGTGATACAAATATGATATATAATAACTAGGTGGGGAGAAGCTCAAACTACAGGGCATTTCAACATAGTGACTGTGTGTGTGTGTGTGTGCGCTTCCGTCGTAATGTCCCGGGTGGTGACGGCTAGCAAATACTAAGTTAGAGTTCATATTAATGCTTTTGTCTTCAGGTGCGGCCACACGAGCGTACATTTTGTCGTCAATATGTGATCGACAAGAAATGAGACAGGGTTACGCCTCTGGTAGGGTGCAGTCGCGCGCACTAGATCCGCCTTTCTTCTTGTTGAACACATTTCGGCTACAAAATGTACGCTCGTGTGACCGCACCCTTACACACGAGGGATGCCAACAAGATAAACAAACTGGGCATATAATATAAAAAAACCCGGGCAGAACCCCGACTCCTATTTTTCAGTATAGTCTCCCTTGACTTCAATACACTTACTCCACTTATCCTGTCAGTCATATAGAAGTTCTGCGACTGCTCCTCCAACACGCCTCATTAGCCGCCTTCAGCGCCTCATCATTTTGTGACAGATTGTAATCGCTTGGAACCAGATGTGGGCTGTAGGAAGGGTGTTTGGGTAGCTTGAAACAACAGTCGTGAGTAAACATCTGAGTAACACGGGATTTACAGTCCGGCTCATAGTCATGTAGCAGTGTTCCCCGTCTCTGCTTCTGGATGACGTCACGCAGTTTATGCTTTAAGCCGTGATCTTGTCGGCTGAGGGTTGACTTCAGAATTTCAGGAGGTTGAAGAATTATTCAGGTACTGCATGACTTCCTTCGTTGACTCAGAGTTCCTTCGATGAGTCCGGGTCTCGCCTTCCATCACCTGACATAAAACAGTGTTGGGTGGATCAACTTCTTACACAGTTTAAGGACCTCGGGACTTGAGGCCATTGTCTTGTGTCAATTCTGAGCATTGAGGTTTCGGGGAACCATCTTCAAGGAACCTTAGACAACCTTAAATGTTCCTGGATGATGGTCACAACACTTCCACGAGAATTCCCGACCTCAATACTTCATCAACTTTAATAAACTGATCCGCCATAATCAAGCTCTCGCCTCAGACTACAGACCCTCCATACCGAGGTTCATTCTCAAGGCTCTTACAGCCACACCTGAAATCCTTGAAACAAACACCCAAACTCACCTGGATGTGTGTGAAAGGCGGTCAGTGGGTTAAAGGTGTGGCGAGTCATCCTAGGAGTTCATTTATTTCCCCGACACTAAGGGTCTGAAAAAGGTCTTAAAAGGGTCTGAAAAAGGTGTTAAAATAGGTGTCAGTTCTTTAATGTGTCGCCTTACAGGTAAACCTTACACCTTGCCACAAAGGATGGAGCACTGATACCATCCATGAAAATTTAGTGTAACAAATTGTCGGTCGTGAGTCAGTTCAGGCATGGTACGTACACCTAGGTTAAATCAATACACTTGTATCGCGTGATCGTTTCTCTGATGTTTGCACCACGCGCTTGAAATTTTTTAGTGTCACTCTGAAAACGTAGTCTTGTTTCTCGACGGTTCAGAGGGAGGGTGATATTTACTGGACATTTACAGTTCTTGGTTGTATGTGAATTCATGTATTTGATGTGTCGTATTATTCGTGCCGCAGTCTCTTGGTGGAGGCATTGTGGACTTATATCATAGGATAGTGTGTGTGTGTGTGTGTGTGTGTGTGTGTGTGTGTGTGTGTGTGTGCTGTCCAGACTTGTCGTTCGCGGAAACAGCCACTTTACAACATCCTCCCCTTCGACCCCAGCCCGGCCCCTGTACTCTCTCCCCGCGTCCTAAAAGCTACCCCAGCACCCCTTCTTCACACACCCCAGCACTTACACTCACCTGTCCTCCACTGTCACACCCACCTGCCCACCACCATCATACTCACCCACCACTGTCACACTCACCTGTCCTTACGCTGAGACTACGGGCATGGTGGAAGGGAGGAGAATGGCCCGCCTACACTTCCTCGGTAATAATAATAGATGCAGTGCTTGAAGGTAGCTCAGACCAACATCCGAGAGGAGAGAATTCCATACCTTGGCTGTAGAAGGAGAAAGAAAGGAGCCAGAACACACAGTCCCTCAGTAGCAGGACTCTACAGGACTCTGCCTTATACAGTAGATTTCTATGGAGTTCTTGTGTATAATTTTTTCTTCTTCTGAGACACCCTGATTTATCGTATTTGTGGGAGAAAGCAGCCAACAATGGTCTGTGGGATCAGGTCTTTAAATAACTAACGCCGGAGAACAGTGGCTAAAATAATACTCGTTGAAAAAAAATAAGAGTTAGAGAAACAACATTGTATCAAAGAGAAAGTGTAGAAAGAGTGGTAGTGATAGTGACTGCAGAGGGAAGGCGGCAGGAGGCTTTTGACTTCAGTGTGATCTAATAAACAGTTGGAGGAAGAACCATCCGGATGTGTGAGCAATACTGTACTCCTGATAATAAATCCCCCCTCCCCCCCAAGCTTATTTCACCTGATGATTAAACACCTTAATGCTACCTGGTGAGTCAAGTTAGGTTAGCTTAGGTTAGATTGGGTAGGATTATTAAGTTATATCAGGTAAGATTAGGTGTTAGCATTAGGATTAAAATAAATTGGGGGTGTCTAATTTTCAAGTGAAGTATGTTAAGAGAGAAAGAGAGTATAAGCGAGGAATAGGGTAAACACAATGATGGAGGTGAAGAATTTAGCAGTGAAGTGATGGGTTTAATCCCTACAATACGATGCTAAACCTGTGAGTACGATGAATAAACCACTTGAGTACCATTGACTTGATCGCTTGAGTACAATGACAATCTTATGCGGGTGTATTAATTTTAACACCCTGGCCAACAACAACAGCAACAAGACCAGGTTAGACACACAAAGACTGATAACAACAACAACAAGACCAGGCTAAACAAACAAAGACTGACCACAACAGCAACAAGACCAGGTTAGACACACAAAGACTGATAACAACAACAACAAGACCAGGCTAAACAAACAAAGACTGACCACAACAAAAACAAGACCAGGTTAGACACACAAAGACTGATAACAACAACAACAAGACCAGGCTAAACAAACAAAGACTGACAACAAGACCAGGCTAAACACAAGACGGCAACTTAGCAAGACCAGGCTAAACACACAAGACTGTAACTTAACAAGACCAGGCTAAACACACAAGACCCCGGCAACAACAAGACCAGGCTAAACACACAAGAGACTGACAGCAAGCAAGACCAGGCTAGCTTACACAGGGCCCAGCCCAGCAACAAGACCAGGCTAAACACACAAGACTGACAACAACAAGACCAGGCTAAACACACAAGACTGACAACAACAAGACCAGGCTAAACACACAAAAAGACCCCGGCAACAACAAGACCAGGCTAAACACACAAAGACTGACAACAACAAGGCCAGGCTAAACAAACAAGACTGAGCAACAACAAGACCGAGGCT
Source organism: Homarus americanus (assembly GCF_018991925.1). Classification (NCBI taxonomy): domain Eukaryota; kingdom Metazoa; phylum Arthropoda; class Malacostraca; order Decapoda; family Nephropidae; genus Homarus; species Homarus americanus. Next base: position 5,891,211 of record NW_024744839.1, on the reverse strand, counting down.
AAACACACACAAAGACGGCAACAACAAGACCAGGCTAAACACACAAGGCGGCAACAACAAGACCAGGCTAAACACACAAGGCCCGAGCCACAACAAGACCAGGCTAAACACACAAGACTGACAACAACAAGACCAGGCTAAACACACAAGGCGAGCAACAACAAGACCAGGCTAAACACACAAGGCCCGGCAACAGCAACAAGACCAGGCTAAACACACAAGACTGGCAACAACAAGACCGGAGCTAAACACACAAAGGCCCGGCCACAACAAGACCAGGCTAAGCTTACAAAAGACTGACCACAGCAAGACCAGGCTAAACACACAAGACTGGCAACAACAAGACCAGGCTAAACACACAAGGCCCGGCAACAACAAGGAACCAGGCTAAACACACAAGACTGACCACAACAAGACCAGGCTAAACACACAAGACTGAGCAACAACAAGACCAGGCTAAACACACAAAAGACTGACCACAGCAAGACCGAGCTAAACACACAAAGACTGACAACAACAAGGCCAGGCTAAACACACAAGGCCCCGGCCACAACAAGACCAGGCTAAACAAACAAAGACTGACCACAACAGCAACAAGACCAGGTTAGACACACAAAGACTGATAACAACAACAACAAGACCAGGCTAAACAAACAAAGACTGACCACAACAAAAACAAGACCAGGTTAGACACACAAAGACTGATAACAACAACAACAAGACCAGGCTAAACAAACAAAGACTGACCACAACAAAAACAAGACCAGGCTAAACTCACAAAGACTGACAACAACAACAACAAGACCAGGCTAAACAAACAAAGACTGACAACGACATAAACACACATCATTCTTGCAACTAAGGCCAAAGTTAAGACTGGGGAAAGATCTAGAACTCAAATCCAGTCTTAAACCATTTCCGGAGATTAGAACCAGTTGTTTGTGTCTAAGATTAAATTAAGCTTTTTAGATTAAGCTTATCAAACCCTAGTATAATATAAGAAAATAACACGAAGAATGATATAGGACCTTACACAGTTGAGGTGATTTACATTAGTGTGATTTAGTTAATTGATCCTACTGTCAGGTTTATCTCATCGGTATGTCAATCAGACTAGTGTATAATTGTGTATTGTGAATAAGAACATCATTCATTATATTAGGTACAATTGCTGACAACGGTGTAGTCTTTCGTATTTTTTTTATTTTATTTTTTTTACGAGGGAAAAGATTATGTAAAGATAGTAAAGCAGTTTTCTTCCTCGGCCAATCAGAGAAGAGAAAGGGAAGGAATGTAGAGTGACGACAACAGAGGGCACAACGCAGCTGGCGGTCGAGCCTTGCCTCGCCTCGCCTCGCCCTGCTCGCCTCAGGCAGCCTCAACTCGAGTGGAAAGCGACGGAAAACTAATTTTTCAGAGGAAGCGACGTTTGTTCTTGCCCAGAGGCCAGTTAAGGAAATTACAATAATACTTGGAAAATATGAAAGGGGTAAATCTTAAGTCTTCACTGTTTTTAGTTACGTTTGAAAAATGTGTATATCCTTAGAACCTTCACTTAACGAAGAATGTGTCCGCTAAAAGGCTTTGGTATTACATAAATATTCTACTTTTTTTATAGAGAACAGTGACTCTGACTAGCTCTGTTAAGCTCACTTTAAAAGGATTCACTTTATTGGAACCTTTATCATGACGTTGACTATAGTAAGTGACAACACGTGAGTTGTGTTTGGCGCCATCTATACTGTACTACCTCCTGTTGATGGTGTACTACTGCGCCTCTCACTCTCCGCCCATCACGTTAGACTACACTCTACCATCACCACACTCTTCCTCCATCACTACCATCACCACCCTCTTCCTCCATCACTAACCCTCCACCACACCCTCACACTCTTCCTCCATCACTACATCCTCCACCACACCCTCACACTCTTCCTCCATCACTACATCCTCCACCACACCCTCACACTCTTCCTCCATCACTATATCCTCCACCACACCCTCACACTCTTCCTCCATCACTACATCCTCCACCACACCCACACACTCTTCCTCCATCACTATCTCTCCACCACACCCACACACTCTTC
>NW_024744839.1:5778042-5889021 GCF_018991925.1 Homarus americanus | reverse complement strand
CTTCCTACCTGCATCCTTCACCCTTCCTGCCTCCCCTCAACACCTTCTCTGCCCTCCTTACACCAGCCTTCCTCTGCCTCCTTCACCCTTCCTCACCTATTTTCACACCCTTCCTCTAACACACCCTTCCACCTACCTTCACACCCTTCCTCTTATAACATCCCTCACACCCTTCTTCCCTACATCATTCACACCCTTCCCTACATCCACCCTTCCTACTATCACCCACACCCTTCCTCTCTTATCCCTCCACACCATTCCTGCCTGCCTCATTCACCCTTCCCCATAACTACATCTCACCCATATCTATAACCTTCACACTTCTACCTGAAACATCACCCTTCATGCCTCTATCATCACACCATTAATCACCCTCCTTCACCCTTCCTCTATACCTCCTCCACCTTCTTCCCCACCTCTTCCCATCACACCCCTCCACTAAACAACACCCTTCTACCTCCTCCTTCACCCTTCCTCCCTTGCTCCTCACACCCTCCTACCCCACAACCAACACCACACCTCTGCATCATTCACACCCTTCCAAAACATACCCTTCCTCAACATCACCCTTCCCAACACACACCCCCACAAACACCCCACCACCCCCACACACACCCCCCCACACACACCCACCCCCCACACCCCACCCACCAAACACACACCAAACCCCCCACACACCCCCAAACCCACCAAACCACACCACACCCCAAACACCCACACACCCACCAACACATTCACCCTTCCTGCATGCTTCCTTCACCCTTCCCTACCTGCCTCCTTCACCCTTCTGCCTGCCTCCTTCACACCTTCCTCCACCTGCCTCATCACCCTTCCTGCCTGCCTCCTTCACCCTTCCTACCTGCTTCCCTTCACCCTTCCTCCTGCCTCCATCACCCTTCTCACCTGCCTCCTTCACCCTTCCTCTGCCCTCCTTCACACCTTCTCTGCCTCCTTCACACCTTCTACCTGCTCCTTCACACCCTTCTCTCCTGCCTCCTTCACACACCCTTCCTACCCTCCCTCCACCCTTCTTCCTACCTGCCTCCTTCACACCCTTCCTCTCTTCTCCTTCACACCCTTCCCTGCCTCCCATCATACACCCCTTCATCTATAGCTTCCCTTCACACCCTTCCTGCCTCCTTATCCTTCACCTTCACCTGCCTCCTTCACACCCTTCCTCTGTAACCCCATCACCTTTCCTACCTGCATCCTTCACCCTTCCTACCCCTGCTTGCTTCCCTCACCCATCTTCCCTCCTGCCTCCTCTTCCCGTCTTCCTACCTGCCTCCCCCCTCACCCGTCTTCCCTGCCTCCTTCACCCGTCTTCCTACCTGCCTCCTCCACACCCTTCTTCCCTACCTGCCTCCCCTCACACCGTCTTCCCTACCTGCCTCCCCTCACCCCGTCTTCCCTACCTGCCTCCTTCACACCCTTCTTCCCTACCTCCCCTCCACCCTTCTTCCCTACCTGCCTCCCCCTCACCGTCTTCCCTGCCTCCCCTTCACCCTCTTCCCCTACCTGCCTCCTTCACCGTCTTCCCTGCCTCCTTCACACCCGTCTTCCCTACCTGCCTCCCCTCACCTCTTCCCTACCTGCCTCCTTCACCCTTCCTACCTGCTTATCCCCCTCCACCCGTCTTCCTGCCTCCCCTCACCCGTCTTCCCTACCTGCCTCCTCACACCCCTCTTCCCTACCTGCCTCCCTCACCCCCTTCCCTACCTCCCTCACCCTCTTCCTACCTGCCTCCTTCACCCGTCTTCCCCTACCTCTCCTCACCGTCTTCCCTACCTGCCTCCTCACACCGTCTTCCCTACCTGCCTCCTTCACCCGTCTTCCCTACCTGCCTCCCCTCACCGTCTTCCCTACCTGCCTCACTTCACCCCGTCTTCCCTACCTGCCTCCTTCACACCCGTCTTCCTACCTGCCTCCCCTCACCGTCTTCCCTACCTGCCTCCCCTCACCTCTTCTGCCTCCCCCTCACGTCTTCCCTACCTGCCTCCCCTACACCCGTCTTCCCTACCTGCCTCCCCTCACCGTCTTCCCTACCTGCCTCCCCTCACACCCGTCTTCCCTGCCTCCCCTCACCTGTCTTCCCTACCTGCCTCCCCTCACACCCGTCTTCCCTACCTGCCTCCTTCACACCTTCCCTCTACCTGCCTCCCCTCACACTCTTCCCCTACCTGCCTCCCCTCCACCCGTCTTCCCCTGCCTCCCCTCACCCGTCTTCCCTGCCTCCCCTCACCCCCGTCTTCCCTACCTGCCTCCCCTCACACCCTTCTTCCCCTACACCCTGCACCCGTCTTCCCTACCTGCCTCCCTCCACCCGTCTTCCCTACCTGCCTCCCTTCACCGTCTTCCCCCTGCCTCCTTACCGTCTTCCCTACCTGCCTCCCTTTACACCGTCTTCCCTAACTGCCTCCCCTTCACCGTCTTCCCTACCTGCCTCCCTCACCCGTCTTCCCTTTACCTCCCCTCACCCCGTCTTCCCTACCTGCCTCCCTTCACACCGTCTTCCCTACCTCCTCTCCCTTCACACGTCTTCCCTCTTCCTCCTCCTTCACCCGTCTTCCCTACCTGCCTCCCCTCACACCTCTTCCCTACCTGCCTCCCCTCACCGTCTTCCCTACCTGCCTCCCCTCACACCCGTCTTCCTACCTCCCCTCACACCTCTTCCCTACCTGCCTCCTTTACACCCGTCTTCCTGCCTCCCCTCACCCGTCTTCCTACCTGCCTCCTCACCCTCTTCCCTACCTGCCTCCTTCACCCCGTCTTCCCTACCTGCCTCCCTTCACACCGTCTTCCTACCTGCCTCCTTCCCCCCTCTTCCCCCCTAACTGCCTCCTTACACCCGTCTTCCCTCACCTGCCTCCCTCACACCGTCTTCCCTACCTGCCTCCCCTCCACCGTCTTCCCTACCTGCCTCCCTTCACCGTCTTCCCCACCTGCCTCCCTCACCCGTCTTCCCCTACCTGCCTCCTTCACACCTTCTTCCCCTGCCTCCTTTACCTCTTCCTGCCTCCTTACACCCGTCTTCCCTACCTGCCTCCCTTCACACCTTCTTCCCTACCTGCCTCCCCTCACACCCCTTCTTCCTGCCTCCCCCTCACACCCGTCTTCCCTACCTGCCTCCCCTCACCCGTCTTCCCTACCTGCCTCCCCTCACACCCCGTCTTCCCTACCTGCCTCCCCTCACACCTTCTTCCCTACCTGCCTCCCCTCACACCCGTCTTCCCCACCTGCCTCCCTTCACCCTTCTTCCTGCCTCCCCTCACACCCTTCTTCCCTACCTGCCTCCTCACACCCGTCTTCCCTACCTGCCTCCCCTTACACCCGTCTTCCCTACCTGCCTCCCCTCACACCTCTTCCCTACCTGCCTCCCTTCACACCCGTCTTCCTACCTCCCCTCCACCCGTCTTCCCCTCCTTTCTTCCCTACCTGCCTCCCCACACCCGTCTTCCCTACCTGCCTCCCCTCACACCCGTCTTCCCTACCTGCCTCCCTCACACCCGTCTTCCCTACCTGCCTCCCTTTACACCGTCTTCCTACCTGCCTCCCCTCACACCCGTCTTCCCTCCCCTTCACCTCTTCCTGCCTCCTCACCCGTCTTCCCTACCTCCCCTCACACCCGTCTTCCCTACCTGCCTCCTTCACACCGTCTTCCCTACCTGCCTCCCTTCACACCCGTCTTCCCTACCTGCCTCCTCACACCCTCTTTACCTGCCTCCCCTCACACCTCTTCCCCACCTGCCTCCCTTACCTCTTCCCACCCTCCCTTTACACCTCTTCCCTACCTCCTCCCCTCACACCCGTCTTCCCTACCTGCCTCCCCTCACACCCGTCTTCCCCTACCTGCCTCCCTTTACACCCGTCTTCCCCTACCTGCCTCCCTCACCCCGTCTTCCTGCCTCCCCTCACCGTCTTCCCTACCTGCCTCCCCTCACCCGTCTTCCTGCCTCCCTCACACCCGTCTTCCCTACCTGCCTCCTTACCTCTTCCCTACCTGCCTCCCCCTCACACCCGTCTTCCCTACCTACCTCCCCTCACACCCGTCTTCCCTACCTGCCTCCCTCACCCGTCTTCCCTACCTGCCTCCCCTCACACCCGTCTTCCCTACCTGCCTCCTTCACACCGTCTTCCCTACCTGCCTCCCCTCCCACACCCGTCTTCCCTACCTGCCCTCCCCTTACACCCGTCTTCCCTACCTGCCTCCCCTCACACCCGTCTTCCCTACCTGCCTCCCCTTTACACCCGTCTTCCCTACCTGCCTCCCCTCAGTATACAAATGAGGGAATCTTCTCCCATCAATATACAAATGGGGTAACCGTTGTATAGTACCAGTGCAGGTATGCGATGTACGTAAACAGTGCAGGAATAAAATATAGACAGTACAGATATACAAGATACATAAATATTGCAGGCATATAATATACATAGGTGGTTCAGGTATACTTACAATATGCATGAACAGTGCATGTAAGTATACATAACCAATGTAGGTATAGGTATACTGAAAGTTACTTTGACATGTATCTTTTGTTTATATTGAGTCAGTGTGTGTGTAAGGTAAGGTAAGGCTGCCTGTCCTGTACAACACGGTGCCGCTTTAACCATCATATAAGATTTGTGGGGAAAGTTGGATCAACTGTAGATTATCCCAAAGATTATTTCACCTTAGAATTAATCACCCTCACCTAACCTATCCTAATCTAACCTAACCAATCAGGAAGGAGGTGCTAATCTTCCTGTTACCCGGAGTCTTTACAACAGCGGCGCTCAGTATTCATCTCAGCTTGTCTAATGCTCGTTATTAACCCGAGGCAGTTGTTTTACGGCACGCACACGCTGTGAATAGTGAGTGTTTACGAGTGTTTATATCACCTGTTGGTACTTGGAAGTAAATTACCTGTGTGTTGACCTGTTCAACTGTTGGTACCTGTGTGTTGATCTGTGCGTCTGTTGGGTACCTCAGGCCCTCGGCTTGGACTAAGGGCCCTAAGGGGCCCCCTTGGTGGGTGGTAACCCCTTCGGGGTCCGGGTTCATCGCATCCGCCGCAGTTCCTTGAGGACGGGCCCTGAGTGAGGTGGTCGCCGGGTAAAGTGGCCATTGGTGATATCAGGGGCCGGCTGGCAGGTGTTCCCTCATCTCCGCCCTGCAGGGAAAAAATCTTGAGTTTCCGGAAGTAAATCAACCAGAAGCTGAGTTTCTTCCTACTTGACTACAGAGTTCCTGTGCCTTACACCTGCGACACTCCTCCTAACCACACCTCACGCGTTACTGCCCACACTCAGCCACACCCCACGATATACTGCCCACACTCAGCCACACCCCGATATACTGCCCACACTCAGCCACACCCCACGATATACTGCCCCCCAGCCACACCCCGATATACTGCTCCTTCTCACACCCGATATACTGCTCACTTCAGCCACCCACGAATACTGCCCACACACACCCCGATACCCACCTCACCACACCCACGTTGCCCACACTCAGCCACCCACGATATACCTCACCTCCAGCCACACCCACGATATACTGCCCACCCAGCCACCCGATACTGCTCACTTCCAGCCGCACCCGATATACTGCTCACTTCCAGCACCCCGATATAGCCCACACTCCAACCACACCTCACGATATACCCACACTCAACCACACCTCGCGATATGCCCACGATCAACCACACCCCACCATCTCTGCCCACATTCAACCCACCCCACCATCTGCTGCCCACCTCAACCACACACTATCTGCTGCCCACACTCAACCACACCCCACCATCTGCTGTCCCACACTCAATCCACACCCACCATCTCGCCCACCTCAACACACCCCACCATCTGCTGCCCACACTCCAACCCACCATCTGCTGCTCACCACCCCACCATCTGATGCCCCTCAACCACCCCACCATCTGCTGCCCACATTCACCACACCCACCATCTGCTGCCCACTCTCCACACCCCACTATCTGCTGCCCACATTCAACCCACCCTACCATCTGCTGCCCACTCCAACCACACCCCCCATCTGATGCCCACACTCAACCACACCCCACCATCTGATGCCCACACTCAACCACACCCCACTATCTGCTGCCCACACTCAACCACCCACTATCTGCTCCCACTCAATCACACCCACCATTTGCTGCCCACACTCAACCACCCCACCATCTGATGCCCACACTCAACCACACCCACCATCTGCTGCCCCACTCAACACACCCCACCATCTGTGCCCCACACTCAACCACACCCCACCATCTGCTGCCCCACACCCAACCACACCCCACCATCTGATGCCCACACTCAACCACACCCCACCATCTGCTGCCCACCTCAACCCACACCCACCATCTGCCCACACTCAACCACACCCCACCATCTGCCCCTCAACCACACCCCACATCTGCTGCCACACTCAACCACCCCCACCATCTGCTGCCCACTCAACCACCCCCATCTGCTGCCCCACCCACCCCATCTGCCCACCTCCCCCACCCACCACACTCAACCACACCCCACCATCTGCTGCCCACACTCAACCACACCCCACCATCTGCTGCCCACACTCAACTACACCCCCACCATCTGCTGCCCACACTCAACCACACCCCACCATCTGCTGCTCACACCCAACCGCAGCCCACCATCTACTACCTACGACCAACCGCAGACCATAATGGATGGCACTTGCAGTAGTTGTAGCATGAAGAGTAATAGTAACAGTAGTAGCAACAGTAGCAGTAATAGTAGCAACAGCAGTGGCAGTAACAGCAACAGTAGCAATACCACTAATATCAGCAATATCAGAAGCAGTAATCACATTGGCAGGAGCAGCAACCGGTGCAATAATAGCAATAGCAACAGTCGCAGTAACAGCAGTAGGAAGAGTAACTATAATATTGACAGCAGCAATAACATCAACAGTAACAACAACAGTAACAGTAGAAGCAAAAGCAACAGTAACAGTATCAAGAACAGTAACAGTAGCAGTAAAAGTTACAACCTTAATTTATTTTATATATAATCCCAAATCTTCGCTGTGTGTATGAGTCAGCAGAGTGAAGCAGTGTGTTGTATCTTGTTTACACTCACCCATAGCTCGGCGCCACCCATAGCTCGGCGCCACCCATAGCTCGGCGCCACCCATAGCTCGGCGCCACCCATAGCTCGGCGCCACCCATAGCTGGTTGTTTACACAGCGCCAGGCGTCCGGGTAGACCTGGTGTGGCAAACCTCACAGTGTGTCTGGCTCAACGGGCCACTCGAGGCATAAAACTACCACGAGATAGTTAAGTGAACTAACAACGCGTTAATGTCACACTGCAATTGAGATCTGAGGAAAAGAATCCAGGAGTGTTCATGAGCTGGTGGCAGTAACAACACTTGAGGTGCAGTAGTTTACAGTAGGTGTGTCAGTGACGGAGGCTGAACCTTACTCGAGGCTCAGGGATCCACAAGGCTCATGGTTGAGCCCACGTAAGACCACACCAAGTAGTGTACCCATACCAGCGAGGCCTCAGACACCTGGCGCAGCCCGGAGGAACAAACTAACCTGGGACTAAAGCACACCTCACAATACATCAAGCAATACACCTCACATCTCACAATACACCCCACACTACACCTCACAATACAACTCACAGCACACCTCACACTACACCTCACAACACATCTCACAGTACACCCAGTTAATGTAGAACAACACCAATCGCTCTCACATCAGGCCATCCAGCGTAATTGAATATGAATTTGAATTTCGCCGCGGACAGCAGCTAGTTTATTGTGCACCCCATGCTCATCTTAAGAACAGTAGCGCAAAAAGGATTATAGAGTAGATGTCACAAAGGTTGTTTATCACACCCAGTGGTCATGATATTATGGCATTCAGTGTTACAGAGTAATTCCAGTACATTGTTTATTTACTTCGGTACATAGAATTTTAATTAGGTACTAGATGAGAAGTGTGGATACAGCTTTAGTCTATCAGCCATCTTACCATCTGAGTGCTGTGCTACTGTATACACAGTGTGTTTCGATCTGTCCCTATAAGGGTCTATTTTTCATAGTCTAAGACGTAGTGCTGGAATGTGTGGCCATATGTCTGACCACACACTTTAATTTAGTTTTGTTCACATCTGCCTGAGGGGCATACTGCCAGAGGTACTTATATCCTAATCTTAGTTTAGTTTTACAACATCTTGTAATCTAGTGATCTTGTGACTTGCTCCATATATATGTTTTACTTGATACATCTCATTATGGTAAACAATTCATTGACTAGTGCCTGTTTGCACTTGTCTACTGGCCTTAAACTCATCAACAAGTTCACTTTTGATTATCGTTTTTTGAGGTTTGTTTGACTGTCTTAGATTGTATTCAACAATGTCATTGTTTGACGCGAGTTTAGCTAAGACATCAACTCTTATCATGTTTACTAATACCTAATTAGCTTATTGGGACTGGACTTTAGCTCAGGCCTGACGGGATATAAGAGGCACTCTATCCTGGTACGGCACATCGTTACTGGAGATGGACGAGATAGATCGAGTGTTGCTATGAATTATGAAGTGACTTGGAAAATATTAATGCCTTCGTCAAAATTTGTTGAGATGACGCACAGCAGCACATGGCCAGAGGTTCACTTGAGTTGCTAATTGAAGATTCTATGTTTGAAACATGAGACTGTGTGTGTGTTTGGTGCCCCTCACCTGTACCTCACCGCGAGTCTGATCGATTGAGAAAATGATTTTGCCTACCATCTGAAGGTGCGACGTTCTCCTCCACCTGTGTATCCCAGAGAAACCAGAATTACTTTACTTTATCCTCTTTGCCACTTGTCAGCAATTGTCAGCTGACTGGCCAATCGGGCAGTCGGTCTGTTATACACTGTTGGCAAGTATTGGGCATGCACGGGCTCATGAATGTACCTGAGCATGTGCCAGTGTTGGTCAAGTCTGGACTTACATGAGCTCACACCTGGTGCTGTTACAACACCCTGGCAGGTCTTGTTGGCTTGTTTCAGCTGCTGGAGACATCAGGCCATAACAACGACTTGGGTCTTCCTGGGGTGTTGCTGTGTTTGGCTTTATTATAAGATTGCGCCACTATGCTGTGGCTCGCCCTATAGTGTAGTATGACATCATTGTTTAAATATTTAGGATCACTTAAAGATTAAGTTCAGCCATGGACAAAAGTTCGCTCCCCGTGGTGAAACTGAGTCATCTGGTGCGGGTGTGCTGTTTCATCTCATTTTGGGTCGATACTGCAACAGTTTGGGAGGGAACGAACTTTTGACATCAACTGTACAAGTACGCTAGCTTATTTTTACCTGATGATTAAACACCTTAACACTACGAAAGGTGGTTAAATTAGGTTATGTTAGGCTAACGTTATGGTGTTTTATTATATCAGGTGAAATAAGTTGGGGTGTCAACCGTCTATTCTTCACGTGATCTGATATTTATAACTGTAGTTGGTCATCTCCCGAAATCTTCCAACATGGTATGAAACTCTACGGACTCCAGCTGCCACGTTTGTGTACATGTGCGTGGTCGGACCCGGTGGACGGAGATTCGTGACTCTGAACCTATATATAAACATAAATAAGTGACGTACACAGACAGTATTGAACAAGTGTAGTAATTAAAGTTGTTGAAGTTATCTGAACAATGAGAACATAGAACCAAATCTTTGATGAATGAGACGATTGAAACAAACTTCCGATAATAATTTACGGTGACTGGTCGAAAGTCATTTAAGACGTTGGTGAGAAGAAGACAAGCGACAAGGCCAGTGTTTATTTTATCCTTATGCTTACTTCAAAACTACTAAACTTTAAAAGCGTTTTCTGGTGTGTATGAGAGTAGAGAGTTAGTTTTGCAAGTAATATTCTTAGCTTGTAATTTACTTATTTTGAGGATCACTTTAAGATTAGCCACCCCGAGCTTATTTCGCCTTATGATTAACCAACCAACGCTAACCTAACCTAACCCCCTTCCTGTAGAACTTCTCCCTGTAGAATACCTCCCTTTAGAACACCTCCCTTTAGAACACCTCCCTTTAGAACACCTCCCTTTAGAACACCTCCCTGTAGAACACCTCCCTGTAGAACACCTCCTTTTAGAACGCCTCCCTGTAGAACACCTCCTTTAGAACACCTCCCTGTAGAACACTTCCCTGTAGAACACCTCCCTTTAGAACACCTCCTTTAGAACCCTCCTGTAGAACACCTCCTGTAGAACACCTCCTTTAACACCTCTGTAGACACCTCCTGTAGAACACCTTACAGGACTTTCCATGTAACCTAACCTAACCTAATCCACGTGTAGTGCAACCTAACAACACATGCACTCACCATCACATCTGCTCTCACCATTACACCTGCACTCACCATTACACCTACACTCACCATTACACCTGCACTCACCATTACACCTGCACTCACCATAACACCTGCTCTTTCTATTACACCTGCTCTCACCATTACACCTACACTCGCCATTACACCTGCACTCTCCATTACACCTGCTCTTTCTGTTACACCTGCTCTCTCTCTATTACACCTGCTCTCACCATTACACCTGCACCCACCATTACATATGCATTCTCCATTACACCTGCACTCTACGTAACACACCTGTCGTTGATTAATGCAAGATCCACCGACTACGCTGCAGTGTTAAACCAGCTAATTTATTCATCTGGTGGCTGGTGGGAGGAGGAGAAGACATTTCGCAACTAAACTTAGACGTAGAGAAGAGAAGCCATGAAGGTCAACCAGGGAACCAGTCCACCATCTCAGACACACATGCTGGGGGTAGGCGTGGGGGAGGGATGGGGTGAATAATTCATCGTTGACTTTTGGAGTGTTACTTAGACATGCTCAGTTTTACTCACCTGACCTTTTATGTGTGAGAGAGAGAGAGAGAGAGAGAGAGAGAGAGAGAGAGAGAGAGAGAGAGAGATCTTATATACATGTTGTGACCCAGGGCTGTCTCTCAGTATGTGTGTGTGTGTGTGTGTGTGTGTGTGTGTGTGTTTGTAGCAGGTGTGTTGTGTTAACAGATGTGCCGTGTATGACTGGTATGTATAAGTGATCGAAACAGATGTGTACCAGGTATGGGAAACGAGAAGGGTATGCAGCAGGTGTAGGTTGATGCTACTCCGTCACTGATGTGTTGTTGTTGTAACGTGAGAATAACGTCAGTATACAACACCCAATACAATGGCCACAGAACGTTGTATTGAAACTTACAGCAACAGTAAGTAAATGTCACGAGTAATGTTGGTCGTTGGCGCCATAGCTCTTGTTGTCAACTGTTATGTGTATACTGTTTACTTAAATCTTAATTAATGACGAAGCTTAAAGGATGTAAGAAATTCATTGGTGATTTATTTTTTGTCTTTTTATTAATTCCTTCACGTAAAATGTTAATGGATAGTTGTGAATATTTAGTTTTTTTTTTTTTACTATTTGATGACTGAAAAAACAGCCCCCATTATTTTCACGCATAAATTCTCTATTTTTAGAACCCGCCGAGCAAGGCTTTATAAACCCGTCAACAAGCATCGTGCCGCGGGAAAACTTCGAGGCGTGAGTGTACCGCGGATGCAAAATACTTTCGATATGATCTACATCAAATTCTGCTTCCCTCTACATTTTAAAAAATTCGTAGGAGTATAAAGGAATATTTATGAGACGTTCTGAGTTTACGAGTGGTGAGGCTGCCTACCCGCTAACATATATTTAATATTTTTTTAGAGGGGTTTTGGCTGCATAACGATATACGAATATCCAGCAGTCTGTCTCTGGCGGACCAGGCTAGCCCCGACCCCTAATTGGATACCTCGTATTGGTGCTTTTTCTGAGCTAGTAGTTATTATGTCCTCGCTATTTTATTATTATTATTTTTAAAGATTTCCATCTCTTATAAAATCAGTGTTTACATTGCATACAAGATGCATCTTGCATGCGGCGTGATCTCTCTCATGACGAGGAAGCAGTTCTTAACGATAAAAAGCTTTGTTATTATTATATAACGCAATCCATGATCATCAGCTGCGTCACAAGATGCCTTCCTTCATAGCCTGACAACCTTTACACGAGATCTTTGACAACACAGGTCTTACGTCCAGGTGACGTAACAGTGGAAGAACGACCCGTAGCTAAAGACTTAATAGGTCACCTGAAGATCAACCAACCCTAACGCTAAGGTAACGCTAACCAAACCTAACCTAACGCTAAGCTAAGCTAGGCTTATAAAGCTAATCCAACCAAACCTAAGCTAACTCCAACCTAACCAACTCTAACATAATTCAAACTAACCTAACCAAGATGAGCCACCCCAGCTTATTTCTCTTGAAGATTTACCACCTTGTCGCCAACCTAACCTAACCTAACCTAATCTAACCTAACTTAAACTAATCTAACACCTCCCAGGTAGCATTAGGGTGGTTAATCTTCAGGTGATCCGACTTAAATTATTCTCATATATTGCCACACAATGCCTACCGCACTAGCTTCTAAGAGCTCTCCACTGGGGCTCTCACCACCACATCTAGGTTCTAAAAGCGATATATTCAGTTTGTTTAGGTATTTATAACCATAACCTCAGCTTGTTCCATTGATTTAACCTCTTCCAACCTCCATAAATTCAGCACCAGCTTGAATTCCAGCTTAATAAGGTCGGCGTCGCTCGGTCCCCCCAGTTTAACTACTGCCAGATTCCCAGTTGCGGTGGGTGGCAGTCTGGGGGAGTAGGTGGCTGCCTCGGGTGGTGGGTGGCTGCCTGGGGTGGTGGGTGACAGCTTGGGGTGGAGGGTGGCAGCCTGTGGTGGGGGTGGCTGCCTGGGGTGGTGGGTGGCAGCCTTGGGGTGGTGGGTGGCAGGGGGGGTGGCTGCCTGGGGTGGTGGGTGGCCTTGGGGTGGTGGGTGGCAGCCTTGGGTGGTGGGTGGGGGTGTTTAAAGGTGAACGGTAAAAATGTCACACTACACTTAAATATCACGAACATGTCAAGTGATAAAACCAAAACATTGTATGGTTAGGTTAGGTTAGGTTAGGTTAGGTTACAATACATGACTCCCACAGATTGACAACACAGTATTATCCTGGCATTATAGGTTTATTTGTATAAGTAATAAAATAAAGTTTATCGACTTTTTTTTGGGGGGTGGGGGGAGGGGGTCACATTTCCACCACAACTTGATTAGGTGATGTGGTTTGGTTAGGATACAGGAACCCATTGTAATTCATGTGGTGGCGATGGTGGTGGTGGTTGTGGTGGTGATAATGAGAGTGGTGGTGATGATGTCTGTGATGGCTCTCAGCTCCTGGTACTCCAGTTGGGATAATCTCAGCACGTTTACTTAAGACTACGGTAGTTTTATCTCAGCTCGGGATAGATCCACTAAGCCAAGCGTCACGTTTACATAAACCATAGGACACGTTTGCATAACTTCAGGATAAATCTATTTATCCCGAGGCCGAGCTACGAGCATCTCTCAGGTAAACTAGACATAATTTTTTTCATGTTTGTGGTTCGTAACTTTTATATTACATAATTTATATGTAAACTGCATGAAAGTCGTCTGAAGGAAAATGAGGAAAATGGAGGTTGTCTGGATGTGACGTTATCATTGAGTCGCTGCTGGGGAGGGAGGCTTACCAGGGGGTGACGTCATCTGGGGAGATAGTTGGCAGAAGAGTCTTAGAGATGTGAGATTCCAGACTGTTGGCAAGGGGCTGACAGCTGCGTTGTGGGAAGTTTTATACAAATTTGAAAACATAAGCAAACAGTAACCTTTATTTCCTATTCCAGAGATACAATACAGTGTATTTACGTTCGTATAGTACTTGATATTAAAACTTTGTGTCGATAAGTGTAACTGGATAGCCTCGCAGTGACCAAACAGTAAGTAAACGCCTGAGGTGTATAGTCAAGTACAACGTGAGACGAGTCGTGATTAGTACTAACTTGGTCGCTGATAGCTGTCTACGGGTCCACAATAACTCATCAACTCATCTAAACCTGATTGTTTTGTTCTGGTCGTCTTCAATCATCTTGTGACGTCGTCGCCCCTGATCGTCATCGCCTACAGCCCAAACATTAAGTATACATCTACTTGACGGATGATTTTTTTTTCATTTCCTCATTTCCTTTGTCTTATTTTTCTGAAGTGAAATTAATGTTTCCTGCCTCGTCCCCTACCTTTGTAAGCAGTGACACTGGTAGTGGGTCCACTGAGTGAGTCCACTGCTGACTGGACGCTGAAACATTTTCGTAACATAATCAGCCCTTAGTTGAGTTATTTAAAGGTGAGACCTTGTCAGGACATCTCGGGCATTGGTCCCTAATTGTTCAAGATTCTGGGCCTACCATTCAGTATCACCCAGGTGACCAGGTCGATTAAATTAATTATTTTTGCAGATACGTAGACAAAGTCACCAGTTTGTGCTGCAGGTATAGCCACTCATTTAGGCAGTTTTGATGTGAGCAATACCCAACGTAACGATTCAATGTGGTCTAGACTCTAGACCCTAGAGTAATTTATTGTCTAGAGTCTGGTGACGATTCCAACTTTTCTAATTTGTCTGTTCCAATAATTATTCAGTTCTTTTTGTTGAATGACATTTTATACTCAGCTGGTGGTTCCTTCTAATCTTATACCAGTTGTTTTAGATACACAGTCGTGCATGATAAACCTCATGCTTCTCATCCTGGCAAGGAACGTTCTCTGAGACAAGCTTCTTAATTATTTTTAGGTCACAATGAGACGAGACATTAATTCTCACGCTGATTCGTGTGATTCACATGAGAAACATAATGGTTCTGTTGGTCCTCCTGCTCCCATATTGCCATATTTTATCCCTCAGTATCCTTGGTACACAGTTGGCATTGACTTATTGAAACTTCCATTAAGAGAGAAATTTTATCAGTATTTGTTTGTTGCTATTGATAATTTTTCTCGTTTCCGTGTCCTAGCTCCAGCCCCAGCACGTATTTTTATTTATAATGTTATTTGCCTTATATTCCGCCAGAGGTGTTACTCTCAGATAATGTCACAGAATTCAGTAATGCCGTATTAGAAGAAATTTGTGAAAAGTTAAATATACGTAAATACAATATTGTCCCTCATCATCCTGCCTCCAGCGGGCTCGTTGAGAGTATCGGACGGGATGAGTGGATTCCACAGGTCCACCCAACAGTGATACCTGCCTGTATGAATGATGTCTGCCAGTATGAGTGGTTAGTGAGGTGATTTCTGCCAGTATGAGTGTATAGTGAGGTGATGTCTGCCAGTATGAGTGTATAGTGAGGTGATGCCTGCCAGTATAAGGGGATACTGAGGTGATATCTGGCAGTATAAGTGTACAGTGAGGCGATGTCTGCCACTATGAGTGTAAAGAGAGTTGAGTTGCCTTGATACAGTCACTAATGAGTAGAAAAAGTAGGTTTCCGTATTAATACAATATATAACACGAGAGATAACATGGAACGTTACCTCATAGGGTCGATTAATATTGGCGAGTTTTCCTCAAACTTTACACTTATATTATTATATGAATCATTGAACATTATTTTACAGCAGTTGAGGGTGTGTGGGGGGAGAGGTAGGGTAAGGGATGAGTCTACACGATGGTCCGTCACTGCAGTGCGTGTGTTGTAGTACAGGTCGCGTCTCTGTGTTGGCTACGTTATGGCAACATGTTCTCGTTACAGTTAAAGAAAACAATTATGTTTAAGGTATTTTATTTCAGTGTTTCAATCCAACTTGATCCAACTGCACAGGATACGTCAGGTCGCTCTAGTCTCTGTTAGTGCAGTAATGAACACACGCTACCTTTCATCATGGGGGGAGGGGGGGGTACAGGAGGGCAGATGACAAGAAGTCGCAAGAATGTTTGACCAACAGGGGAAGCTGCCAGCAGACTTTGTGGTACCGGTAATCCGTCGCTGACCGCCACATTAATCACTCTTCCACTTGTTACTGACGTGATCCTGGTCTTGGTTTCCAGCTGTGTTTGGCCAACAAGACATCAATAGTCGTCAAGCACTGGACACTTGAAGGGTATTTAAGAGTAATATATATATATATATATATATATATATATATATATATATATATATATATATATATATATATATATATATATATATATATATATATATATATATATATATATATATATATATATATATATATATATATATATATATATATATATATATATATATATATATATATATAGCTTGACTCGCTGGAGGACAGTGGGAGTGGGGAGGGGGGTATGGGAGGAACAATACAAGTTATCATAGAAACATAAAATAAAGAACGAGGGAAACTACACAAGGCCTATTGGTGTTTGGTAACATTTTCCACTCATTCACAAATCTACTCCCGAACCAATCTATGCCGAATTCCTTCCCCCATCTTAATTTCTCTAACTTAAAGATGTTGCTCCTGACTTAATAGTTTAAGTACCTTAATGATATCAAATTTATTTAACTCCATCCTTCCATTTACACAGTGTGATCATATTGCCCCTCGCTCTACGTCTCTCAAGAGAATGCAAATTTAGTTTCTTAATCCGTCTCTTTACGGAAGGTTCCTAATACCTGGGATTAACTCTATTATCCTTTTCTGAATGTCTTCTGTGGAATCAATATCCATTCTGTAGTGCGGTGACCAGAATTGGACCGCATAATCCAAGTGAGGTCTAACTAACGCAAGATACTGTTGTAAAATAACACAACTGCTCTTGTTACTAACTCACCTAGATAGTGAACCATTGAGCCCTAGTACTGTACTTTGTTAGCCTTATTTCGCACGTAAGCGTTTTGATGTCTACGTCATAGGTCCATAAACCTTTCTCACAAACAAATTGTTCAGTTAATAGCTGGTTCCCCTATTTCTGTCTCCTGGCCTTACAACTCTTTCATTATTTGTCCACCTACTCTGTCTATATGCATTGTTTCTATACTTGTACCGTCTGTGTACAGTTCATGCCGAATAAAAACTACTTTACTGAATATCTATTTATTTATCTGGCTGTTTTTCTGTCCGTCTTAACCAAAACACGGCGTTAAGAGAGTGGCTGTGTAGAGAGAGAGAGAGAGAGAGAGAGAGAGAGAGAGAGAGAGAGAGAGAGAGAGAGAGTACGTCCAGGTATCTGAAGTGGTCACCTTAGCTGCAGAGAGATCCATATGTATGAAGTACCGGGAGATGGCCGCCTCAACCCTCACAACTTTCCGCCTCTACTCCTTGGTTTGGTTAAGATGACGGGGTCGTTATAATCTCTCTCTCTCACACACACACACAGAGTATTCCAAAATGCACACATCTGGTGATTCTCCTTTTCTGATTTGCATACTAATTAGACCTGTTAGTATATATACCAACAGTACAGCGTCCCTACTATCACAACGAGCACTGTATGACCCTAACTTAACCCCCCTCAGGTAGCTCTAGGGTGTTTAATAAGGTGAAATATGCTTGGGTGCCTAATCTTCAGGTGGTACTCCCCTCATACCACAGGTACTAATACACCACTTCTCTGGGTACTGTTGTATACCTTCACCAGATCTTCGAGTAGACGATACATCTTACCATTTCACTGTAAAACTTTCCCCAGAATATACCGCATCTTGTAGGTAGCATCCATAGTTTTCTTCCCTTTCCTGAACACATAACATAGATGCAGTAGGTCATCAGTATTCAGCCTCTCGTCTACTCTCCGGGCGGACCAGCATTTTAACTTAACGTCCACGTAGGTAATATTTCTACAAATCTTAAAAAAAAAATAGTCTACACTCCGCCCCAGCACCTTCATATAGCGACTCCATTACCTTTATCCCTTTTTTAGATTCGACAGTCCTTGATGTCACCCTTCCATTTGTACTGTCGGCCTTGGCACTATCAGCCTTTTCCATCAGTACTTCAGTCTATTTCCGTCACTTTACACTTCCCTTAACAGATCCAGCTGCCACTCCTCCCCCCTCACCGTCCATCACCTTCACCACCATCTTCGCCTCCTCCTTCGGGATATCCACGGGAACAACATTGGTGATTTTATTAACCAAATATTTCTTACTTGAATGAACGTGTGGGTCCTCATCTCCAGGCCCAGTAAGCCATTTTGTCTAATTGTAGTCGAATACTGTATACCAAAGTCTGCCTTGCTCACTGGGTCCGTTTTTGTTGAAATCAGTCTCATTTCAATTGATGGTTTGTTTTGATTCGACATAGAGTACGGGTACAGAGAACGCCGCGGTTTACATGCCGGAAGCCTCCACAACGGAAGCTGTGTTCAGGGTTGGTTCAAGAAACTCGTTCCTTCACAGAGCCAACACCAGACCCATCAGCTATACGTTCAGTGCATTTACGGAGAGTTTATTCTACAAACAAAATGCCCGACACAGGTAGTTTAATGGAGTTTGGGAGGCACTGGCGTTTATTTTCTGAATTAAAGCAGCTCTTAGACGTATAAACTCCCTCCAAGCGACACTCACTACCTTTCAGTTCGTATTCCCTTGTGAGTTTGTTTGAACCAAGTGTTTTGACTTGAGTAAACAAGTAGACTGAGTTGTTTTATGTCCGTACATGAGATGGTGTAATGTTGGTGGACCAGTGAGGAGTTTGGTTAAGTGAATACTGATAATAAAGTAAGGAGTTGAGGAAGGCGGCGGGTCTCACCCCTCCTCCCTCACCCCCCAGCCATAAAGAGCACGTGGCGGCCCTGTAGTGGTGTTATTACTCCCTCCCTCCCTCCCTCCCTCCCTTCCTCCCGCCTCAAGGAACACCTCCTCTCGGTCAGCTCTACTGCGATAAGGATAGAAATTCTCTGCAAAATGCTGCTCACTGAGGATTCTGTAAATTGCTTCACTTCTGTATATATATATATATATATATATATATATATATATATATATATATATATATATATATATATATATATATATATATATATATATATATATATATATATATATGTGTGTGTGTGTGTGTGTGAGAGCTAAGTTTGTGGAAGAGACTGGAAGGTGAGGCTCCGTGACGGCACTCTGGAAAGTTTTGCGACGAGCGTCAACAGTATTCCTGGCATATTTTTGTATAACTGTCTTCTCCTCCACCTCCTTTCACCCGCCTTCTCCCTCCTGTCGTCCCAGACAACCTCCGACTGTAGGTTAAAAGGAAGGCCTCGGGACATCTTAGGAAACTTGAATAATGAGCCGACATGATGGAGACAACATTTCCTCGTTGAGGTAAATAACGTTATAAAGTGTAATATGAGCGGCTGTACTGGCCCAGGTGACCAGCCGTCCCCAAACTGGGTGGCCATGGTGCCGCTCATAAAACCTTGTTTATTTGTGCTCCATGTGTATGTTTTAGTGAGTCTCAGGTGGGCGGCAGATGGCTGGGGATAGTGTGTTGTGCTGGCGTCACCACCACTGCCTCGGCTCTTTAATGCTAACAAAACACACTATCGACTGACACTGTACAGGTTGTCGAAATTAACCTTCTGATGCCACTCATACTCACATATTCTCACACAACGCCTCCTCCTCCTGACACACAACACCACCGTCTGACACACAACACCACCGTCTGACACACAACACCACCGTCTGAGACACAACACCACCGTCTGACACACAACACCACCGTCTGATACACAACACCACCGTCTGGACACACAACACCCACCGTCTGACACACAACACCACCGTCTGAGAATATGTTGAGACCACCGTCTGAGACACAACACCACCGTCTGACACAACACCACCGTCTGACACACAACACCACCGTCTGACACACAACACCACCGTCTGAGACACACAACACCACTGTCTGACACACAGCACCACCACCTGACACACAATACCACTGTCTGACACACAACACCACCGTCTGAGACACACAACAACACCACCGTCTGACACACAACACCTCCAAGGCCTGACACACAACACCACCGTCTGACACACAACACCACCTTGTCTGAGACACAACACCACCGTCTGACACACACATAACACCACCGTCTGAGATACACAACACCAATTGTCTGACATACACAACACCACCGTCTGAGACAACACCACCGTCTGACACACAACACCACTGTCTGAGACACAACACCACCGTCTGACACACAACACCACCGTCTGACACAAACACCACCGTCTGAGACAACACCACTGTCTGACACACAACACCGCCTCCTGTCTGACACATAACGCCACCCGTCTGACACACAACACCACCGTCTGAGACACAACAACACCACCGCCTGACACACAACACCACCGTCTGACACACAACACCACCGTCTGACACACAACACCACCGACTGACACACAACACCACCGTCTGACACACAACACCACCGTCTGACACACAACACCACCGTCTGACACACAACACCACCGTCTGACACACAACACCACCGTCTGACACACAACACCACCGTCTGACACACAACACCACCGTCTGACACACAACACCACCGTCTGACACACAACACCACCGTCTGACACACAACACCACCGTCTGACACACAACACTGGCCCGACACACAACGCCACCGTCTGACACACACAACACCACCGTCTGAGGACACAACACCACCGTCTGGACACTAATACCACCTGTCTATATACACACCATCCATCTGACACACAACACCACCGACTTGACACACAACACCACCGGGTCTGACACACAACACCACCGTCTGACACACAACACCACCGTCTGAGACACAACACCACCGCCTGACACACAACACTACCGCCTGACACACACCGCCACCGCCTGACACACAACAGACCACCGTCTGAGACACAACACCACTGTCTGACACACAACACCACCGTCTGAGACACAACACCACCGTCTGACACACAACACCACCGTCTGAGACACAACACCACTGTCTGACACACAACACCACCGACTGACACACAACACCACCGTCTGACACACAACACCACCGTCTGAGACACAACACCACCGTCTGACAACACCACCGTCTGAGACAACACACTGTCTGACATACACAACACCACCGCTCTGGAGACACAACACTACCTGTCTGACACACACAACGCCTCCAATGACATTAGCAACACCACCGTCTGACATATACCACTGCCTGATACACATGCCACCGTCTGACACACACCAATGTCTGACACACAACACCACCGTCTGAGACACAACACCGTCTGGTATACCACCAACAGCCTGGACACACAACACCACTGTCTGAGACACAACACCACCGTCTGACACATACAACACCACCGTCTGACACATAACACCACCGTCTGAGACACAACACCACCGGGTCTGACACAACACCACCGCCTGAGACACAACACCAACTGTCTGGATACATAACACCACCGTCTGACACACAACACCACCGTCTGAGACACAACACCACTGTCTGAGACACAACACCACCGTCTGACACATACAACACCAATTGTCTGACATACAACACTATTCGTCTGGAGACATTAACACCACCGACTGACACACAACACCACCGTCTGACACACAACACCACCGTCTGACACACAACACCACCGTCTGACACACACAACACCACCGTCTGACACACAACACCACCGTCTGACACACAACACCACCGTCTGAGACACAACACGGCCGTTTAGCACACGATCTACAGGTAAACTAAGATGGGGTGTCTAATCTCTACGTGATCCATCCTTTGGTATACTGTATGTGTTTTAGGATGTAGTGAAAAATGTTACTATATCGTACATGTTGTTAAGAGGAGTGAGGCGAGGTGGCTCAGATCACGTATAAACACACACGTGTATAGATCTGGCCTACCGTGTCATTACCTGTAGTATGAGTGTTATTGTAGCACGTTAATGACCCGTATGTGTCCCAGGTGAGGAGGTATAGCCAGTCACAGTTAATGACCCACAGGTGTGCCGGGTGGGGAGGTATAGCCAGTCACAGTTAATGACCCGCAGGTGTGCCAGGTAGGGAGGTATAGCCAGTCACAGTTAATGACCTGCAGGTGTGCCAGGTAGGGAGGTATAGCCAGTCACAGTTAATGACCTGCAGGTGTGCCAGGTAGGAAGGTATAGCCAGTCACAGTTAATGACCTGCAGGTGTGTCGGGTGGGGAGGTATAGCCAGTCACAGTTAATGACACTGCAAGGTGTGTCGGGTGGGGAAGAGCTCTAACCAGTCTGATTAACTGACGCAGGGTATATCGGGTGGGGAGATATAGCCAGTCTGATTAATGACCTGCAGGTGTGCCAGGTGATGAGGGAGGTATAGCCAGTCTGATTAATGACCTGCAGGTGTGTCGGGTGGGGAGAATATAACCAGTCACAGTTAATGACCCTGGGTGTGTCGGGTAGGAAACATAGCAGTCTGATTAATGATGACCTGCAGGGTGTGCCAGGTGGGAAGTATAACCAGTCTGGTTAATGACCTGCAGGTGTGCCAGTGAGGTATAGCCAGTCACAGTTAATGACCTGCAGGTGTGTGGTAGGGAATATAACCGATAAATTTATTGACACTGCGGTGTGCTGGGTAGGGAGGTATGATCTGATTAATGACACAGGTATGTCGGTGAGGAGGTATATCAGTGCAGTTGATCTGCAGGTGTGCCAGGTAGGGAAAGTATAGCCAGTCTGATTAATGACCTGCAAATTATTACTTGGTAGGGAGGTATAGCCAGTCACAGTTAATGACCCACAGGTGTGCCGGGTGGGGAGGTATAGCCAGTCACAGTTAATGACCCGCAGGTGTGTCGGGTGGGGAGGTATAGCCAGTCACAGGGTACAGTCTGGTGGAACTTACCTGTACTGGTTAAGGAAGGTTTCTTTCTCTTAGTAATTAACTTGAATGTTGTTTTATGTTTTTGTCATCGTCAGTGTTGCTGAACCTACCTCGGTCAAGGAGGGAGGGAGGGAGGGAGAGAGATGGAAGCGGTCAGGAAGAGGGTAGGGACTAGGGAGGGAGGATAACGGTTAGGGAACGAGGGAGTGGGGGGAGGGAAGGTGGTGTTCAGGGAGGGGGTAGGGAGGGTAACTGGGAGGTGGAGAAAGATTTAACATTGTTATTATGACAAAGTGACAGTAAATTAAACCTGACATGATTACAAACGACCAACACATGAGAGGGTTATTATGTGGTGACTGTAGTGTTGTTGTTGTTGTTGATGTGACAGTGAAACACCGAAATATGTACATGAAGGATTAGGTTAGGTTAACGTTAGGGTGATTAATCTTAAGGTGAAATAAACTTAAATTAATTCCAAACGTAAATGAAAGTTCAAGTGGGTGCTGTAGGCTTGTCGTCCCCCATAAGGAATAGACTAGGCCATGTTATAGTACACAAGGAGGCAGCGTGGTCGGCACTGTATTCAATCCCCTTCACTTTCCCCATCTGTAAAGGTAGGTACCCATTCTCAGCTGGGTGAATTTTAACAATATTATGCGAGATGCTAGAAGACTCTTTGATAGGTCTCCCACCCTCTGCGTGAAGTATTTCTTTACTTACAGTCGTCAAGGAATATGTTATTCGTTCTTCGTGACAACTTGACGAGCTTGAAATGGGAAGGTATCTGGATTTTCGTCTTCCATTCCTTTCAGGATTGTGAAGTCACTTTGAGGTTCGCCCAGTCTTGTCTGACGAGTTGTCAGTTGCAAGGCTTTGAACCCTACGGTGTGTTTGGTTAATAATATCTTTAAAAATGGAATAGTAGTATTTCTTATGAAATAAGTATTTTTTACATAACTAACTTATAATAAGCACGATGAAAACATAAACATCTTAGGTAGAGGGACGCCCCTTTCTTAATTTTAAATTTTTGATAATCATTTTATGTACCAACCTAAAATACACGTTATTTTTTATTTATATATTTATTTTATTATTTTTTTTTTTGGCTGGGAATAGCCCACCCGGGCACAGGTCATCGACCCACAACGGGGCCTGGGGGGGCGAAAAAATAAGAGTAAAAAAAAAAGAAGAGAAAAAGTCTATATTAATCTACACCACGAAAATGCTGGAAAACCAGCTTTTTGAAGTGAGATAGATTGTAAGAGCATGGAAACACAGAAGAAGGCAGAGCATTACACAGTTTGGCAGTGTGAGGAAAGAAAGATGTACTGTAACAGGGAGGTACTACCGCCTGGAAAGATATTGGAAGCATAATGTGTTGTCTAATGGTAGACCCTGCTGCCATATGGCATCACGAAAATAGTGACCAAGTCTTAGGTTGCTGATCTGACTTTCTGCCTCATTTACACACAATTGCAGGGTCTCAATTATTTCTTTTACAATTGACAACACAACATACATATATTGTTTCTCACTTTGATCTTTTTTTTCATATTTGTATTTCTTTATGGTTCTGTATTATTATTATTATTATTATTCCATTTTCGCCCCTCAGGCCTCGATGTGGGTCAGTGACCTGTGCCCGGGTGGGTTAATCCATGTAAAAAAAAAAATAGTGTGACAGACATCCACACAAACGGTGGGCATCGCGGGCAAGACGAGTGTTACGAGCCCACGGCCTTGCCGCGGTACACGGGATGCCAAATCCACCGAACAATGCCCGGTAAAGTACCTGTAAAAGAGAGAGTGAAGCAACATTGCGATGAAGAGAAAGGGAAGAGAGATTATCGACTAAAGGAGGAGAGTTAATAAGACGAAGTTCCTTTGATTCCACTCTTATCTAACAGTTGGACAGAAGAAGAGCCACCCCAGATATGAGAGCAGTGCTCCAAGTTAGGATGAATGAATCCCTTATATACTTGAAGCAACTGCTCTGGAGTGAAGTAGCTACGGCATCTGTACAGCATTCCCAGCTTTCGGGAGGCAGCTTCAGCAATGTTGAGGATGTGTGGCTTCCATGACATATAAAGGAAATGGTGAGGCCTAGCATATCTATTTCAGAATTTGGCAAAATGGTTGCGTCCTGAAGTATGATTGGTGGGAGATCTATTTTGGAAAGTGTGATTGGTAAATAATGTTTTATTACTATTAAATACTTCAATTGTTGAAGTGCATCCATACATTAACAACATCACGTCACACCCACCTTGTGAACCACTCAGCGGACAGCTTCCGTCGCTTTCGACCAATCACAGGATAGCCTTCTCAGCGTGTAACCTCACAATGATGATAACGACACGACGCCAAGAAGTTTGTTTCAAAAGCTTACTAGATATCCTGGCGGTTGGTCTGTTAGTTTCTCTACCTTCATTGTTCAGTGTTTGTACAGTGTTTGGTCGGGGTCATACTGGATAACAAACACGTTCTCACATCTGACCCGGTGATTGAACCCAGGGCGTTGATGAGAAGCATCTGCGTTATCACTGTTGCTGAAAATGCAGCAATACCGACACCATTTAACCATTAAAGCAATTTAAGCACTGACGCACCGTACAGCACTTGATTTAGTGAATGATGACACTTTTAGTAAAGAATAATATACAGTACATTTATGAAAGACTTAATGCAGTTGCTTGCTTTACGTAAATACTGTACTTTACAAAAAAATGCAAATGCAAAATAAATATGGAATAGTATTGCGCAATAAATTTTATTATTATTTTAAACGAATACTGTAATATAAATGTAATGTTTAATGCTTTTTGTGCAAGTCATATTCTTGTGTTTTCAGACATGTTCTAAGTATCTCTAAGTCATGTTATAGTTCTAAGTCTTGTTTTACACCTCACTATTGAAGTGTTGTAATTTCCTACAAGCCAGTCAGGTGTTACTTTCATTTTCTCCAATTAAATCATGTAAACACTGTATTAATACTCAGTTGTGCTCTAAATAATACAACAAATTAATTTACTCTTTCGTTCTCAGTGAATAATAATGATTAATGTAGTAATTAATGATAACAAACACACTCAAAGAAAAAGAGGCGCCGTGATTGGTTCCTGGTGATTGAGATATGATTGGTTCCCTGTTAATGACTGTGTTAGCGAACTTAGCGGCTGGTTAATCAATCGGTTAGTGTGAGACCGCCACAGGTAATGAGTTCGTGTGTCATGTGCTGTGCTCCTCGAAGGCTGACTGAGAGAAATTGTGACTCGCTGAACATTGGTGTAAGGGGAGCTTGATGTGGGTAGTGATAGTGATTTTAAAGTAGAAAGATGGAAAATAACTTGACTAATGAGATAAAACTCGACAATTCGTGACGGAAGGCGCGGGTCACTTGCCTCCATCCTTCACTCATTTTCACGCCATTGAGGAGTTGCTGCTCGTGATTGATGAGGTATGTGATAATATCGTGTTATTTTTTTTATATATGCAAGAATTTTTTTTTTGCAATTTTTAAATTTCGTTTCTACAAGAGCATTATACAGTATTGAATATGTTAGGGAAATTTGATTGTTTGTGTTGATTATTGGGTAGTTCTGTAGTTATCTCAATGTAACTATCTGTCCTGTAGTTGTGAGTTTTTATTGTATAAGAAAACTTTTTGTTATTTTCCAACTACGAATCGGACATTGAAAGCTGAAACGTTGATTTAATGCGTCGACTTTAAAATGCCGATATTTTTTGAAGCGACTCTGGTGTTTTGTTCCAACATTTTTTAAACGTAATATTTATGAGGTATGATGTATTGTTTTAAAACTCCGTATCCGTCTGGTTTTTTTTTTATTCTCTTAAAATTTTGTGAGTTTTGTTACTTAAATACACCTAAGTGAGAACATACCACGTTTTTCATGTGCAAAATTACCGGTACACATGACTTACGTGCTTAATTAATTGTTCAAAAAAATGAATGAAAGAACCACTGCCTCATTGAGTGATATATATTGCTTAGTTTTGCCGTATTCAATGTTTCGTTCTTGATAAATCAGAGCTTAGTGATGGTTTAGTGAACACCATGGTAATTTTTTTTTTACCAAGAAGGCTTACAAAATTACGGTCAGGGACAACTTTGTAAAGAATTGGTTTAAAAAATAAATTCCATGGCTCCCTATCCTGTGGCACGACAATCACTAAAAAAATGGATTCCTTTGCTCTTTGGTAGGAAATATTGAACCAGAGAGTAAATTTTGGTTGCAACTAGAGTGAGGATAAAGATTTCTGTATCAATGAATTTTTTTTTTTGAAATGTCAGTAGAAGTGGAAACGTGCGAGCAATAGCATCGCTGTCGGTGAGGGGGAAGGGTCAGTTACCTGTACCAGTTTCCCTTACCACCAGTCCTGAGTTAAAGTAGATACGTGTTCGTTGGCTTCAATATGTTGGTGCATGAACAACCTCTTAGTGCTGCAGAACAATGGCGGAGTGTTTTAGCTCAGTAACTGGGATACTGGATGGACTACTTTACAACGTTTTATGATAGTGTAAACACCTTTCAGAAGATGATGTTTGGCAGCGCATGACGTCAGTGTTTTTAATCACCTTGATGTATGTATTTTATGTCCGAGTTTTCACCGATGAACATGAAAGGATTATGTTTATGGAGGTCAGTGCTGACGACACACTATCAACACGAGTGGGTGTAAGGACAGAGGTGGTAGATGTAACGCCGCTGTCAGTGTGTAGAACAGAAGCAATAGTTGTAGTGCCGCCCGTGTATAGGTTGAGGCAGAGGCAGGGCCACCTCACACAGGAGGTGCCCCCAGCACAGCCCGGCAACAAGAGGGACTCGCCGGGTTGACTGTGTCTGCTCGCTCATGATCACCTTTAAGTAGTTGCGCCCCCCACTCGTCTCTTCCAGCTGACCGAGGACATCTCAGCCCCCGTCTCTTCCACCTGACCGAGGACGACTTAGCGCCGTCTCTTCCACTTGACCGAGGACGATTTAACTCCGTCTCTTCCACCTGACCGAGGACGGCTTAGCCCCCGTCTTTTCTACCTGGCCGATGACATCTCAGCCCCGTCTCTTCCACCTGACCGAGGACGACTCAGCCCCCGTTTTCACACCCTGCCCGCTGAGCCACCTTAATCCCTGCTGATTGGCACACACACACACACACACATTCATTCTCTCTTTCTCTCACTCAAATATCTCTCTCTCTCTCTCTCTCTCTCTCTCTCTCTCTCTCTCTCTCTCTCTCTCTCTCTCTCTCTCTCTCTCTCTCTCTCTCTCTCTCATACTTAAGACTTAAGACTCTCCAACACCAAAGCCTTACTCTCAATGCTTGTCCTGGTACTCGTAAACCTTGCCTTCAGAATAATGAATCACCTGTACTGTAGATTAACCCCCTATCCTTAATTCACCTGTAGATTAATCCCCCTCTTAATTCACCTGTAGATTAATCCCCCTCTTAATTCTCCTGTAGATTAACCACCTTAACGTTACCTGGGGTTTATGCTGTGTTATGTTGAGCAAGGTCAGCGTTGTGGAGGTTGATAATAAGGTTAGGTTAGGTTAGATTAGGTTAGCGTTAGGGTAGTTAATCTTAAGGTTAGTTTCGCGTTAGGATGGTTCAATATAAAGGTGAATTAAGCTGGGGTGGTTTATCTTCAGGTGATGCCAAAACAAATACTAATAATGAAACCTGGCCAGTGTGGGAGTGTCTGTCTCAGCGCCTGAATGTTTCCAGAGCGGTTCAGGTATGAGCTAGATCGTGTTTGCTTTTGCAGGCTGGCGGATTTGTTGATGGTGCCGGGAAAATCCTGTAAACATCCTCTCCTGCGGCAAAAACCCTCACAGACGCTGCCGCCTTGCTGGAGTCGTGCTCGGTATGAGGTTAGGTTTGGTTACGTTAACGTTATAGCCAAAGATGTATGTCTCCAAAATGTGAACGTTTTCAAATATCTTCAGGTGTTTTGACGTAGTGACGTCCGTTTTGACTTGTTGATTGTTAGTTGTTTGAGGTAAATATCGATGTTTTAGCAGACGAAACCGGTCAAATGCGTGGTGCGCGGTGAATATTATATACCGTAGAAGAATATGGTTGCTAAGTAAATATTTATGCATTCAATTAACACAAAATAAGTTAATTTTTTTCTCGAGTGTTTATTTTATGTAAATATTGCGACATTGTACTTAATGTTTTGGATTTTAATCACACACAGACACACACATACAGTACTAATTCTACTTTGCTGTCACTCGAAATCGAGTATGACGATCATCCAGCTATGATATAATAATGTGAGTTATTAGGGATTAAGGGATGTCACCTATAGGTTGGTGAGTTTTGAGGTGACTAAAGAGGCTGATACGGGACCGGCAGAGTCGTTCACATTCGTTGCTCATGTGGATGGCTCCATCTAGTGCGGGAGAGTGGCAGTGTCTTTCCGGCGTTGGCGCTTGACTGTCTCGGTATACAGTCGGCCCTACTCGAAAGTATTGACACCTTCTCGTGTGGTGCTCCTCCAAGCGTTACGATGTGGATTAATCGACTCCCAGGTGAGGGGTCGATTTGACACTTTTCAGGTTTGTCTTAAGACTATCCTTATACCTTTTCAATTGCCCGCCGGCGTTACGTTTACTATTCGTTAGGTGACTGTAAAGTAGCTGCTTTGGCAGTCTACTGTCGTCCATGCGGGTAACATGGCCAGTCCAGCGTAGTTGTTCATGGATAATGCTAACCTGAAAAGCCACGCAAGAAAGATGAGAGGGAAAGGTACCTGAAGAAGAGTGACCGCGGAGATCTTCATCCACACAAACTACGAGTAGATAAGTTTCCTTGGATGTGGTGACAACAAGAAGGAACTGTTTGTCTTCTTGGTAGACCACATCGTGAGAAACAGATAGATAAGGTAGTGACCACAACAAAAAGACCTTCCGCACTTCACAGTCAAAAGTTGTACGTAAGTTTCTCCAGGTTTCACCCTTGCAGGAACGAGGAGTCGGATACAAGAATCAGATCACGCGACCACAGGAAAGCCATGATCAGAACTGTTGGCATTGGTGTGGTAATTCTGGCAGTCGTCAACCATGAGCTCGATGAACTGTAGGTAGCCACTTGACACTAGTGTGCCAAGTGGCTACCTCTATTTATCTCATTGACTGTCACGTGTCCAGTTTCAACAAAATTGGAAAGAAGGCGGTGCAGGGGTGTATGAACACATCACAATGTAATTTTGTGGCTGTACACTGCCCAGTCTCACCTCACTGACATTGGCATGACAATCATTGAGAGGTTTGTTGTGTTCCTGCACGACTGGACCAACAATGAACATGATGTGGACAGTGCCAGAGTGGACCTCTTCCTAAAGACAGCACACCAGATTGAAAACATTCCGCCGTTATGTGCAGCACTCGTGCTGTATAATGAAACAGCTGTATACCAAGCCGGCCACATCAGGGACACTCCTTACCTGCACTTGTGCTCCCTGGTCCATGTGAATGGGGCTAGGAACATGACATTGGCAGCCGTTTTGCACATATCTATCTCAAGCATCCGAGACCTGCTTGGAAAGGTTGCATTTTTACTAACTGAAGTGTTTGTATAATGAGCTAATACTGTCGAAATATATTTTATGATCTTGAATAAGACATGTAATGGGAATTATGACGTAAAAGTCTCAGGTAGCGAAATGACCTGGTAGCGAAATACTCTAGTAACGAAAACACTGGTAGCGAGCTGACCATTAGCGAAATATCTGGGAACGAAATGTCCAGTAGCTAACTGTTCGGCCACCGCTGTGTGCCTGCAGTGGTGAGTGTTGGTAATGGGAGGAGACGCAGCAGGAACTACTAATGACCGAGATAATAGTTGGCTACGCCGCCCTTCTTTTTTTAAGTGAGGTATATTTTTCATGTTTTTCATTTATTGTGCTTGTTTCTACCCTCATTTTATCATGTATTAAAAACTTATAAAAGAAATATTTGCAAGTACCGTAAGCAATTTACAGCGACACGCCCTGTTACCAGCCTCTCCTTCCGCTCTTCTTTTTCTGCCGTGCCAATTTTTGCTGAGTGTTTATTATCCACTCTTTTAGTTCTCCTTTATATTTTCATCTGCTTTGTTTTCTATTTTGTATTAGTTTTTAAATTGGCCAGAGAAAACAAGATTTTTGCTGGCCATTTTGAATTACGTAATCAAACCCTAAGATGTTAAAATCAATGTCACTACGTTTATACACAACGCACACAACCATACAGCTAATATTTTATGGCTGTTACGTGAAAAGGGAATGTCGACAGCATACATCTCTAGCTTTGTTGGGGACATGCTAGGTATGGTGTGTCGCCGCGTTCATCAGCATCTGTGGGTAAACCTTGTCACCTGCAACAAGAGATGTTGTGTTGAACTCGTGATCATACAACAACGAACACACACTCTCTCTCTCTCTCTCTCTCTCTCTCTCTCTCTCCCCGTTTGGAGCCAAGATTATGTTATATTTCGTAAATTAAAACTTTAAAACAACTACAACACCGCAGGTCTTAAAATACGTGGACTCATCTCTTATTTATTATATATGCGTGCCTGAAGTACTGTACACTGTATTCATAATTAAACATTAAACCATCGCCCTCGAAGTGTTTTACCCTATTATTATTATTTTATTATTATTATTATTATTATTATTATTATTACTGTGTTATTGATGTTATTATTATTATGGTTGTTGATATTATTGTTATTAGAGTTGCCTATTTCGGCCACATAAGGTTCAATGTGACCATCCGGTATGGGCTCACCTCCACACCTCTCACTCAAGACACACAGGAGACGTGTTGGCTGCTTACTGTTGGAAGGATAAGGACTCGAGGACAACTGAGATTACCTGACTTAAATCTGGTTGAGAGGATGAAGAGTGAGAGGGTGCAGAGAGTGTCATGATGGGGAAAAATCCGTCACTATGGGTTATTTCACTGTCGATAAGAAGGTAGACTTGCGTAGTGAGTTAGAGAAGGCCCTTAGGAATGACTACCAGCTAGGGACTGTGCGGATACAACATACTGTAAAGTTAAGTTAGGTTCTCATTTACAGCTAGGTGGCCTGGGAGTCCCCGGAATCGAACCAGTAACTTTTAGGAGAGGAGGAGAACACTGTATCCACTCGACCGCCGCACTTTTATTAGTAATGCAATTAAAATTTATGATCGCAAATTTTTTTCTTAATAAACCCGAGACCACAGTTGTCTTTCCCTTCCCCGTTCGTGTCTTGTATTAAAAGTGAACACATTAATGCAGGCGGAGTCCAGGCTGCTACACCTTATACAACTCCAGTTACTCGCTTCTAGGAGTTATGGTAATGAATCATGAGTGACTGGCATGTTGTGGCACGCTAACATGCATTCTACAGATCACCTGATGTTTAGCCCTTAATTAAGCTTATTTAATATGGTGATTAAAAACCCTAATGCTACCTTGGAGTCAGGTTAGGTTAGCATTAGAATTAATAATCTTAAGGTGAAATAAGCGGTGGGGCTAATCTTCAGGTGGTCTCTTTTTACCAACAGTAGGAATGATAATGTTATGCTGTGCCCTCACTCCACTACACAGTTCTCCTGGGGTGCTCCACCTACCCCCTCCTAAGCTGCTCCACCTACCCTCCTCCTAAGCTGCTCCACCTACCCCCTCTAAGCTGCTCCGCCTACCCTCTCCTCCTAGGTTCATAGTCCCCATGTGTTTTAACCACTCAATAAAAATCTTATTTGTTGAGAGGGGGTGAGAGGAGCCGTCAGAACACAACCTTGATCTTTCTGGTAATAATAAAACAGGTTATATTAATTATGTATACTCTCTGATTAAATAATTACGTTTTATCTTTGAATAATTAATATAGGTTTCCTCTTTGTTTAATTAATTGTTTTATCTTTGAATAATTAGATAAGAGTTCTTCTGTGTTTAACTAATTGCGTTTACTCTTTTGTTTACAGTTACCATGCGGCAGTTTCATCGACCTCACTACGTCAATGAAGATAGGTGAGTAGAGATGCCTGTACCTGCCCTCACTGACAACTTCATGTTCCTGCGGTAAATTCCCTTCATCTGATAATGAAGGCAGATGGCTGAATGTAAATTGCTCTCTACTGAATACAAATGAATGAAGGTGAATTATCAGGGGAGTCACAAACTCTCTGGTAATTAATCTCTTGTATTAATGGAAAGTTCTCGATTTTGGCAGGAGGTAGGGAGTGTGTGTGTGTCTTTCTTGAGTACTCCCTGCAATGCGCGTTTTCTTTGTGATGCAGTAATACATATCTGATGATTATTCCCCCCCCCTCCTCCTCCTCCTCCTTATTTTACCTGATGATTAACCACCCTACCGCTACTTAAAGGGGGTTGATTAGATTAAGTTAGCGCTATGGTGTTTTAATCTTCAGGAGAATTAAGCTAGGGTGTCTAATCTTCAGGTGAAATAAGCAAGGGGGGTTAATCTTCAGGTGATATTTTATATATAATCGTTTCATGTTTTTTTCCTCGTGATGGACATACGAGTGTGTTCTACAGATTCAATAAGATAAAAAAAATAGTTATTTTTATCTCAAAGACCAAATTTTCCCTGGTATATTGTCTTTTTTCGGTAATGGAGGTGAAGTGGCGTTTGAGTTCACCTGAAGATTAGACACCCTAGCTTATTACACCTGAAGATTAGACACCCTAGCTTATTACACCTGAAGATTAGACACCCTAGCTTATTACACCTGAAGATTAGACACCCTAGCTTATTACACCTGAAAGATTAGACACCTAGCTTATTACACCTGAATTGACACCTAGCTTATTACACCTGAAGATTAGACACCTAGCTTATTACATCTGAAGATTAGACACCTAGCTTATTACACCTGAAGATTAGACACTAGCTTATTACATCTGAAGATTAGACACCCTAGCATTACATCTGAAGATTAGACACCTAGCTTATTACATCTGAAGATTAGACACCCTAGCTTATTACACCAGAAGATTAGACACCCTAGCTTATTACACCTGAAGATTAGACACCCTAGCTTATTACATCTGAAGATTAGACACCCTAGCTTATTACATCTGAAAGATTAGACACCCTAGCAATACATCTGAAAGATTAGACACCTAACTTAATACACCTGAAGATTAGACACCCTAGCTTATTACACCTGAAGATTAGACACCCTAGCTTATTACACCTGAAGATTAGACACCCTAGCTTATTACACCTGAAGATTAGACACCCTAGCTTATTACACCGGTAGATGAGACTACTACACCTTATTTCACCTAAAAATTAGATATCCTAAATTATTTTACGTGAATATTAAACACGTCAACTTATTTTACCAGAAGATTGGACTCCCCCCCCCAAGCTTATTTTAAATTAACCACCCTCACTTAACCTAACCTAACCTAGCCTAAACTAACCTAAGTTAACCACCCTCACTAAGCCTAGCCTACCCCCCCCGTCCCCAGATAGTGATAGGGTGTTAGTGAAAATAAGCTGGGGTGAAAATAAGCTGAGGTGTTTCATCTTCAGGTTTTTCCAATCTTTCTCACATAATTTCCGTCACAACCTGAATGTTCAACACTTAGGATCTTCAGCGCCATCGGGTCTAAGATTGTTTCCTGTGGGTGGTGACTACGGTGTTGGTTGTGTTTATATACTGGAGGTCCAGGAGGAGAGTACCGGGAAGGAGGTACCAGGAAGGAGGAGAGGTACCGTGAGGGAGAGTACCGGGAGGAGAGGTACCGGGAGTACCAGGAGGAGGTACCGGGAGAGAGGTACCGGGAAGGGAGAGTACCGGGAGGAGGTACCGGGAGGAGTGGGAGACTGGGAGGAGAGGTACCGGGAGGGAGAAGTGCCAGAGGTACCAGAGAGGAGGGTGGGAAGGGAGGAGGTACCGGGAGGGAGGTACCAGGAGGGAGAGGTACCAGGAGGGAGGTACCGGAGGAGGGTACCGGGAGTACCAGGGGTGGGAGGTACCGGGAGGAGGTACCGGGAGGAGGTACCGGGAGGAGAGAGTACCGGGAGGAGGTACCAGGAAGGGAGGAGTGCCGGGAGGGAGAGGTACCGGGAGGGGGTACCGGGAGGGAGGTATAGGGGAGATGGGGGTATAAGAGGGGGAGTCATCTGGAGGTGGTAGTACCTGAAGAGGTATCGGGATAGTGAGGTGTGATGACGGTGAGGATAGTGAGTGTGATGACAGTGTGGATATTGGTATGATGACAGGGTGAGGATAGTGAGGTATGATGACAGGGTGAGGATAGTGAGGTGTGATGACAGGGTGAGGATAGTGAAGTGTGATGACAGGGTGAGGATGTGTGATGACAGGGTGAGATAGTGAGGTGTGATGACAGGGTGAGGATAAAACAGGAGAACAACACATAGTTTTCATTGATCAGCAACAGAGTGCCTGGCCAGGAGGGGGGTGTGTCACTTAACCCACAGTAAAGCTGACTGCCTCATGCACACCCTCATGCCACTGCCTTACACACACACACACACACACACACACACACACACACACACACACACACACACACTTGCTTCAATGAGTCCACTAAGACCTCTTCCCATCAGTGTGAGTGACTGGTGTCGTGAACGAGTGACTGGTATAGCGGACAGTAACTGGTGTAGCGGACGAGTGACTGGTGTGGCGGACGAGTGACTGGAGTGGCGGTGAGTGACTGGTGCAGAGGCAGTGACTGGTGCAGAGGACGAGTGACTGGTGTAGTGGACGAGTGACTGGTGTGGCGGACGAGTAACTGGTGTGGCGGACGATGACTGGTCTAGGTGGGGGTTATGGAGGAGAGAAACAGTTTTTGGCTGTAAAAAACTTTAACGTTATGTATAATTTTGTTACACTGTTTATTATTGGTTGGTGTGATGATGATGGCAGTGATACATGGGTCACATACAGGAGGCATCAAGGCACTGAAAAACTTTCACCAACGTAGTCTATGTTCCAACCTCCGAACTCACTGGGAAGACAAGAGAAAAAATGCCAGTATTCTCGCTGACACCAATTGTAGGAGCATCTAGGCTACCATTATCCATGAACAACTACGCTGGACTGGCCATGTTATCCGCATGGACGACAGTAGACTGCCAAAGCAACTACTTTTCCGTCACCTAACGAATAGTAAACGTAACGCCGGCGGGCAACTGAAAAGGTATTAGGATAGTCTTATGACAAACTGAAAAGCGCCAAATCGACCCCCTCACCTGGGAGACGATTACTCCACACCGTAACGCTTGGAGGAGCACCACACGAGAAGGTGTCAATACTTTTGAATTAGCCCGACTGCAAACCGAGGCAGACAAGCGCCAGCGCCAGAAAGATGCTGCCGTCGCCCCTCCCGCGCTAGAAGGACCTATCCACATAATGCAACATTTGTGAACGACTCTGCCGGTCCCGTATCGGCCTCTTTTAGTCACCTTAAAACTCACCAACCTATAGGACAAAAGTGACAGCAAAATAGTAGTTGATGGTGATGATGAGGGTGATGATGATGATGATAGGGGTAATGATGGTGATGATGGCGATGATGATTATGGTGGTGATGGATGATGAATTGTAATGGAAACCCACTTAATATTAACTCTCTCCTGATTTACATAATTGTCCCAAATAGAGGAACCATTTGTCATAATTTGAATGCACAGGAAATTACCTCTTAATTACGTAAGGTTTTAATATTATGTTATATGTTGCATGAAATATTGGAATTTAGTTAAGAGAAACTATCACGCTTCACGCTCATTGTGTATTCCATTTGGTGTTTTTAACCGACAGGGAAAGTGAAATGTGTTATTTTAAAGTATAACAGAGAGCCTGTGACAGGTTACCTTTAATTTGTAATGTACCTAAACAGTGCTGGTATATAAAATTGTAGGTAAACACTACAGGTACACAAACAAGGTTAAGTCTCACCTGGACTAATGTACAGGTAATGAGTTTATCGTGTTAGTGAAGTGTTGTCTACCAGGTGGTGCTGGCGGTCTGGGGTGATAGGGAGTGAAGGATGCACACACACGGACAGCGGTCTGCCAGGTGTAGACGGCACTTAGCGAGGCGAAGAGGGGATAAGGGAGGTACTCAGCCAGGCAGGGGAAGGATGGCACTCAGCTAGGCAGGCAGCTAGTAAGGGCGGCACTCAGCCAGGCAGGCAGGTAATAAGGGCGGCACTCAGCCAGGCAGGGGAAGGATGGCACTCAGCTAGGCAGGCAGCTAGTAAGGGCGGCACTCAGCCAGGCAGGCAGCTAGTAAGGGCGCACTCAGTCAGGCAGGCAGGAGGATGGCACTCAGCTAGGCAGGCAGGAGGTAGTAAGGGCGGCACTCAGTCAGGCAGGCAGGGGGAAGGATGGCACTCAGCTAGGCAGGCAGGTAGTAAGGGCGGCACTCAGCCAGGCAGGCAGGCAGGGGAAGGATGGCACTCAGCTAGGCAGGCAGGTAGTAAGGGCGGCACTCAGCCAGGCAGGGGAAGGATGGCACTCAGCTAGGCAGGCAGGTAGTAAGGGCGGCACTCAGCCAGGCAGGCGGGGAAGGATGGCACTCAGCTAGGCAGGCAGGTAGTAAGGGCGGCACTCAGTCAGGCAGGCAGGGGGAAGGATGGCACTCAGCTAGGCAGGCAGGTAGTAGGGCGGCACTCAGCCAGGCAGGGAAGGATGGCACTCAGCTGGGCAGGTAGGTAGTAAGGGCGGCACTCAGCCAGGCAGGCAGGAAGGATGGCACTCAGCTGGGCAGGCAGCTAGTAGAGGGCGGCACTCAGCCAGGCAGGGGAAGGATGGCACTCAGCTAGGCAGGCAGCTAGTAGGGCGGCACTCAGTCAGGCAGGCAGGTGGAGGGCGGCACTCAGTCAGGCAGGCAGCTAGTAAGGGCGGCACTCAGCCAGGCAGGGGAAGGATGGCCTCAGCTAGGCAGGTAGGTAGTAAGGGCGGCACTCAGCCAGGCAGGGAAGGATGGCACTCAGCTAGGCAGGCAGGTAGTGGGGCGGCACTCAGCCAGGCAGGGGAGGATGGCACTCAGCTAGGCAGGCAGGTAGTAGGGCGGCACTCAGCCAGGCAGGCAGGCAGGGGAGGATGACACTCAGCTGGGCAGGTAGGTAGTAAGGGCGGCACTCAGCCAGGCAGGGAAGGATGGCACTCAGCTAGGCAGGCAGCTAGTAGGGCGGCACTCAGTCAGGCAGGCAGGTAGTAGGGGCGGCACTCAGCCAGGCAGGGGAAGGATGGCACTCAGCTGAGGCAGGCAGCTAGTAAGGGCGGCACTCAGCTAGGCAGGCAGGTAGTAAGGCGGCACTCAGCCAGGCAGGCAGGCAGGAAGGATGGCACTCAGCTGAGGCAGGTAGGTAGTAGGGCGGCACTCAGCCAGGCAGGGGGAAGGATGGCACTCAGCTAGGCAGGCAGCTGAGGCGGCACTCAGTCAGGCAGGCAGGGGAAGGATGGCACTCAGCTAGGCAGGTGGGTAGTAAGGGCGGCACTCAGCCAGGCAGGGGAAGGATGGCACTCAGCTAGGCAAGGAGGGATAAGGAGGCACTCAGCCAGGCAGGGGAAGGATGGCACTCAGCTAGGCAGGCAGCTAGTAAGGGCGGCACTCAGTCAGGCAGGCAGGAAGGATGACGCACCAGCTAGGCAGGTAGGTAGTGGGGCGGCACTCAGCCAGGCAGGGGGAAGGATGGCACTCAGCTGGCAAGAGGGATAAGGGAGCACTCCAGCCAGGCAGGGGGAAGGATGGCACTCAGCTAGGCAGGCAGCTAGTAAGGGGCGGCACTCAGCCAGGCAGGCAGGAAGGATGACACTCAGCTAGGCAGGTAGGTAGTAAGGGCGGCACTCAGCCAGGCAGGGGAAGGATGGCACTCAGCTGGGCAGGTAGGTAGTAAGGGCGCAGCCAGGCAGGCAGGGGAGGATGGCACTCAGCTAGGCAGGCAGGTAGTAAGGGCGGCACTCAGCCAGGCAGGCAGGGGGGAAGGATGGCACTCAGCTGGGCAGGCAGGTAGTAAGGGCGGCACTCAGCCAGGCAGGCAGGGGAAGGATGGCACTCAGCTAGGCAGGCAGGTAGTAGGGCGGCACTCAGCCAGGCAGGGGGAAGGATGGCACTCAGCCAGGCAGGGGAAGGACGGCCTGGTGGAAGAGGTAAGGGAGGCACTCAGCCAGGCAGGGGGAAGGATGACACTCAGCCAGAGCAGGCAGGTAGTAAGGGCGGCACTCAGCCAGGCAGGCAGGGGAAGGATGGCACTCAGCTAGGCAGGCAGGTAGTAGGGCGGCACTCAGCCAGGCAGGGGGAAGGATGGCACTCAGCCAGGCAGGGGAAGGACGGCATAGCAGGCAAGAGGGGGTAGGGAGGCACTCCAGCCAGGCAGGAGGAAGGATGGCACTCAGCTAGGCAGGCAGGTAGTAAGGGGCGGCACTCAGCCAGGCAGGCAGGGGGAGGATGGCACTCAGCTAGGCAGGCAGGTAGTAAGGGCGGCACTCAGCCA
Source organism: Homarus americanus (assembly GCF_018991925.1). NCBI lineage: Eukaryota > Metazoa > Arthropoda > Malacostraca > Decapoda > Nephropidae > Homarus > Homarus americanus. Next base: position 5,849,672 of record NW_024744839.1, on the reverse strand, counting down.
GGCAGGGGAAGGATGGCACTCAGCTAGGCAGGCAGCTAGTAAGGGCGGCACTCAGCCAGGCAGGGGAAGGACGGCCCCAGCGAGGCAAGAGGGGATAAGGGAGGCCTCAGCCAGGCAGGGGAAGGATGACACTCAGCTAGGCAGGCAGGTGGAAGGGCGGCACTCAGCCAGGCAGGCAGGAGAGGGAAGGCACTCAGCTAGGCAGGTAGGTAGTAAGGGCGGCACTCAGCCAGGCAGGGAAGGATGGCACTCAGCGAGGCAAGAGGGGATAAAGGGAGGCACTCAGCCAGGCAGGGGAAGGATGGCACTCAGCTAGGCAGGCAGGTAGTAAGGGCGGCACTCAGCAGGCAGGGGAGAAGGCGGCACTCAGCCAGGCAGGGGAAGGATGGCACTCAGCTAGGCAGGTAGGTAGTAAGGGCGGCACTCAGCCAGGCAGGGGGAAGGATGACACTCAGCCAGGCAGGTAGGTAGTAAGGGCGGCACTCAGCCAGGCAGGCAGGGGGAAGGATGGCTCAGCCAGGCAGGCAGGTAGGAGGGCGCACTCAGCCAGGCAGGGGAAGGATGGCACTCAGCTAGGCAGGTAGGTAGTAAGGGGCGGCACTCAGCCCAGGCAGGGGGAAGGATGGCCTCAGCTAGGCAGGTAGGTAGTAAGGGCGGCACTCAGCCAGGCAGGGGGAAGGATGGCACTCAGCTGGGCAGGGCAGGTAGTAAGGGCGGCACTCAGCCAGGCAGGGGGAAGGATGGCACTCAGCTAGGCAGGTAGGTGGTAAGGGCGGCACTCAGCCAGGCAGGAGGATGGCACTCAGCTAGGCAGGCAGGTAGTAAGGGCGGCACTCAGCCAGGCAGGGGGAAGGATGGCACTCCAGCTAGGCAGGTAGGTAGTGGGGCGGCACTCAGCCAGGCAGGCAGGGAAGGATGGCACTCAGCTAGGCAGGCAGGTAGTAAGGGCGGCACTCAGCCAGGCAGGGAAGGATGGCACTCAGCTAGGCAGGCAGGTGAAGGGCGGCACTCAGCCAGGCAGGGATGGCGCAGGTAGGTGTAAGGGCGGCACTCAGCCAGGCAGGGGGAAGGATGGCACTCAGCTAGGCAGGCAGGTAGTAAGGCGGCACTCAGCCAGGCAGGGAAGGATGGCACTCAGCTAGGCAGGGGCAGGTAGTAAGGGCAGCACCAGTGCAGGCAGGCAGGGAAGGATGGCACTCAGCTAGGCAGGCAGGTAGTAAGGGCGGCACTCAGCCAGGCAGGCAGGCAGGGGGAAGGATGGCACTCAGCAAGGCAGGAGGGAAGGATGGCACCAGCAGCGGGCACCAGCCAGGCAGGCAGGTAGTAAGGGCGGCACTCAGCCAGGCAGGGGGAAGGATGGCACTCAGCAAGGCAGGCAGGTATAAGGGGGCGGCACTCAGCTAGCAGGCAGGTAGTAAGGGCGGCACTCAGCCAGGCAGGGGGAAGGATGGCCTCAGCAAGGCAGGCAGGTAGGCGGCACTCAGCCAGGCAGGCAGGCAGGGGAAGGATGGCACTCAGCCAGGCAGGCAGGTAGTAAGGGCGGCACTCAGCCAGGCAGGGGGAAGGATGGCACTCAGCTAGGCAGGCAGGTAGTAGGGCGGCACTCAGCCAGGCAGGCAGGCAGGGGGGAAGGATGGCACTCAGCTAGCAGGCAGGTATGAGGGCGGCACTCAGCCAGGCAGGGGAGGATGGCACTCAGCTAGGCAGGCAGGTAGTAAGGGCGGCACTCAGCCAGGCAGGCAGGCAGGGGAAGGATGGCACTCAGCTAGGCAGGCAGGTAGTAAGGGCGGCACTCAGCCAGCAGGCAGGCAGGGGAAGGATGGCACTCAGCCTAGGCAGGTAGGTAGTAAGGCGTCACCCAGGCAGGCAGGCAGGGGAAGGATGGCACTCAGCTAGGCAGGCAGGTAGTAGGGCGGCACTCAGCCAGGCAAGGGAAGGATGGCACTCAGCTGGGCAGGTAGGTAGTAAGGCCACCCAGGCAGGCAGGCAGGGGAAGGAGGGGCTCAGCTAGGCAGGTAGGTAGTAGGGCGGCACTCAGCCAGGCAGGGGCAGGGGAAGGATGGCACTCAAGCAGGAGGCAGGTAGTAAGGGCGGCACTCAGCCAGGCAGGCAGGCAGGGGAAGGATGGCCTCAGCAGGCAGGCAGGCAGGGGGAAGGATGGCACTCAGCGGGCAGGCAGGTAGTGGGGCAGCACTCGCAGGCAGGGGGGAAGGATGGCACTCAGCTAGGCAGGTAGGTAGAGGGGCGGCACTCGCCAGGCAGGGGGAAGGATGGCACTCAGCTAGGCAGGCAGGTAGTAAGGGCGGCACTCAGCCAGGCAGGCGGGGGAAGGATGGCACTCAGCTAGGCAGGTAGGTAGTAAGGGCGGCACTCAGCCAGGCAGGGGAAGGATGGCACTCAGCTAGGCAGGTAGGTAGTAAGGCGGCACTCAGCCAGGCAGGCAGGCGGAGGATGGCACTCAGCTAGCAGGCAGGTAGTAAGGGTGGCACTCCGCAGGCAGGGGAAGGATGGCACTCAGCCAGGCAGGCAGGTAGTAAGGGCGGCACTCAGCCAGGCAGGCAGGCAGGGGAAGGATGGCACTCAGCTAGGCAGGCAGGTAGTAAGGGCGGCACTCAGCCAGGGCAGGCAGGTAGTAGGGCGGCACTCAGCCAGGCAGGCAGGCAGGGGAAGGATGGCACTCAGCTAGGCAGGTAGGGTAGTAAGGGCGGCACTCAGCCAGGCAGGCAGGCAGGGGAAGGATGGCACTCAGCTAGGCAGAGGTAGTAAGGGCGGCACCAGCCAGGCAGGTGGCAGGGGGAAGGATGGCACTCAGCCAGGCAGGTAGGTAGTAAGTGGCGGCACTCAGCCAGGCAGGCAGGCAGGGGGAAGATGGCACTCAGCTAGGCAGGCAGGTAGTAAGGGCGGCACTCAGCCAGGCAGCAGGCAGGCAGGTAGTAAGGGCGGCACTCAGCCAGGCAGGCAGGCAGGGGGGGACACTCAGCCAGCAGGTAGGTAGTAAGGGCGGCACTCCAGGCAGGCAGGCAGGGGAAGGATGGCACTCAGCTAGGCAGGCAGGTGTAAGGGCGGCACTCAGCCAGGCAGGCAGGCAGGTAGTAAGTGGCACCAGCCAGGCAGGCAGGTAAAGGACGGCACTCAGCTGGTGGGGAGATGGCACAGCAGGCAGGCAGGTAGTAAGGGCGGCACTCAGCCAGGCAGGGGAAGGATGGCACTCAGCTAGGCAGGCAGGTAGTAAGGGGCGGCACTCAGCCAGGCAGGGGGAAGGATGGCACTCAGCAAGGCAGGCAGGTAGTAAGGGCGGCACCAGCCAGGCAGGGGGAAGGATGGCACTAGCCAGGCAGGCAGGTAATGCGACGGCACCAGCCAGCAGGGGGAAGGATGGCAGCTGAGGCAGGCAGGTAGTAAGGGCGGCACTCACCAGGCAGGCAAGCAGGCAGGGGAAGGATGGCACTCAGCTAGCAGGCAGGTAGTAAGGGCGGCACTCCACAGGCAGGCAGGTAATAAGGGCGGCACTCAGCCAGGCAGGGGAAGGATGGCACTCAGCTAGGCAGGCAGGTAGTAAGGGGCGGCACCCAGCCAGGCAGGCGGCAGGGGGGAAGATGGCACTCAGCCAGGCAGGCAGGTAGTAAGGGCGGCACTCAGCCAGGCAGGGGAAGGATGGCACTCAGCTAGGCAGGCAGGTAGTAAGGGCGGCACTCAGCCAGGCAGGCAGGCATAAGGGCGGCACTCAGCCAGGCAGGCAGGTAATAAGGGCGGCACTCAGCCAGGCAGGCAGGTAATACGGCACTCAGCCAGGCAGGCAGGTAATAAGGGCGGCACTCACCAGGCAGGGGGAAGGATGGCACTCCAGCTAGGCAGGCAGGTAGTAAGGGCGGCACTCAGCCAGGCAGGCAGGTAATAAGGGCGGCACTCAGCCAGGCAGGCAGGTAATAAGGGCGGCACTCAGCCAGGCAGGCAGGTAATAAGGGCGGCACTCAGCCAGGCAGGCAGGAATAAGGCCACCACCAGCAGGCAGTGGCACTCAGCCAGGCAGGCAGGTAATAAGACGGCACTCAGCCAGGCAGGGGGTGGAGCGGCACTCAGCCAGGCAGGCAGGTAATAGGGCGGCACTCAGCCAGGCAGGCAGGTATTGGAGCGGCACTCAGCCAGGCAGGCAGGTAGTAAGGGCGGCACTCAGCCAGGCAGGCAGGTAATATGGCGGCACTCAGCCAGGCAGGCAGGTAATAAGGCGGCACTCAGCCAGGCAGGCAGGTAATAAGGGGCGGCACTCCAGCCAGGCAGGCAGGTAATAAGGGCGGCACTCAGCCAGGCAGGCAGGTAATAAGGGCCGCACTCAGCCAGGCAGGCAGGTAGTAAGGGCGGCACTCAGCCAGGCAGGGGGAAGGATGGCACTCAGCTAGGCAGGCAGCTAGTAAGGGCGGCACTCAGCTAGGGGTCGGCGCTGTGCTCTTCAGGGAAAACTTTCATGAATTGGAACATCTTTGTGTAAGTTTCAATGGCTTTTTACACAACTGTTTACTTAATTGTATGTTAGCTTTTAATTCTATATATTTTTCTTAAGATAATTGGTGTATTTAGGTGATGGTTTGTCTGGTTATAATAATTACTCGGTTAAACTCGCCCCTGGTACTGCTCTGCTTGTTAGTGGTGTGAGAACGCCCGTGTAATGACTCCTTCATTATGCATTCTCCTCTGGTTATAATAATTATTTTTTGTGTGTATTCATTTTTCTTTTATTATATTAGTACGTGTATTTTAATTTGTATTTGCCTTTTGTTATTTGTCTAATTTAGTCTTTATTGGGGGGATAGGTTAGGTTATGGTAGGTAAGGTTGGGTTAGGTTAGGGTGGGTTAGGGCAGGTTATGGCTGGTAAGGTTGGGTTTTATTACGATGGGTTAGATTTGATTAGGTAGGTTGTTAGGTCAGGTCAGGTCATACGATCGGTGCTCCACGACTTTTTAAACGTAGGATGACCTGTTATCATTCCTTCCTCATGTCTGTATTAAATGTAGTTGATGTTACTGTTGAAAGTCTGGGAAGGTCATATATCATCGTAGGTGTGTGGGGGAAGGTCATATCTCATGGTAGGTGTGTGGGAATGTCATATCATGGTAGGTGTGTGGGGGAAGGTCATATATCATGGTAGGTGTGTGGGGAAGGTCATATCTCATGGTAGGTGTGTGTGGGGAAGGTCATATCTCATGGTAGGTGTGTGGGGAAGGTCATATCTCATGGTAGGTGTGTGTGGGAAGGTCATATCTCATGGTAGGTGTGTGGGAAGGTCATATCTCATGGTAGGTGTGTGGGGGAAGATATATCTCATGGTAGGTGTGTGGGGAAGGTCATATCTCATGGTAGGTGTGTGGGGAATGTCATATCTCATGGTAGTTGTGGGGGAAGGTCATATCTCATGGTAGGTGTGTGGGAAGGTCATATCTCATGGTAGGTGTGTGGGAAGGTCAAATCTCAAGGTAGGTGTGTGTGGGAAGGTCATATCTCATGGTAGGTGTGTGGGAAGGTCATCTCATGGTAGGTGTGTGGGGAAGGTCATATCATGGTAGGTGTGTGGGGAAGGTCATATCTCATGGTAGGTTGTGTGTGGGAAGGTCAAATATCATGGTAGGTGTGTGGGAAGGTCAAATATCATGGTAGGTGTGTGGGAAGGCCAAATATCATGGTAGGTGTGTGTGTGGGAAGGTCAAATATCATGGTAGGTGTGTGTGGGAAGGTCAAATATCATGGTAGGTGTGTGGGAAGGTCAAATATCATGGTAGGTGTGTGTGGGAAGGTCATATCTCATGGTAGGTGTGTGGGAAGGCCAAATATCATGGTAGGTGTGTGGGAAGGTCAAACTCTCATGAGCACTACAGATAGTGGATAAAATACCACCATATTTATTATTATGTAGGCTCTTAGGTTACGTTGGTAATATTAAAGTTACTGTAGTGATTGGTGGGTGATGCGGTTATTTATACAATTCAAAATTATTTAGTTATATTGGACGAATGAATGATTAAAGAGGCGATTTCTATTGTGTGTAGTAGTAGTAGTAGTAGTAATAGTAGTAGTAGTCGGACTTGTGATAGATGTTGTGGTAGTAGCCGTAGTTGTTCCCGCTGCAACCCTGACATTATCTTTGACCATTATTCATTGACCGATAATCCGTCCCAGTACCCTGCACTGTAGGTCTACATTCTGGTTTTTTGTCCAGGGGGATGAGGCGGCAGGCCGTTAGTGCTTAAAGGTGTTAGCAGCAAGAGAGGCTGTCAGCTTCCTTGTAAGGGTGACAGTGGCGTTGCAATGGTTGTCCCCAGCATCGCCGACAGTATTACTACTGAGGATGACACTCCCTCCACTGGCATCCAGGCCTGACGATCGAGCTCCTCCCTGAGTTTGGGGGTAGGGGGGGAGGAGAGCGAACACAGGCCGAACAATGTACCAGCTCTTATTACACCGCTGTGGCTCTGTGTGGCACCCTGACGACACTAGCGCCTGCAGTGGTAGAATCACAGGCTCAGAAGTATACATTCGGGGGTTTACTGATCACTTCATGCATTAAACACTTGCAAGAATGATTTCCTAGGAGTCGGACGGGCAGCCACGCGAATCATCTTGAATTTAGCTGAAAAACATGAGTCTACCACTACACGTCTCACCCACGCCACGCCACGTTAGTTGTTGGTATGCATTTAATATACACTTAACAAGTTGAATTATGAGGCCATTATACCATAGTGGATGTATTCCTGTGTTATTTTATCCACAGTATTAATTTTGACCAGATTCAGTTTTAATTTACATATTTAATGGGATAATTTGCCGAAAAAAAATTGCTATTCGCTCGTTTTAGAAGACTGCTGTGATGCTAGTGTATATACAGGTACTATTTTTAAGTCATTACTGGACCGCTGAGATGCATTTCACGATTAAGGCGAGTGATATACTGTACAATCTACATAGGTGCGGTATTACGTATTGAACTTAGAATCTATGTTCATGAACTGTCGCACGTGATGTTCTTTGTATTTTGAATTGGAAATGTATAACAAGAAATCCCTCGTTTCTTAGGTGCATTTATCATTCCTGTTATAGATTAAGATTAACCTAACCTATCTTAAAATAATCAAACTTAACATAATCTAATCTGAACCTAACCAAACCTAATGCTAACCCAACCTCACCATAACCTAACCTAATGCTACCACTGACCTAACCTACCCCCCCCCCCCGCTTTTCCATCCTCCAGGTAGCGAATCATGAAATCATCGGGTGAAATAAGCTGGGTGGTTAATCTTCACGTGATCCCATACTGTATATCTTAAGTCATAAATATAATAACTCTTTTATTACAGAGTTAAGCAGTATTTTAGTGTTTAATAATAACTTCAACCTCCTGCCTGGTACATAAGTATTTGTTATATAGAATAGACATTAGTTTGTATAGTTTGTATAATTTACGTCAAACAGGAAGTCGGGGGGTTGATGTAGCCTTCGTCTTTATCGTAATATTGTTTGATCACCTGAAGATTAGCCCCACCCCAGCTTATTTTTACTTGATGATTAAACACCCTAATGTTAACTGCCTGTAGAGGGGGTAGGGTTAGGTTAGGTTAGCGTTGGGTTAGATTAGGTTAGTTCAGGTTAATTTAGCCTTCTCCATCACTCACGACCAGCAACACAGCACATCTTTATCTAGCAATATGTATAATATAAACCCAACTATAACAAATAAGTCTTTGGCCCTTTTATAATGATAGTTAACACTGATTAAAAAGTACTTAATTACTAATTAATTCGTAATTAACTTGTGGTGTTAAGTGGGATGTAATGGTGACAAGTATACGGGCCACGACTGTAGTATCTCTGAGCCAGGTGTTATACATGCCTCCTGTACATAATTAAACTACACATGATATACACTACACATAATGCGACGACTGTACACATGGTACACGCTACACACAATAAGACTACACATGACTCTCACTACACCTACACAGCTTTGGTGATAAAACGAACAAAAAGAGTAATAGTGGGACTCATTGAGGGTGGCACGTAGGTCCACACACACACACACACACACGCACACACACACACACACACATGGTATATAAATAATCACAATGTTACGCTATATCAAATAAAATTAATGGGGAAATAATAGTGTAATTAAGTGTTGCAAATTTGTAAACAAATTTGTTTGGACTGGCTTCACTGATAGCAGTTGTGGCAGCCGTAAGAAGGTAAATTACACCAATTGTAGTGTTTATTGATTCTAATTACGGCTGTATACACTGACTTGTCACAGCCGCTACCAGAGGCGAGGGTGCACAGGGTAAACACGAGTGTCCTAACGTGTTGACACCATCTGCTGTTATTATCTCTCAGCAACCTTTACCTGACACCATATGCTGTTATTATCTCTCAGCAACCTTTACCTGACACCATCTGCTGTTATTATCTCTCAGCAACCTTTACCTGACACCATCTGCTGTTATTATCTCTCAGCAACCTTTACCTGACACCATCTGCTGTTATTATCCCACACCAACTTTCATCTGATACCAGCTTTTACCTGACACCAACACTTAGCAAGTATGCGGTCACTGTGAAGGTCTATATATAGGCTTTCAAATTGGTGTCTATATACTGTACTTGGCTTTAAAACAGCGGTGGATCAAATTATCAGGTTCATATATATATATATATATATATATATATATATATATATATATATATATATATATATATATATATATATATATATATATATATATATATATATATATATATATATATATATATATATATATGCGCTGATAACCACAAGGAAAGAAGAAAACACGAAGTTCCCAAGCGCTTTCGTGTAATTCACATCTTCAGGGATGAGTACAGTCTGTACTCACCTTAGTGATGGTCAGTTCAAAACTGATAATACGTTACATAAATTTATTTGTCAGTGGCCCAAGGTTAAAAATGCTTTGAAAACCTTTGATCTAGATGTATGATAGTTATTTAGTGGGTCACTTATTTTTGACCTGACCTGACTAGTCACGTCACCCCCCTTCTCTTAAGCTCCTCTACGTGTGTGTTGGTGTGGGGATTAGTGGATGACATCATTATGACCTGACCTCATGTTTTTAAGGTCACCCTGTATATTTAAGCCTCTCTGTCCATTTAATCCAATTGCCTCTGAAGATGTCTTGAATAAACACGAAAGCTAAGGTGCTCCATTGTTTCCCTTTTCCCGTGTGATTTTATCAAGATATATAGATATATATATATATATATATATATATATATATATATATATATATATATATATATATATATATATATATATATATATATATAAATATATATATATATATATATATATATATATATATATATATATATATATATATATATATATATATATATATATATATATATATATATATTTATTTATATATATATATTTATTTATATATATATTTATATATATATATTTATATATATATATATATATATAATATAAAATATATCGTGTATCCCTTAGGACGGAGGATGATGTCTTCCACAGGGATGGTCAGGGTTAATAAGTCCGGAGATGGCTCAAGAGCCCTATTCAGCATTGGTGACAGACTTGGCAAGTTGTTCCTATCAGAGGACTGTCAGGAGAGTTCCACACTCCACTCCTTCTCTTCCTTACTCTAATAATAATAATAAACGGTTTATTAATAGAGTTGCAGCCTGTGGCTGAAAATATACAAACTTACATGTGATTTAGACATAACGATATGCGTTCAATACATTTAAAGGGCTGTACAGTACATAAATCAGGAGTTGTTTATTATTTTAGCATTAGATGGGATGGTGCTGTTCTTATATCTATCAGTGTGGGCCCTTATGGGCTGAATTTTGTTGTAGTGGCGAACTGCGCGAGGTGAGCGGGGGACTGCCGGTGGCAGGAGGTGGTGATGACAAGGATGGTGCAGGAGTCCACTGCCAAACCTAGCTAGTGCTTGGTGGTGGAGGTCACTGAGGGATGGAATTTCCAGGGTGGAGAGAGCGTTGTTGTAGCCGGAGTAGTCTGCGCCGAGCATGATTCTACAGGCCCTTTTCTGTACCGTCTCTAGCTGACGTTGTTGGGTAGAGTTGAGAGAAGACGACCAGGCTGGTGACGCATACTTTAATTTGGGGAGAATAAAGGCGTTGTAGATAATCCTCAGCTCTGGCGTGGGTGCCCCAAGTGACCTAAGTCGTCGTAGCATGTAGAGTCGGTACGAGGCTGCCTTGATTGTGTTGTTTACATGGGCCTTCTAGTCCAGTTTGTGATCTATGGTAACACCCAGGAGTTTGGCAGACTGCACTAACTGGAGAGGATGGGCACCCAATGTGACTGCTGGAGCTTGCACTGGAGTGGTGGCATCAGCGTCAAATTACCGGCCGATCAGTTTGACGTCAGTAGTGGGGAAATTTCTTGAATTAATTATAGCAGATAGCATCCGATCGCATCTAGAGAAAAGCAAATTAATCTACGACTCTCAACATGGGTTTACAAAGGGAAAATCTTGTCTAACAAATCTGCTAACGTTTTTTAGGAAAGTCTTCGAGGTAGTAGATAATGACGAAAATTACGATGTTATTTACTTAGACTTTAGCAAAGCATTTGACAGAGGGTCAGCGTAGATGGTGTTAAATCTGAGTGGGGCCGTGTAACCAGTGGGGTTCCCCAGGGGTCAGTACTAGGCCCACTCTTGTTCATAATCTACATAAACGATTTAGATACTGGGATCAGCAGTGACATAGCAAGTTTGCGGATGACACCAAAATAGGGCACAAATTAATTCAGGGCAGGATGCAAATGCATTACAGGAGGATCTAAATAAACTGCAGGGGTGGTCTGAAAATGGCAAATGAAATTCAACACCAGCAAGTGCAGCGTACTTAATATTGGAAGAACAAATACTTATAATGTATACAGCCTTAACAACATCAACCTAGAAAGTCGACTTGTGAAAAGACCTAGGACTTGTAAGCCCGGACCTACGGCCAGAAAACAGTGCGTTAATGTTCGAAATAAGGCAAACAGAGTATTGGGTTTTATATCTAGAAGTGTAAGTAACAAGAGTGCAGAGGTCTTATTGCCTATATCTTGCGCTAGTTAGGCCGCACCTCGATTATGTGGTTCAGTTCTGGTGCCCTATTATAGAATGGATATAAATTCACTAGAGTCGGTGCAGCGAAGAATGACAAAAATGATTCCGGGACTTAGAAACCTTCCATATCAGGATAGGTTAAAGAAACTTAACTTGCATTCCTAGAAAGACGAAGTGCGGGGAGATATGATAGAAGTTTAAGTGGGTGAAAGGAATCAATAAAAGGGATATAGATAAAGTTCTTATAATATCCGAGCAGGATAGGACTCGAGCAACAGATTCAAGTTGGATAAGTTTAGGTTTAGGAGGAGATAGGAAGAAACTGGTTCACAAATAGGGTGGTGGACGAGTGGAACAAGCTTAGCAACTTTGTAGTAAGTGCGGGAACTCTGGAAAGTTTCAAAAGGAGGCTAGATAGATTCATGGATGATAGAGAGTGGTAGTAACTCGACAGGAGCTGCCATGCACAGGCCAACCGGCCTATTGCAGACTCCTTATTTTCTTATGTTCTTATGTTCTTATGACTACGGTTTTGGTGTGGTTGATGGTGACCTTGTTCTCCGTAGTCCATGCCTGTAGCCTGTCCAAGGTGCCTTGTAGCGATGAGTAGTCCGGTGAGGTGTTGTCCATTAACCCCACAGTGCAATGATCCACATACTTCCACCTGTGAGGAGTGTCAGACAGAGCGTCGTTGAACAGGAGCACAGTGTTCCCATCTTGGTCCCCTGGGGAACACCGCAGGTGAGGTGTTGGAATGTGTGTGTGCGCGCGTGCGTGCGTGTTGAAATCAAATCAGATCAGAGCAGTGATTGATGGCAATCCCCTTGGGTTGGGAATATCTCAGGAGCAGGAGGAAAGGTTCCATGCTTACAGCAGAGGCAAAATGTTGGTCGAATTAGGTGTGAAAAATACTTTAATTCTTATCAACAGACGTGCAGTAGGTCAAAGTCGGCGTATGTATCGGTTGTTGAGAGAACATGAGTTTATTTCAACGGAAGTTTTCCAACAAGGGGAGCCCCTCACCCCGCTCTTCTTTTGTCGAGAGACGGTGGAAGTCTATATGGCGTGCCAAGGAAACTTAGTATTTGGTTGATTGATGATGACACTTAAACGGAGATATGGGGGATTGAGTGAGTGATTGTGGTAATTACATCACTGGCGACGCAACACAGCCCTCACCTTCCAATCCTTCCAAATGTAAGATTGTCTTGTGACGAGCGTCTTGCCGTGCACCTGAACCGTCCAGCTGCTTGGTGCACCCCGAAGAGCCACAAGAAAGAATAGGTGACTTTTAATTCCCCGATATCATGTATTTTTCTGGTCTGAGGCCTTTATGCTCTCCGAGTTCCTCCCTGTGCGTTCTGAGTTGCTCCCTGTGCGTTCTGTGTTGCTCCCTGTGCGTTCTGAGGTGCTCTCTGTGCGTTCTGAGTTGTTCCCTGTGCGTTCTGGAGTTGCTCTCTGTGCGTTCTGAGTTGCTCCCTGTGCTTCCTGAGTTGCTGTCTGTGCGTCCTGAGATGCTCCCTGTGCGTTCTGAGTTGTTCCCTGTGCGTTCTGAGTTGCTCCCTGTGCGTTCTGGAGTTGCTCCCCTGTGCGTTCTGAGTTGTTCCCTGTGCGTTCTGGAGTTGCTCCCTGTGCGTTCTTGAGTTGCTCCCTGTGCGTTCTGAGTTGCTCCCCTGTCCGTTCTGAGTTGCTCCCTGTGCGTTCTGAGTTGCTCCCTGTGCGTTCTGAGTTGCTGTCTGTGCGTCCTGAGATGCTCCCTGTGCGTTCTGAGTTGCTCCCTGTGCGTTCTGAGTTGTTCCCTGTGCGTTCTGAGTTGCTCCTGTGCGTTCTGAGTTCTGTGCATTCTGAGTTGCTTCCTGTGCGTTCTGAGTTGCTCCCTGTGCATTCTGAGTTGCTCCTGTGCGTTCTGAGTTGCTCCCGTGCTTCCTGAGTTGCTCCTGTGCGTTCTGGAGTTGCTCCCTGTGCGTTCTGGAGTTGCCTCACTGTGCGTTCTGAGTTTCTCCCTGTGCGTTCTGAGTTGCTCCCTGTGCGTTCTGAGTTGCTGTCTGTGTGTTCTGAGTTGCTCCCCGTGCGTTCTGAGTTGCTCCCTGTGCGTTCTGAGTTGCTGCCTGTGCTTCCCGAGTTGCTCCCTATGCTTCCCGAGTTGCTCCCTGTGCGTTCTGAGTTGCTCCCTGTGCTTCCTGAGTTGCTCCCTGTTCTTGTACACTCACTACACGATGCCCATCTCCCAGTGACTTAGTGGGAACCAGCAACGCCTCCGGTCACTCAAGGAGGCGCGGGGTGTCTGTAAGGTCTGTCCTTTTGTGTACTGGTAGGCGCCGCTACTACCATGGACACCCAACGGCGACCTTCACCTCTGAAATAAACAGGACCTCACTGAAATAAACAGGACCTCACTGAAATAAACAGGACCTCACTGAAATAAACAGGACCTCACTGAAATAAACAAGAAATCATTGTCATTAAACGATGCGAAGATTACGGCTCTCATTATGAAATTGAAAACTGTACATACACTTCACGACACATGTACAGGCAGTTCTCTCAGTGATCAGCTTGAGGGTTGGGTCGAACGTGTCTAGACTGCTTTCAGTTTATAGTTGTCGCCTGTGTCACACCGATAATGTGACAGTATTGATTTAAAGAAGCAAATGTCGTGCCACATCGAAGTTACTTATATTGCAAACCTTTAGTGGTATTTAGTAGATATTTTAAATTCATCGATATTGTATCCTGATCACCTGAAGATTAGCCACCCCAACTAACCTAACCTATCCTATCCTAACCTAACCTAACCTTCAGGTGATTACACTATGCAGCTCCTCATAGAAATGGTAACTTGTGTCACCTTATAAAAGCCTTGGTCCTCCCACTCTGCCTCACAGATGACCCGTCAAGTATGGTCCCCTGTCCACCACCACCATCACTTATTCGTTCGCAGAATAACGTCGAAGCGTGGAATAACACTGAGCAGATAACTATGCTCTACCAGAGTGACCCCCCCACGTGTTGGATTGACCCCCAGGCGGTGGAGTGACCCCCAGGTGGTGGAGTGACCCCCAGGTGGTGGAGTGACTCCTAGGTGGTGGAGTGACCCCCAGGTGACATTGTCATGCTCTTACGCTCACTCAGTGGCCGAGGTTAGATTAGGTTGTTTGAGTTAAGTTGAGTTGAGTTGGATTAGGTTATATTAGGTTAGGTTAGTATAGAGAAGCTTTTTTTTGGCTGAGTTAGGTTATGTTGGTTGGATTAGGTTGGATAAGGTTAAGTTAGGTTGGATTGAAAGGGATTACATTCGCAGCATTGTGTGTTATTTATTCTTAAAATCCAAATTTCAACTCCATTTAGTTTACCTACAAAACAACTTAATAATTTGTGTATGAAACAACCCATAGTTACCCCCCTATACTTACTTTTCTCTCCTCCTTTCTCTCCCAGCCAATTATTTTTATTTATTTGCTTACTTTTTTAGTTCTTCGTCTTTTTCTGTCTCTTTTGTTTTCATCTTCTCTTTTGTTATTGTTGGCGACGTATCAGTGAGAGACTATTGTTACCTCTCTCAACTATAGTTCAAACTTTGTAATCAGTAGAGAGGTGTGTGTGTGTGTGTGTGTGTGTGTGTGTGTGTGTGTGTGTGTGTGTGTAAGGCCTCGACCAACAGCCTCATAGAGCAAACACCCTGATGATAACAAGTTGTCTTAAGTTTGTTTTCACGTCATGTAATTATTTTTTATCATATTGAGTGTGTGATATATATGTTACCTGGTGAGTAATGTTTCTCCAGGTATGAATGGTAATATACATGTAAGGTTGTTAATATATCATTTACTTCATGTTATTGTTTATTTAACTTTGTATATTTTAACGTATACTTTTTTCACCTCTATAGCTCAGTTGTTGGTTTGGTTTGGTTTGGTTTGGTTTGGTTAGGTTAGGTTAGGTTAGGAATGTGAAGAGTTGTTCCTTGAATGGCTGAGACGTTCTTACTCTCATGTAGTCTCAGCTCAGGTAACAACACACCTGTATGTCTCACCGTAACAACACACCTGTATGTCTCGCTCAGGTAACAACACACCATGTCCAGCTCAGGTAACAACACACCTGTATGAGCTCAGGTAACAACACACCTGTATGTTTCAGCTCAGAACAACACACCATCTCAGCCAGGAACAACACCTGTTGCCACACACTGATCAGCCACACACACCTGATTTCAGCTCAGGTAACAACACACCTGTATGTCAGCCAGGTAACACACACCTGTATGTCTCAGCCAGGTAACAACACACCTGTATGTCTCAGCTCAGGTAACAACACACCTGTTGTCTCAGCTCAGGTAACAACACACCTGTATGTCTCAGCTCAGGTAACAACACACCTGTATGTCAGCCGTAACAACACACCATTATATCTCAGCCCAGGTCACAACAACCTATGTCTCAGCTAACACCTGTCCAGCCAGACAACACCTGTATGTCTCAGCTCAGGTAACATGATAACACACCATTATATCTCAGCCCAGGTAACTGAATAACACACCTGTATGTCTCAGTTCAGGTAACACACCTGTATGTCTCAGCTCAGGTAACAACACACCTGTAGTCTCAGCTCAGGTAACAACACACCTGTATGCCTCAGCTCAGGTAACAACACACCTGCATGTCTCAGCTCAGGTAACAACACACCTGTATGTTTCAGCTCAGGTAACAACACACCTGTATGTCTCAGCTCAGGTAACAACACACCTGTAGTCTCAGCTCAGGTAACAACACACCTGTATGCCTCAGCTCAGGTAACAACACACCTGCATGTCTCAGTTCCCCTACCTGTCTCTTCACTCTCTCTTTCCTACCAGTAGTTCCATGGTCAGTAATCTTATGTAATCTAGGCCATCATCCCCTCTGCCTTCACTCCCACTCACAGCACACGCCAGTCTTTATCATGCCACCCCTCACACACACACACACACACACACACACACACACACAGAGGGAGATATATCAATCATTTTTAGATCTAAAACGTTTAGTTTGGACGCAGTAATGACCAGGTACTTGGCTAATATTTTTCATATTATTTTTTGCTCATATTTTTGATGGCATGTGGGGTGTGAGCGACGTACCTTGGTGAACTCTTAGTATTAGTCGTTTTCTTTCTTATTCGTGGTTAACTAAGGCAGTGTAACGTGAAATTGGGTCTTGCATGTTAGTTATATTGACCCCATTGGAGGACACACACAGTATACCTTCCTTGAGCCATGACTTGCGTGAGGCACTAGGCTTTGTGTTGGTCTCTGCCGCAACACACAGAGGGAGTCCTACCTACCTGTTCCTCTTATAGGTTTCAGTTAAGAGTCTTAGAGGTATTGTACAGTCAGCCAGCAAGACCTTTACACTATAGGTTAGGTTAGGTTGGGTGAGGTTGAGTTAAGCTATTCAAGTCATATTTGTTTACGTTCGGTGAGGTTAAGTAAAGTTAGTTTAGGTGAGGTTAAGTTAGTTTAAGTTAGGTTAGGTTAGGTTTGGGTATTTAGCCTTAAGGTGAAATAAGCTTGGGGTCGGAATCTTCAGGAGATCCGAAAATTGTAAAGTTAATAAGATATTTTTTTTTTACTCTTTTGTCTTTCCCAAAATTAATCTAAGTCGAATTTTACCTTATTAACAGGATCACTATTAACATACACTTAATTTAACGACATCTCCAGTATGATTGGATCCAGTGTTCTGTACCGTGTTTACATTTTCTGAAGAGATTGACAGTTTTAACGATAAGGTGAGAATTGATTTAGAGGCAGGACAGTGATGCGCCATGGGAGTTATTTGTGCTGCCACCAACCTCAGTCACACCAGGATATTAAAACACTCTGGTATAAGGAGTTGTATATCACCTGGAGATTAGGTACTGTAGCTTATTTCACCTGATGATTAAACACCCTAATGGTACTTGTGGGCTTTTGGTTAGGCTAGGTTAGCGTGGTTAATCGTAAGGTGAAATAAACTAGGGGCTAATATTTTAAAACTTTTCTACTAAATATTTGTTTTATGAGAGAGAATTATATCAGCATAATGTTACAGATGATGACGTCACTGGCTGTTTATTTAGTAGTTGTAAGTTTGTATTATATTACTGATTAATTTTTTCCTAAATCAGCTAAATATTAGTAACACATGTCCACTACTCCATCATCACGTGATAGTTGTCACTTGTATACTTCACAAGTCGTGGGGATTCAGCTGGGAATTTATCCTCTTCTCGAGCAGTGTGTCGTGTGAGAGTCAGTGGTGACCAACACGGTGTGAGGAAGGCCAGCCCGCGACCCTCTGGCTGCAGGGAAGGAGAGAGAGAGAGAGAGGCGGGGGTAGGTTAGTGTTTAGTTATCAGTTAATAAAAGTTTGGGTGCCTAAGCTTCTTGTGATCTAACTCTCCACCACTGTCTTGATAACATCAGCGCTTAGCTATTATTAGATATCTTCGCCCCGCAGGCCCTGATGTGGGTCATTGACCTGTGCCCGGGTGGGCTAATCCCCTTAAAAAAAAAAAAATTAAAGTTTGATTATATTTAAATCGAGTTTCTGCCACATGGGTTGGGGTAATATTGAGATAATGTGAGACAGAATTACCACACTGACAGAACAGATACAGACGGAAGATGTTTTGGTGTCAACTATATAGGACAGCGAGACGAACAAGTTTACCCATAACATTTCATAACACATTTAGTAAAAAAAAAATATAATTACTTTGACAGATTTACATAAATTAATTTGATTATAAATTGATGGTTTGTTGAGACGTATTCAGGCCGATTCACACGACCTATTTCTGTTCCGACCGTCAGGCCGTCGGCTTAGCGCCGTCAGAATGTTGTGTATTCACACGACACGTTCCCGGTCCGTCCGATACCGTCATTCAGTAGGGGACGAAACTTTCCCTCTGAAACCATACTTAATGAGACCATACCCAGGTACACAGATTGATGATAATCAGAAAAGAGTTTATAATTACAAACTTTCACGTGCTAGGTGGGTAGTTGAAAATGCCTTTGGCATTCTGAGCCAGAAGTTTTTGATTTACCAAAGAACACTGAATTTAAATCATGAAAATGCAGATGTCATTGTTTATGCTACTTGCCTTTTACATAACTTTATTAGGGATGAAAACATTTCTGATCTTAAAGGCAATATGTCAACACACTTTCAAAATAACCTGGTAAATATACCGAGACAAGGCGGAACTGCTCATCAGACTGCATTTAATGTAAGGGAAAAATTCAAAGCATTTTTCAGTAGTCCTGCTGGAGTACTACCTTGGGAGTGATATATATATATATATATATATATATATATATATATATATATATATATATATATATATATATATATATATATATATATCATGTAAATCCACAATGAAAACGTGGATAAGATAAATCTTGATAAAATCACACGGGAAAATGGAAACAACGGAGCACCTTAGCTTTCGTCTTTATTCAAGACATCTTCAGAGGCAACTGAAGATGTCTTGAATAAAGACGAAAGCTAAGGTGCTCCGTTGTTTCCTTTTCCCGTGTGATTTTATCATATATATATATATATATATATATATATATATATATATATATATATACACAATCAACACCTCATCCCGCCAGGATTCGAACCCACGGCCCACGAGCCCATGACTGTGACCGGGGAACGCTACCTCTGGACCACCAGGATACTAAAAGCAGTCCTAGACTCTCTTATATATATCACACAAAGCCTGTTCAACGCGCTTATGGCGCCGTGAACCTCTAATGGGGACTACCCGTATCCTGGTGGTCCAGAGGTAGCCTTCCCCGGTCACAGTCATGGGCTCGAATCCTGGCCGGGTGAGGTGTTGATTGCATGTAGAAGTCCGCGTGCTTTATTGGGCTAATGAAATATATATATATATATATATATATATATATATATATATATATATATATATATATATATATATATATATATGCTGTAGTAAGGCAAGACAAAACATTTCAAGTGTAATAAACTTATTTCACACTCACCTGGTTTGTTTATTGCCTCGCTAATCACTTTCCATATCTTATCTTTATGCAGATTATCACTGTACTTCTTGTTAGTCATGTCAAATAACTCTTCATACCCACGCACAACTTCTATCAGCCTTTCGTCCATGATGCCAAACACTGAACTAAATACGTCATAAGGAGGCGGCAGCTGCAGATGGTCGGGTACCGTACGGGTCCTCGTTCACACGAGCCGTCTCCAACCCGTTAGGCTGGCGCCAAGCAGCCGTCAAACTGGCCAGGATTTCTCGAGAAGAAATCCGGGGCGTGTCGGTCTGCTGTCGGCCGCCTGCCGCCGTCAGCATGACGGGTCGTGTGAACAGTTACATTAAAATGCCTGACGGTCGGAACAGAAACGGGTCGTGTGAATCGGCCTGTTCTCCGTCATGCCTCTGTACGTTGAGTCAATTTCAGTACCGGTAGTTGAAGTTTAACAATATTCAGTTTTAATTTACCTCTAGAATATCGATAAGAATGATAACAATTTAGGTTTGACATCCATATTGAAACTCATCAGAAATTTATCGAATTATTAGTCATCACTTAATGTTTATTAATAAATGTAATCAAAATGTTAAGAATTCGGTTTTATTAGTTGAGAAGACTTTCCAAGACTCCCATATACTGTGTTGTACTCTCCTGGTCTGCTCCATCCCCACCCATAGAGATAAAGTTCTAACTGACTTTTCGTTAAGATTGTTTCAATATATCGTTAACAAAAGTGCAATATTGGTCTAAACTCTTATAGCCTAACTAGTAGAACCAGTCTCTCTCTCTCTCTCTCGCATAAATCTCATTAACAGTTCTCATAGTTTACAGAGGCAATGGGAGCAAGTTGGACTAACTCTGAGGCAGTTAATATATCACGAGGGGCTGTCAGAAAGTTGTGTAAACTCATATAATATAAAGACAAAACCACAGCTCATATTTATCTATTAATATACAGTACTGTAGACTCCCCTGACCTCAATATACTTACTCCACTCGTTCTTCAGCCTCACCATGACAGTCTTATATAAGTCTTCGTACTTCTACTCGTCCACGCCTCAGTAGCGACGGGCTGCCACAGGAATTACCTTCGGCCTGTTCGAGCTCCCCAAGGTGTAGGATGATCTCCGGTAAGACTGTGGTAGGTGCTGGCGCGACCCTCTGGCTCTGGCTCACACACTGTACCTTTTCTCTCCGGCTTCCTTCTTTTACCTTAAATGAAGTCATTAGTCCTCCGTGGAAAGAGGACATGTAGCTCCCTGACATCACTTTGGCTCAGCACCCGAAGGTCTGCTTCTGTTTTGGCTAAGTGTTGGTTGTATAGCTGTAACGAGTGTATCTCTCACTATTATGTCCCGGAACACACGTGAGGATGGTGTTATCCTTTGTGACCCTTCCAGACATGACAGGTTTTCTCCGGGTACTCCGGCTTCCTACTGTACAGTTAAGTTTATAACAAAATAACAAACAACAGATCAACTGCCCGAATGGCTAGTAAGCTGATAAGTGGTGAAATGATAGATTAGATTAAACACCAGTTTCCTCCTTCGCCTATCTTCAACGAGTCCTCACGGCCTCGCACACAGTATGGAGATGATGACCGCGTACACATGTCGCTGATGGAGCCTGCGGCCACCAAGTCCCAGATATTCTTTGTGATATTTGAGCAAGTCTTGCTCGAGCTTCCCATTTTGGGTGGCATCTGTGATGCCAGTAATGGGTGACAAAACTTCCAGGTTACTATATCCTTCCGAAATTAGTGTACACCTATGGCAGCAAAAGGTTGCCTTTAGGCGTGCTGGAGTCTTCCTATGAGTCAGGGATGTTTCAAATTCGAGCACAGGTTGAGAGGGTCACAGCCCTCGTAGCTCAGTCCCTCACTGGCGCTACTCAGTGACCCTTTACCCATTCTGACTCTACATGTACAGGATAGGATGCTAGAACGTGCCAGAGAGCGAGTGAGGCTTACTGTAGATAGTAAAAGTAGATTCCATGGGCTTAACGGTTCTTTATAGGTAGTGTGGATATAACACAATACTAAGCCCTCGGTACGCAAAGGGGCATTGTGGTCAGCACTATATTTGACCGCCTTCACTTCCCCAACTGTAAAGTTAGATATACATTTATAGGTTGGTGGACTGAAGGTGCTCTTGGTGCATACCAGTGACCCTTAGGACAGGAGACGCACCTCAACTCAGGCAGTACAGTGTTGAAAATAGTGTCATTTACTCTCTTGAGATAATAAATGTAGTGCCGTGTGAAGCACAACTAACTATAGATCTTTGATCCACTGAAAGAAAATGATGAGTGAGTGGTGGGTGGCGGTTTCTGTTAAATTTATGGTGAGAACTACAGTATCGATTCCATGACGCTGTTGGCCACCGCTGGCTGCTACAGTAGGAGACCATGTTGAAATGTTAATGGAACAACAGGCTACACGTATATCACTTCAGCACTACAACAGCAGGAGTGAACAACATCGTTGTGACGATCAATGACATAATATATTTTCATCAGGTTTTATACGTACTGTAATAAGTGCTGATGTACATTACCATATTTCAGATACTCTATTTTACAGTGACTTAAAACAACTAATCAATGTGGCTAATTGTGTTCCGGATGCGGTGTGTTGGAGACAGTCGGCGTGTACTGTGAGGGCAGTTTGGAGGAGAAACTAACCTCTTTCTTATTTATGGAAGTGGAGAACTAGCCGGCTGGTTGTGGCTCCTGGAAATAGATTGTCCACGAAGAGATTGGCAGGTTGTGGAGGTATATTGATTAAGATAAAGTTCAGGGATAAAGTGAAGTTAAATATTGAATAGGTAAGAAGAGTTGGGTGGCTGGACCTCGGGGAGAAACCCTAAGAATTTATACACATGAACGTGAGATGAAGGATGTCGGTAGTATAGTGGTATCGCTCTTGCCTGCCAGTCATTGCTGTTAGCCAGGCTCGATACCTACTTGAGTTGGATTTGAGAAAGATGTTGTCCAGTGTGTTATTAACATTTCAGATTTTCTTCAGGCAGTCTTTTGGGATCACTGGAAGATTAAGCACCCCGGTTATTTTCACCATGACCTAACCCAACCCAACCCCCAGGTAGCGTTAGACTGTTCAATCTACGTGCGAAATATGCACTTAATACTGGACTCATGGGTGATGGCTCTCACAGGCCCTCGAAGAAAATAGTCAGTCGTAGCTGATAAAGTAACGTCCAGTGGGAATAAATGTCGAAATTTAAGGGAAGTAGACCAAGAGATAGACGAAAAATAACGGTGTGAAAAGATATTGATTGTTGTCTCCTTCAGTGGCGAGGGTGGGGGTGTGGCGAGTGGCGAGGGAGGGGGTGTGGAGAGTGGCGAGGGAGGTGTAGGTGGAGAAGGAAAGGAAAGGTGGGTGGGTGGGGGGGAGAGGGAGCGAGGGTGGATGGGGTGGATGAGGTGGGTGGAGAAGGAGAGAGGGTGGGTGGGTGGGGGCAGGGGAGGGGCAGGGAGGTGGATGGGTGGGTGGAGAGGGGCGAGGGAGGGTGGATGGGTGGGGGGAGAGGGCAGGGAGGGTGAAGAGGGGCGAGGAAGGGTGGAGAGGGGCGAGGAAGGGTGGATGGGTGGTGGGAGAGGGCGAGGGAGACTGTTAACCCGTCGATATCATCCCAAGGAAGCGGGCGCCACCGTTGGTCTCCGTGGCAGAGCGTAAACAAACGATTATCTCTGACAAACGTTGCGAGTTTAAGTAAACCTATCCTACACACACAGAGTGAGGAGAGGTGAGAGTGAGGGAGGAGGAGAGGAGGAGGAGGGAAGGGAGGGAGGGTGAGGGGGGGAGGGAGGAGGTGTGAGGGAGGTGTGAGGTGAGGGGGAGGGGAGGAGGTGTGAGGTGGGGAGGGAGGAGGTGTGAGGTGAGGGGAGAGGGGAGGAGGTGTGAGAGGGAGGAGGTGTGAGGTGGGGTTTTATCTCACCTGTTGCCACACGTGTACTGCTAACACAACTGCATCTACCATGTGTGTACCCGTGCACACCCAACCAATGTAACGGTGTATATAACAGTTGTGAATTACATAAATTACACTACAACTCAGCCAAGCGAATACCTCAATTTTCCCCTAAATTACAGTTGTCAAGAGATTGTAATCCTCGTTAAGTGTCATACTGGGATAATGCTTGATCATTTCACGGCAGGTCAACTAACAGTTAGTTAACGGGGATCACTTAAAGATTAAAGCCCCACCTTATTTCGCCTTAATGTTAACCTAACCTTACTCCTGGGTGGCGTTAGGGTGTTTGATCATCAAGAAACTGGGGCTAATATTCAGGTGGACCATTAATACCACCTCCATCAAGTGTGTGTGTGTGTGCGTGCGTGCGTGTGTGTGCGTGTGTGTGTGTGTGTGTGTGTGTGTGTGTGCGTGTGTGTGTGTGTGTGCGTGTGTGTGTGTGTGCGTGTGTGTGTGTGTGTGTGTGTACTCACTCAGCACTGTTTCCATGAGTGTGTTGGTGTGAAGACCAACTGAGACTGTGAGCGATACACCAAGTACACGTTTGTTTCATGGTCACACTCATCTCCAGGTCACGTATTGTAAGGCATAGGTTACGGGTCACAGAGATGCCCGTCTCCTTGCATCATTAGGGTGTGTGAAGGGGGAGGGGCTGGTTAGTGGTGGTGGGGACTGATCATGAAGGAGGCTGGTTATGGTAAGGCCTGACCTGGTGCCCTGATGACCGTGACATGGTGCCCTGGTGACCCTGCACAGCCTCTTGGACATAGTAAGGCGATTATAACTCCACCAGGCTGTTAGGACGAATGGTTTACGTGTATTATGAGAGGCTAATAATAAATCGATGCATTTAGCAGTACAATAGGCATGAGACTTGAACTAAACCCCATTGAGTACAAAAATAAGTCCGCCCATGATTTGGTCTAATAATTTTACCTTATGAGCATCTAATAGGCCCATAACTTAGCCTCATGAGTGGTACGGAAGGTTTATACCCGTTTGAACCATGAAATACAACCAATGTGACCCGAGGGCTCTCATAACAGCCACGTATTACTTGAACCATTTCTCATGGCAATATACTGTACCGTACAGCAGACATGGCCTCATGACCAGGTTGTGGATCTCTCTACTCTAGTGAGTGTAAACCGCACAGGACACGGACTGACAATGGACAATAATCGATAATGTTGTTTATAAATGAGTATGGCAGGTGATACACACACACACACACACACACACACACACACACACACACACACACACACACACACTGTACTTAGTCTTCGTAACCAAGGCGTGAATATGTTTGAGGTGAAGCTGTCCCCAACACAACCACGGCACCCTATGTTAACGAGCTGTATGACTCATTGTCAAGGAATAATCCAGGAGGATCGGACAACTCGCTAGCTGCATTGGCTAACCCTAACCCGGAACACGATCCGCGTATCGATTAACATAACATCTAGATCCCCAATTACTGCTGGAAGGAGGCAAATGGCTAAAAGAATGTTGCTCATAGTTTCACCGTGCCCAGGGATCGAACCAGGGTCCACCCTGTTATTTTATAATAATAATAATAATAATAATAATAATAATAAACAAAGCCCAGTCCGCGGCGTTACCCTGCCCCAGTCGCTGGGGCTTACAGTAGGTTGTGTACTGTAGGTAGTATCATGGGTCTTAATGTAGACAAATAGGTTAGGTTCCAGAGTCCCGAGACAGTGTCATAAACTTTAACACCCCAAAATGGTAAATAGTGAATAGTAACGTAGAAATATGATGCAAAATAAACTGTGAACAGTTGACTGACTGTGTAGAACGAACAGTTGTGAGTTGTGTTGTACAGGTGATATAACAGTGTTGAGTTTTGTTGTATGGACTGCGTATTAATTGTAAATTACGTTCTGCGGAAGGGGCAGCAGTTGTGAGTTGTGTTCTACGGACGGTGCAGCAGATGTCAGTGTTATAATAAACAACGCATCAACAGCTTTATTTGTCGTGACGCAGCCCACATCTGCAACTTCTTCATGGTAATAACCCGACCACATGGACGACCCGACCCCTTCCTACGTCACGACAAGACAGGGATGGACCGATATCGTCGAGGGAATTCGGTCCTATTACTGAAAGATCCCAAGGAAATCCTGAAGGTTCAATGAAGCTCAGAAACCGTCTCTACGAATCTTTAGACCTCCCAGCTTTGTTGAGTCGAACCCCGCAGTGAATCAGGCTTTAAGATCACGAATTGGAATTTGAATCCTTAGGCGGAATTTACGGCTTATAAGAAGATATGCCTCCACACACACACACACACACACACACACACACACACCTTAATAACCACAAATAACTCACTTAATATTTAAGGTTGGATCATGATAGAGTAACTGATCTGACATGAGTTTTAGGATCTCCAGATTGAAGTTTATCAACAACTAACTATATTTACGTTTGGCAACCAGGGTACTACTTGAGTACTACTGGAATTCTGCCGGAGAACTGTTGAAGTGCTGCTTGAGTGCTGCTTGAGTACTGCCGGAGTTCTGCTGGAATACTGTCGGAATTCTGCTGGAGTACTGTTGAAGTATTTTCGGTGTACTGCCAGGGTAATTATTTTTGTGGAAGAATAAGATGGCGGGAAAGACACGGGAGGAGAGAGAAGGAAGGAGTGAAGGAAATATTGATGAAAGATATGACAAGAGACAGTAAATTAAGGGAGATGAATCTTGGTGGACTGTTGGCAGCGTTGGAAGATGGACTCACGAATCACGTATCAAGCGACATTTACTGAATCATTCGTATTCTGTAGTCCATTTTTGGGTTCAACTTAAGATTTGACCCTCCCCCCCCCTCTAGCTTATTAAACCCAAATATTAACCACCCTAACGCTATCTGGGGGAGTTAGGGTTAGAAGAATAGGTTAGGTTAAGTTAGGTTAGTTTAATGTTGGGTTGGGTTAGCTTTGGTTAGGTTAATATCGGTTTAGTTGATTTAACGTTAGGTTGGGTTAGGTTAAGCTATGGTGTATTAGATTAGGTTAATAGTAGGCGAAATAAGCTTGAGGTGTTAAATTTTCATGTGATCTAATTTTCTTTTTAGTTAGGAGAAGACAAGCGTAAATTTAGCCTTTTAATACAGTATCGAGAGACGTGGTGGTGTTCTAGTGTTGAAAATTACACTTTTCCTTGGTTATTATAACACGTGGTGTCCTCCGCTGTGACAATATTCAATTATAATCAGTTGATGACATGAATGTAACATGACCCAGCTTGACCCTACTGTGACGTGACCAATAATGACACGAGTGTAACGCGACCCAAGTTGACCCCCACTCTGACATGACCAGTGATGACGGCTGGAGTGTGTCTCAGGACAGGTCGTTCTAGGTTAACCCGTCTATGACCCAACTTACTCGTGATGACTGGCTGTGACCTAAGTGGAGACCTGACCCAGGGAGGCCAATAGGAGAGTATCAGGTTGTCACGGTGCCAATGTGTGCCAGCCTGGGCCCAGTGGGGAAGTCTGGTGTGTATTGTGTAGGTGTGTTCATAGGTTGGTGTCGCCTTTGTTTACGGGGGATATATATAGCGTGGGGCAGGAGCCTGGGCCTGGGTAGAGCGCCATTCATCATCCTTCCTATTGATCTTTCTGCCTTTACCGGGGCCGTTTGTTTGTTTGTCACTTCACCTCGAGAGCCACTCATGTCCAAGACGAACGAGAGAACACCAGGGCGTCTCTCTTACCACCTTCACCAGGGGCGCCTCTCTCACCTCCCTCATCAGGGGCGCCTCTCTCACCACCTTCATGAGGGGCGCCTCTCTCACCACCCTCATCAGGGGCGCCTCTCTCACCACCTTCATCAGGGGCGCCTCTCTCACCTCCCTCATCAGGGGCGCCTCTCTCACCACCTTCATGAGGGGCGCCTCTCTCACCACCCTCATCAGGGGCGCCTCTCTCACCACCTTCATCAGGGGCGCCTCTCTCACCTCCCTCATCAGGGGCGCCTCTCTCACCTCCCCTCATGAGGGCGCCTCTCCCCTCCCTCAGGGCGCATCTCTCACCACCTTCATCAGGGTGCCTCTCTCACATCACCTCACCAGGGCGCCTCTCCACCTCCCTCATCAGGGGCGCCTCTCTCACCTCCCTCGCCAGGGGCCTTCTCCACCTTCCTCACCAGGGGCGCCTCTCTCCCCCTTCATCCGCCTCTCACCTCACCAGGGGAGGGCGCCTCTCTCCACCTCCCTCACCAGGGCGCCTCTCTCACCACCTTCATGAGGGGCGCCTCTCTCACCACGGCCTCTCTCAGAGGGGCGCCTCTCCCTCCCTCATCAGGGCGCCTCTCCCACCTCATCAGGGCGCCTCTCACCACCTCATCAGGGGCGCCTCTCTCCTCCATCAGGGCGCCTCTCTCACCACCTTCATCAGGGGCGCCTCTCTCACCTCCCTCATCAGGGCACCTCTCTCACCACCTTCATCAGGGCGCCTCTCACCACCACCTTCATCCAGGGCGCTCTCTCCCCTCACCAGGGGCCTCCTATCAGGGGCGCCTCTCTCACCTCCCTCTCGCCTCTCATCAGCGCCTCTCACCAGGGCGCCTCTCTCACCTCCTCATCAGGGGCGCCTCTCTCACCTCCCCTCATCAGGGCGCCTCTCATCACCTTCATCAGGGGCACCACCTCTCCTCACCTCATCAGGGGCGCCTCTCACCACCCTCACAGGGGCGCCTCTCCCTCATCAGGGCGCGCGCCTCTCTCTCAGGGGCCTCTCATCTCCAGGGCGCCTCTCTCACCACCTTCATCAGGGGGGCGCCTCTCCACCTCCCCTCACCAGGGGCGCCTCTCTCACCACCTTCATCAGGGGCCCCTCTCTCTCCCTCACCAGGGCGCCTCATCAGGGGCCTCTCACCTCCCTCACCAGGGCGCCTCTCTCAC
Source organism: Homarus americanus (assembly GCF_018991925.1). Classification (NCBI taxonomy): domain Eukaryota; kingdom Metazoa; phylum Arthropoda; class Malacostraca; order Decapoda; family Nephropidae; genus Homarus; species Homarus americanus. The sequence continues at coordinate 5,821,547 of NW_024744839.1, read as the reverse complement.
CTCCTCATCAGGGGCGCCTCTCTCACCTCCCTCACCAGGGGCGCCTCTCACCTCCCCCTCATCAGGGCCGCCTCTCACCTCCCCTCATCAGGGGCGCCTCACGCCTCACCACCTTCATGAGGGCGCCTCCACCACCCTCATGTCTCTCTCACCTTCATCATTGGCGCCTCTCACCCCCCTCACTATGGTGTTTCTCTCACCTCCTCACCAGGGGCGCCTCTCTCACCTCCCTCATCAGGGCGCCTCTCACCACCCTCATCAGGGCGCCTCTCTTACCACCTTCACCAGGGGCGCCTCTCTCACCTCCCTCATCAAGGGTGCCTCTCTCACCTCCCTCATCAGGGGCACCTCTCTCCTCCTCAGCAGGGGCTCCTCTCTCACCTCTTTCATCAGGGCGCCTCTCTCCACCTCCCTTCCCAGGGGCGCCTCTCTCACTTCCATCACTCATCACTAGGGCGCCTCTCTCACCTCCCAGCAGGGGCTCCTCTCTCACCTCTTTCATCAGGGGTGCCTCTCTCACCTCCCTCACCAGGGGCGCCTCTCTCACTTCCATCACTAGGGGTGCCTCTCTCACCTCCATCACTAGGGGCGCCTCTCTCACCTCCCTCACTAGGGGCGCCTCTCTCACCACCCAAAGCTCAGCCCAGTTAGGAGCCGTAGGGGTTTTGTGATCGATCGTTAAGGGTCGTGTGTGTCCGACTGTGACTTTATTTCCTGTGACTGTTTTCCCGAACCAAAATTGTGACTTTTTCCCAGACTCGTCAGCTCACCCTTCTACTGGCTCGTGATTGAACTCCAGACCCCACCAGAGGGTTCCCTTAGTCGTTATCAGAGAGCCACTTTCCTTCAGGTATTGTGTATATACAGATTAGGTTAGCGTTACGGTGGTCAATCTTAAGGTGAGATAAGCCGGGGGGGATAATCTTCAGGTGATCCTCTACTAGATAATGTTTCTCGCTGGTGAGGTGCGTGTGATACTCCTCAAACTCTGGGCGACTGTCAACAAACCTCCGCCATATTGACAGTGTGGAGGACCCGCCGTGTAGCTGACTGCTGGCTGAATTTGTGACCTCAGGCTACATTGATATTATTTAAAGGTGTTTCTCTGAGTGACGAATTTGTTTAAGATATGATTTTGTTTTTTGTAACGAAGTATATGTTTAATATTTATTATGCGAGTGGCGTAAGTTATTTACGACATATGATAACAAAATAATACATGTAATATCGTGGGGTTAAGTTTACCTGGTTAACATGTTAGGTGAGGGTACAGGTAACATGATGGTTGTGCGGGTCCCTGGAGAGCGAGATTAGAAATTAAAGTGTCGTCTGTCGTCTTACCTGAAGGGTTTATTAAAAGTCATAAGATGTGGCCTGATTGGTTAGCACATATTTATTAAGGTGTGGCTCTCTCTCTCTCTCTCTCTCTCTCTCTCTCTCTCTCTCTCTCTCTCTCTCTCTCTCTCTCTCTCTCTCTCTCTCTCTCTCTCTCGCACGCAAACATACACACACACAATTTGTACTGTACTGCTTTGTATTATGCAATATTATAAGAAATGAAATGTACAAATGAACTGTGTACCATAATGCGTATATTATGCATATTTTGAAACTGAGTATGATTATAAAAACACACACACACACACACACACAAACACACACACACACACACACACTTACACACAAACACTCCTATATATTGTGTGTAAAACTGATATGTAAGATTTATTTACATATCTCTGTTTTCTCAAAGTTAACATATTGGTATTTATTGCCACATATCTTCCTGACAGTGTGAGCCTTCCTTCTCTTCTCTTCCTGAGTCACTTCACCTAACGCCGGGGCTCCTCGGTCTGGCAAATACATCAAACAAACAGTAATTCAAGTTCTTTAATTATATTTAGCTTATCATACGAAGTCAATTTACCAATATCTTAGCGTCATATCTGCTGTCGCGTTTCTTTTATCAAATTTTCCACCCTGGAGACGGAATGGGGGGTCGGTGTACAATACAAATCATAGAGAAAAATAAAATAGTTTTTGTCTAAGTTAATGGTCATTCTTGTGTCCGTATTTTAACTCCTTGTTCAAAAAGTTCCTGAGATCTCGCCCCGACAACCAAGATCCGTGACAGAGTAACCGCTGAGTACCTCCCTTGATCTTCTCGCGGCACCTGTAGGCGGAGTGGTGAAGGTGTGTTGGGGAGGTATTGGGAATGAGAGGTGGAGATGTAAGGAGTGGGGGAGGTGTAAGGAGTGGAGTGTAAGGAGTAGGGGTGGGGTGTAGGGAGTGGTGGTGAGGTATAGGGAGTGGTGGTGAGGTATAGGGAGTGGGGGAGGTGTAAGGAGTAGGGGGTGGGGTGTAGGGAGTGGTGATGAGGTATAGGGAGTGGGGGAGGTGTAAGGAGTGGATAAAATCATGGCTCACCGATAGAACGCAGAGGGTCAGCGTAGATGGTGTTAAATCTGAGTGGGGCTCTGTAACCAGTGGGGTTCCCCAGGGGTCAGTACTAGGCCCACTCTTGTTCATAATCTACATAAACGATCTAGATTCTGGGATCAGCAGTGACATAAGCAAGTTTGCTGATGACACCAAAATAGGGCGGCAGATTAATTCAGGGCAGGATGCAAATGCATTACAGGAGGATCTAAATATACTGCAGGGGTGGTCTGAAAAATGGCAAATGAAATTCAACACCAGCAAGTGCAGCGTACTTAATATTGGAAGAACAAATACTGTCAATGTATACAGCCTTAACAACATCAACCTAGAGAAGTCGACTTGTGAAAGAGACCTAGGGGTACTTAAGCCCGGACCTACGGCCTAGAAAACAGTGCGTTAATTTTTATCGAAATAAGGCAAACAGAGTATTGGGTTTTATATCTAGAAGTGTAAGTAATAAGAGTGCAGAGGTCTTATTGCAACTATATCTTGCGCTAGTCAGGCCGCACCTCGATTATGCGGTTCAGTTCTGGTGCCCTTATTATAGAATGGATATCAATTCACTAGAGTCGGTGCAGCGAAGAATGACGAAAATGATTCCGGGACTTAGAAACCTTCCATATCAGGATAGGTTAAAGAAATTAAACTTGCATTCCCTAGAAAGACGAAGAGTGCGGGGAGATATGATAAAAGTATTTAAGTGGGTGAAAGGAATCAATAAAGGGGATATAGATAAAGTCCTTATAATATTCGAGCAGGATAGGACTCGGAGCAACGGATTTAAGTTGGATAAGTTTAGGTTTAAGAGGGAGATGGGAAGGAACTGGTTCACAAATAGGGTGGTGGACGAGTGGAACAAGCTTAGCAACTTTGTAGTAAGTGCTGGAACTCTGGAAAGTTTCAAAAGGAGGCTAGATAGATTCATGGATGATAGAGAGTGGTAGTAACTCTCGACAGGCGCTGCCATGCACAGGCCAACCGGCCTATTGCAGACTCCTTATTTTCTTATGTTCTTATGTATGTAAGGAGTAGGAGGTGGGGTGTAGGGAGTGGTGATGAGGTATAGGGAGTGGTGGTGAGGTGTAGGGAGTAGTGGGTGGGATGATGTGAGTGGTGGTGAGGTATAGGGAGTGGTGGTGAGGTATAGGGAGTAGTGGTTGAGGTGATGGGAGTGGTGGTGAGGTATAGGGAGTGGTGGTGAGGTATAGGGAGTGGTGGTGAGGTGTAGGGAGTAGTGGTTGAGGTGTATTAAAACTCTACCATGCAAACTTTCGGTGGAATTACCATAATTTTTTTTACATCAAACTTCAGAAGCTTTAATGTACCTGCCCTGCTGTTCAGTGTTGAGGGAATGTGTAGATAGTTGGCGTGTGTTGAAATGTGAATTACAGGGTGTCTCAAAAAGGAAAAAAAAACACCTTATTGATTTTCGTGGAGATCGCGTGAATTTTTTGGTGTTTATAACATGAACATTGTGGCTCACGAACCCTCACAAAGCCGGGTGGTTGCCTGCCCCTCGGATAAACAATTACGGTACATTTGATAAGCAATACTGTCTTTTCCACTGTCCCTTCCACTAGTTCCCTTCCTAATTTTACTCTATCTCCACCTCCACTAATTCTTCTTCCTCCTCCTCCCACTCCAATAATTCCTGCTTCTACTCCCCCCTTCCTCTTCACTAGTTCCTCCTCCTCTCCTCCCATTCCACTAGTTCCTCCTCCACCTTCCAATTCCACTACTTCCTCCTACTCCTCCCCTTCACTAGTTCCTCCTCCTCCTCCTGCACCTCCTCCTCCTCTAGTTCCTCCTCCTCCTTCTGCCCCTCCTCCTTCTCCTCCTGTACCTCCTCCTCCTCCTTCTGCCCCTCCTCCTCCTCCTCCCCCTCCACACGTCCCTGAGGGCAAGCAATCATCATGTCATCAGCGAGTCTTTGAGAGTATCCCCTACTCTGTAAAGAAGATGTGTTCCGGTCTGTGGACAAGACACTCGGAGTGGAAGTTAGCCTTGAGCATTATAGCCTTGAGCATTATAGCCTTGAAAATTGTAGCCACGAACATAAAAGCCATGAGCATTATAGCCTTGAGCATTATAGTCTTGAGCAATGTAGCCACGAACATAAAAGTCATGAGTATTATAGCCGTAAGCATTATATCCCTGAGCATTATAACCTATAACATTGTAGCCACGAACATAAAAGCCATGAACATTATAGCCGTAAGCATTATAGCCGTGAGCATTGTAGCCATCAACAGAACCATGGTCAGGTTACGTTATGTTAGGTTAGGTTATTCATCAGCGGTACAAAATAAACGTAAAAAAAAAAAGTAATCATAACATAATGAAAAATTCCCATTGAGTGCTTGGATCTGTATATGATTATAGGTTCTAAAATAGATTAGTATAGTGATGTGGGGAGGGGTGGCCGGTCCTCCTCCTGCCCAGGGTTCGAGATGTGTTTCGCCACGTCTTCTGAGCTACTGTACTGTGCCGTCTGCCTGTGTTGTGATGCTAATATGACGGTGGTATAGTAGTGATAGTGTGACTCTCGTGTGGCGTTGGGCTAGTGTGATGATGGTTTAGTGTGATGCTGTGACGTTAGTGTGATGATGTGCAGTATTAAGTGATAACTGAAGTGTAGGTGAGTGGTGACGGGGGTGTAGGTGAGTGGTGACGGGGGTGTAGGTGAGTGGTGACGGGGGTGTAGGTGAGTGGTGACGGGGGTGTAGGTGAGTGGTGACCGGGGTATAGGTGAGTGGTGAAGTGAAGTTAATGGACCTTATGCGTGGTCTACTGTTTAGGTGGGAACTGACCAATACGTTAACGTCTACGATTAATCGGAAAGTTTTACGTCACGTTAAGGAAGTTCACGATGACCTAGGATCATACAGACAACATGAGTGGTCAGACTCCCGCCAATCAGGTGTCAGCCAGCACTCCTTAAGCTGACAGTTCTTGGTAATCATCAGTGGGAACGTCAGCCAAACTCGACACAAACACGCCTCAGGAAGTGTTCAACAACTTCACCAGGAGTTTGTCGTGAACCAAGTTAGAGGCTGCGTGCATACAGTGAAGACAGGCGCCTGTGTGACAGCTACATGGACCCACTAGTGCTGCGGTCATAGATACTTCTGCCTCACGTCATGTGGGTCAGGGCAGTGCCTCGCTTACCACTGAAGTTTATTGTTCTCTCACCTGTATGACGCAAGGTGTGTGTGTGTGTGTGTGTGTGTGTGTGTGTGTGTGTGTGTGTGTGTGTGCTTCTGTATGTAATATGATGTTGATATATTGAACAGATAAGCCGACGAGTGACCATACTTACACCTTTCGCTACTAGCATATACACACACCCATTGACTTACATAAGCACATTCACACATAAACACATTCACACATATACACACACACACACACACACACACAGACACACACACACACAGACACACACACACACACTCACACACACACACTCACACACACACACACACACACACACACACACACACACACACACACACACACACACACACACACACACACACACACACACACACACACACACACACACGAACTGATTGCTACAAGAACAGCCCAGTCCCAACCATTGTAAAAATTATCAACACCTAATTATTATATATCTTATTTGTATCACTTATATTACGTGTACATCAATTGTAAATCAAGAGACCCATTCCCCAATTATGTAATTGTATATTTTCAGCCTTCCGGCTGCCATGCTCTTTCAATGAACCGTTAATTATTATTATTATTGCACACACACACACACACACCCAGTACACATCACCACTGTTAGGTAGTTTGACTAATTATTATGCCACGATGAAATTAAAAGAAATCAAAAGAGTGTTTTGTCAAAGGAGCAGCGTCAGGTGACAGCATCATAGGGTAATTAGTTTAGTGTCAGGTACAGAGGGACGCACACCTGATGTTACTGTGTGTGTGTGTGTTTTTATGTGAACCACCGCTGTTTTGATGTAGTGAATCATTTTTATTGTTGTATTTGAGAGAGAGAGAGAGAGAGAGAGAGAGAGATTAAAAAAAAAATCCTTTTCTATTATTGTAATTATCTCACCTAAATGAAGTATCAAGACGATGGAAGGAGGAAAAAACAATATATTTCACACAAGAAAGACCAATACACACCCGACGTATGTTATGGTAACTGACTGTAAGGATGTGTGGGTCGTATACAGTTTTGACAGGTTATGGTGAACTGTGACCAAGACAGACTGTTCGTAGGAGCTGGTATGTGGGTTAATTCGGTGTGTTTCTTGGTCAATTTGTTTTCTTGATTGTGTGTAGAATTCTCATCCAACCTTTCTCTCTTGATATTCCTCCCTTCCTCCCTCCCTTGATTTTTCTCCCTTCCTCCCTTAATTTTTCTCCCTTCCTCCTTTGGTGTTCTCCTTGATTTTTCCTTCCTCCCATGGTGTTCCTCCCTTCCTTCCTTAATGTTTCTTCCTTCATCCTTTGATTTTTCTCCCTTCATGCCTTGGTGTTCCTCCCTTCCTCCCTTGATGACTTTTCCTTCCTCCCATGAATGTTCCTTCCTTCCTCCCTTGATGTTCCTTCCTCCCTTGATGTTCTTTCCGTCCTCCCTTGATGTTCCTCCCTTCACCCCTCCTTCAGTAACCTGCTGTAGGAGGTAAAGACTTCATGGTGTAAACAGCTGTTACATGAAGGCCTTCGGGTAGGAAGTCCTTAAAAGCTTCACTTGACGGCCCATTAGCCGCTGGTCCTCCTGGAGACGGTCACCATTAGCCAGGTCCGAGCGGTGTTGGCGGCTCATTAGCCAAGTCTGGGTGGTGGGGACTGCCCATTAGCTATGTCGGGTCGGCGTTGAGTGCCCAGGACAAGTTAAGGGTATTGGTCGGTGCTGCCTGATCATTAGCGGCTCCATTAGCAGTGCTTGGGAGTTGCAAATTGACCCATTAGCCAATTCGAAGCGAACTTGACCGCCCATTAGCTAGAATGGGACGGTAATGATGCTCTCTTAGTTATGAGTCAAGCCTAACACGCTCGCGCGTGCACACACACACACACACACACACTACATCGTTGACCACCGGAGGTTCAAGACCTATCAGACGCTGCTGCGCAGCTGCCCCCCCTTGGTCAGTGTTCGGCCCCATTCCCCAAGTCCCTCTCCCCGACCCATCCTCACCACCGGGATATCAACATAATCAAAAGTGACAAATCCGTTTCGGAAAGAAGGGGGATCAGTGTTGAACAGTGTTTAAGCCAGTAAATTCAGCACTAGACAGTACCAGTGAGAACCGTGACCCACCAATGAGATGAGCACCCCTGGGAACCATCCTCTGGCCAGACGGTGTTAGTCCGTCCACCCTGGGAACAACAGTGGGCCGGCTTTACACCTGACTACGAGATAACTTAACACCACCGAACAGAGAGAGTGAGGTACTGTGACACCACCCCACACCACCCGGTGTCCCCATGACCACGTGAGGTCCTTCATATCAACACCCGAGAACGAGTTACTGAACCACGAGGCCTACGTGACCTTACACAGTATGGCAAGAGACCAGCCCGGGCCATCAACTGTAAACTATAATAATTTGTATGTTCAATTCATGTTTCTTCTCCTTTTAGTAATGAAAGCTTTTGTTAAACGACCCACCCACCCATGTCTTTTTAAGTAATAAGTCATTATTGTCTAAGGTATATTTTCAGCCTTCGGCTGCAGAACTTTTTCAATAAACCGTTAATTATTATTATTATTTATTATAATTACACACACACACACACACACACACACACACACACACACACACACACACACACACACACACACACACACGGAGGCTTGGCTGAATATTGTCTTTCACCTTGAGGGGCACCGAAGTATTTAATAATGTGTATCTTCCATTCTGGCCGTCCATCCTGGTATTTCAATAAAACGGTAGAAAGCCAGCAGGGCCCTGCGACCTACCGCGAACAGGAGGAGCTCCTGGTGCTCCCCCAGGCTGGAGGAACTCCGTGGTGCTCCCCCAGGCTGGGAGGGGCTCCTGGTGCTCCCCAGGCTATGAGGGGCTCCTGGTGCTTCCCCAGGCTAGGAGGGGCTCCCTGGTGCTCCCCCAGGCTAGGAGGGGCTCCCTGGTGCTCCCCAGGCTAGGAGGGGCTCCCTGGGCTCCCAGGCTGGAGGGCTCCCTGGTGCTCCCCCAGGCTGGGAGGGGCTCCTGGTGCTCCCCCCCAGGCTAGGGAGCTCCTGGTGCTCCCCAGGCTAGGAGGGGGCTCCCTGGTGCTCCCCAGGCTAGGAGGGGCTCCTGGTGCCCCCAGGCTAGGAGGCTCCCTGGTGCTCCCCAGGCTGGGAGGGGCTCCCTGGTGCTCCCCAGGCTGGGAGGGGCTCCTGGTGCTCCCCCCAGGCTAGGAGGGGCTCCCTGGTGCTCCCCCAGGCTAGGAGGGGCTCCCTGGTGCTCCCCCAGGCTAGGAGGGGCTCCCTGGTGCTTCCCCAGGCTAGGGGGGGCTCCCTGGTGTTTCTCCAGGCTGGGAGAAGCTTGTTGGTGGTGTTCCAGGCTGGGAGGGGCTCCAGGCTGAGAGGATCTCCCTGGTGCTCTTCCAAGCATGGGGGAAGGGGGAGCTACGATGGGGTATTCGGGTCGTCAACTATTAGCCTTATATTCAGATTGACTGTGAGCTAAAGGGAAGTTAATGAGATTTCAATGCAAATCTTGTTCTCTATCAGTCGCGGCCGGAGGGAATCTGTCTCGCCTCCTGATATATGGGAGACCCGGCTATCCACATCGCCCCCCCCCCCCTTCTCTAACCTCCCCACACACCCCAGCAGTTTCAGCCATTCTTTTTCACCGCAGTTTTGCATAATCCACGTCTTCCCAGGCATGGTGTGAGATGATAGGTCCTTATCCACCATTATGTTAGGTAGTGATCCTCCTACTTTTATACTCAGCAGGCAAATTTAACTTAACCTTACCTAACCTCTTTTAATCATGGCTCATCTTAATCCAATTTACTCTAACTTAACCTAACCTAACCTAATTTAGCCTCGCTTATTCTAATCAGGGTTGTTGGTTCGTTCTCTTGGCTCTTCTAGTCCTCCCAGCTGTAAATGGTTACCTAACTCTACAAGCTGGGAAATGAAAGCGACCGAGTACAGTGCCGGTCACGCTACCTCCTTGTGTGCTGTATCCAGACTGTTTCTAACGGTGAGTCATGAATATGGGAAACATAATATTAGTAATCCCAATGAAACTTGAAATTCTGTGAACTGAACTAATTGTAAGCAGACAACCTGGCAGTCAAAACAAATGTCTTGGTGTAAACCCTGAAGGAGATAACTGTTATTAACGTGAAGTGGACCATTAACAGGTTCTCATTTACTAATAAGTTATCTTTACAGACCTCGGGAGCTTTAATACCCGTGAATCACAACACGACTTTGTCCAGCCTCCAATTATTAGATCATCTGCGTGTGTGTGTTTATTCTTTGGAGAATGTTCTCGTGTTGGGAGGTAATTCATCCTCATATTTGGTGATTACTGTAATTTGAATTATCCACTTCATATGACATTCTTAGATTAAACTAAACTAAACATAAATAAAGTCAGTTTGGTTTAGTTGTGGCAGCCTATCAGAGCATGACACTATCACCCGCTGGCCCAGGGAAAGTGTATTGCTCACTTTTTGGGGGGTTTATTTCTACATAGGTCCAGAGTCTATTTAGTTTACTTGTTTCACCTGCAGATTGGCTCCTCCAGCTAATTTCACTTTAAGATTAACCTAACCTAACCTAACCTAATCCCCAGGTAGCGTTTGGGTATTTAATCCATAACGATAAAGAGAAGGAAGGTGGAGTGGTTCAGTGTAATATACCCCCAAGTGGCTCGGTGTCTGTGTTAAGCTAACGGGCTACCACCGGCACCTTACTAACACTGAGGGACAAGAGCTGCCATCGCGGTTGAGGCTGGGAGTGAGGGAAATGGTGCGGGCTGGAGAGGAGGAAGACCCTGGGAATGTGTAGAGGGTGCGGCCTACAAAGAGGGAGGAGGCAGGGGGTGAATAAATCAAATAGGACGAGGGGAGAAGGTAGGGGGTACAGAGGAAGGAGTGAGGGATAGTGTGGGATTAATGAGTCAGGAGGCGAAGAAGTGGTGAAGGAGGGAGGGCACATGTGAGGGGGATAGCAGGAGGCTTTAGGTTGGAGGAGGGCTTAGGTAGTAGGAGGATTTGGGTAGAAGGAGGAGGGCGTGTGTAGGATTGAGGAGTATAGGAGGGTGTAATGGGTATGGTCTTCAGGGGGCAGGTACGAGGATGTGGGCGAGAGGGCAAATTAGGAGGGAGGAAGAGGCTGAGAATGAGGAGTATGGGAGAGTGGTTGGGTGGAGGTGTGGGGCTGGCTGACTCGGGTACCTCTGACCCCACCGCTCCAGGAGAGAGGCGGGGGGTGGACGTGTCCGCCTTTATACTCCAGCGTGGCAGATTGGGTTTAATTTTTGCACCCCGAGAGCTCTGAAGAGGTGAGGAAAACAGAAGGTTTTACTAAAAAGAGAAATAGATAAAAAAATACGAGCAGGAACAAGGAGGGTACCTCTAAAAAGAAAACCTGGTGGGCAAAGTCTTGACTCAGAAGTAACAATGTTAGCCCAAGACTGCCAGGAAGGTAAACAGTCTCCTTTAACAAGGCAGGTCTAACTATATTCCACAGAATAAGTATAAGTGAAGTAAGTAACAATAAAGTAGATATTATGGGAGTGTGACGTTACCATGAGGAGCCACGCGCACACTTGCTTGTAAAGCAACACAGAAAGTAAGGCCATAAGACGTATTTCACACTCACTAGATAGCAAAATTTTTAAAACCCTGCAAGAGGCAAAACTTGACTCGCATCTAGAGAATGCTCCGTACTCCCGGATGGTGTCTTCCACTGCTGCACACAACAGCCGTGCGGCCATTATAAATTATCACTCCTGGACACGAAGCATCAGGGCCAGATATATCAGCGGCCTGCAACTCTGGAGAGATCTTTGTGCCTTACTATCAAGTTCAAGGCTAATGTATACAAGGCTCCCCACCTGGCCCCATTCCAGCGGCTCACGGAAGAAAGAGTTTACACTCATGACGCTCCACCGAGAGCAGGTTCACCTTGACTGTTTCGTTCCCAAGATCAACATTGCATCAAGATCTTTCATTTGACGTTTCCCTCAGACTTAAAAACTTTACACGAAAAGAAATCATTAGGTAAATGAAGACTTGTAGCTCATAAATGGCTGTAGCAACACTGCAGTATTGCAGTAACACCCTGTAGCAACGCTGTAGCATCACTACGTCAACACCCTGTAGCAACACTGTAGCATCACTGCGTCAACACCCTGTAGCACCACCTTGTAGCAACACTGCAGCAACACTGCATCAACACCCTGTAGCAACACTTCAGCTACACTTCAGCAAAACCCTGTAGCAACACTACAGCAACACCCTATAGCAACACTTACAACACTCCAGCAACACTGTAGCAGCACTCTGTAGCAACACCCTATAGCAACACTCCAGCAACACCCTGTAGCAACTTCGTGTAGCAACACTGCAGCAACACCCATTAACAACACCCTGTAGCAACACTCCAGCAACACCTTGTAGCAACTTCGTGTAGCAACACTGCAGCAATACCCAATAACAATACTAACAACACTGACAACAACACCCTGTAGCACCACTAGCAACACCCTGTAGTAACACTAGCAACATCCTGTAGTAGAACTGCAGTAACACCCCTTAGCAGAACTGCAACAACACCGTGTAACAACTCGAGTAACACCCTGTAGCAATACTGCAGCAACACTGCAGCAACACCCTGTAGCAACACTAGCAACACCCTGCAGCAACACTGCAGCAGCATCGTGTAGCAACATCGTTGTAGCTAGCTGAACTGTTCTTAATGTCATGGTTTTACTGAGAGGAAATTTTAAATGCTAGAAAAAACAGACAATGAAATTTACGTTTTTATCCGTCTCGCCCTTCTGTCTCATGTTAGAGAGAGAGAGAGATCCCACACGTCCTTCAGAACATTCAAGCCACACATCGCCATAAACAGACAACCTTTGGCGGGAGTGGACACCAGGGGATTCCGAGAGACACCTCCGTCGTGAGGAAGCTAAGTGTTCACCTCCCGCTTGTGGTTCTGGCAGGTCCTAAGTGTCCTCATCTTTAAAAAAAAAAGTTGCAGTCCACACAGGATACTTTGTATTAATTAGTAGTGCACACATCACTGCGGAATGTTTTCGGTGCGTAAATATGGGTGTTATTAAAGTAGCAATAGCAAAACGAGAGAAGGTGAGGGGAGGTTGTGGGAAGCCTTGCGCGGGGCAGCAGCAGGCTGGGGCAGATCCATGGTGGGACCCGTACACCGCCAGGTCCGCCAGTGCTCTGCAGAGCTCCACGCTGGTAGTGTGTCGCGTTCTACTCCGTCACTCACACCCGCGCACCTCTATGCCTTAACCTGGCAAGCTGTCTGTCACACAGCCATTTGTTATTAATACCTATATTGACACACACACACACGTAAGCCACACACAACGAACGACTCGTGTACTGGTGCGTACTAGTGACCGTAACACTCATAAAAGGTATTATAAATCATGTTAACTGTGTCTACGAGGAGAAGCTAAGAGGATGGTGTAACACTACCTTGTGGTGACTGAGGTGACTCGCAGGGGAGTTTGTGGCGGAAAATGAAGGTGGGGCGAGAGAGGCAGTACACGAACTCTTCTCTGGGGGGCCAGGAGCGCCACACCATGTTGAGGCTAAGGTGAGTACTAACACACACACACACACTCACACACACACACACACACACACACACACACACACACACACACACACACACACAATGTGTACCTTCATCCAACACACAGGATATTTTTATAGCGATTTACTAAAATTTCGCGCGCGCGCGTATTATTATTGACAGTATTATTATTGAATAACTAATTGTGTATTCTCGCGAAACAAAACGGTCTACAACTGGTATTGGTCCTAAACATTCTCAACCTGCCATGAATTGTCTATCTGTTGTCAAGTGAGATAACTACCATCATAGTTAAAGTTGATAAATGTGACTCGTGTACCTACAACTATCAATGCCAGTCAACTGTTTGTGCCAGTCAACTGTTAGTGATAGTCGACTGTCAGTACCCTCCAACTGTTACAGCCAGAGTCAGCTTCCACTCTTACACTGTGTGTGTGTGTGTGTGTGTGTGTGAATATTAATTCCGTAACCGAAAATATTAATTCGCATAAGCTTACACCATGTCGAGATAAATTTATATTTTCTATTTATATTTGTCACGTTTCGTGTATGATGTAACTTAAAGTACGGCTAAAGGCTTCACAATGCTCTATAATTTTAACAGTTAGCAACAATCAGTATTCATTAACTGTAATTTAAAACGTATATATACAGTCAGTAACAATCAATATTCAGTTAACTACAAAGCGGAATATAATAAATTCACAATTTTAACTGTGAGCACAACAAAAAGTTTCAGTAGCCTCCAACTATACAGTAGTCACCTGTACACATTCACCCACCGCACTCTTGCACCGTCACCCAACTTATATTTCATTCCAACTTTTATTTTTCAACCATTTTTCGATATTAAACCTAACTTAACCTAATCTAACCTAACACTGCCCTCTCATAACCAAGCGCTAACCATACGCTAACCTAACCTAACCATACGCTAACACAGCTTACCCTAACCTAACCTAACCTAATCTAATCTAATCTAACCTAATCTCTCCAGGTAGCGTAAGAGTGTTTAATATTCAGATACAATTAACTAGGGATGGACTCCTGTACAGATGATCCATTTTGTAGTATTTTCGTTTCTGCATTCTGTAACTGTACGGGTTAGTCATTTTATTTATGGAAGCCTTTGGGGGTTCAGTGTGTGTGTGTGTGTGTGTGCGTGTGTGTGTGTGTGTGTGTGTTAATCTGGTCCATTATTAAGCTAAGGAGAGGGCTGAGGGAGTGTGTAGGGAGGACTGAGAGTCTTAATTCTTTTTAATTATAAGTAAAGTTGGTGGCGGTAACTCATAAGGGCTCTCTCTCTCTCTCTCTCTCAGCAGTAAAGGCCACTACAGTAGTATGTTGACCCAGGCGAGGCAGCTGCTGTTTACACCCAACCATTATCACTCATGTATCTGTCTAACCATTATTAGTTAACTTACTAACGTGGCTGTGTTAATAATGTTATTAGTTAACTTACTAACGTGGCTGTGTTAATAATGTTATTTGTTAACTTACTAACGTGGCTGTGTTAATAATGTTATTTATTAACTTACTAACGTGGCTGTGTTAATAATGTTATTTATTAACTTACTAACGTGGCTGAGTTAATAATGTTATTTATTAACTTACTAACGAGGCTGTGTTAGTAATGTTATTTATTAACTTACTAACGAGGCTGTGTTAATAATGTTATTTATTAACTTACTAACGAGGCTGTGTTAATAATGTTATTTGTTAACTTACTAACGAGGCTGTGTTAATAATGTTATTTATTAACTTACTAACGAGGCTGTGTTAATAATGTTATTTATTAACTTACTAACGAGGCTGTGTTAATAATGTTATTTATTAACTTACTAACGAGGCTGTGTTAGTAATGTTATTTATTTACTTACTAACGTGGCTGTGTTAATAATGTTATTTATTAACTTACTAACGAGGCTGTGTTAATAATGTTATTTATTAACTTACTAACGAGGCTGTGTTAGTAATGTTATTTATTTACTTACTAACGTGGCTGTGTTAATAATGTTATTTATTAACTTACTAGCGAGGCTGTGTTAATAGTGTTATTGATTAACTTACTAACGAGGCTGTGTTAGTAATGTTATTTATTAACTTACTAACGTGGCTGTGTTAATAATGTTATTTATTAACTTACTAACGAGGCTGTGTTAATAATGTTATTTGTTAACTTACTAACGTGGTTGTGTTAATAATGTTATTAGTAAACTTACTAACGTGGCTGTGTTAATAATGTTATTTATTAACTTACTAACGTGGCTGTGTTAATAATGTTATTTATTAACTTACTAACGTGGCTGTGTTAGTAATGTTATTTATTAACTTACTAGCATTAACAGCCATTGTAATGTTATTTATTAACTACTAGCGTAAGCATGTGTGTATTTATTAGCACTAACGTGGCTGTGTTAATAATGTTATTTATTAACTTTTACTAACGTGGCTGTATTGTGTTGTTATTAACTTACTAGCATGGCTATGTTAATAATGTTATTTATTAACTTACTAACGTGGCTATGTTAATAATGTTATTTATTAACTTACTAACGTGGCTGTGTTAATAATGTTATTTATTAACTTACTAACGTAGCTGTGTTAATAATGTTATTTATTAACTTACTAGCAATAACAATGTTAACAATATTTATTTATTAACTTACTAGCATGCTGTGTTAATAATGTGTTATTAGTTAACACTAACGTGAAACATGTTAATAATGTTATTGTTAACTTACTAACGTGGCTGTGTTAATAATGTTATTAGTTAACTTACTAGCGTGTCTGTGTTAATAATATTTATTTGTTAACTTACTAACGTAAGCTGTGTTAATAATGTTATTTGTTACTTGCAACGTGAAACAATGTTAATAAAAGTTATTTGCAGCACTAACGTGGCTGTGTTAATTATGTTATTAGTTAACTTACTAACGTGGCTGTGTTAATAATGTTATTAGTTAACTTACTAACGTGGCTGTGTTAATAATGTTATTAGTTAACTTACTAGCATGGCTGTCGTGTTAATAATGTTATTTGTTAACTTACTAACGCGTGGCTGTGTTAATAATGTTATTAGTTGATTAACTATAACGTGGCTGTGTTAATAATGTTATTAGTTAACTAGCGTAGCTGTGTTAATAATGTTATTAGTTAACTTACTAGCAATAGCTGTGTGTTAATAATGTTATTAGTTAACTTACTAGCATGGCTGTGGTAATAATGTTATTAGTTAACTTACTAACGTGGCTGTATTTATAATGTTATTAGTTAACTTACTAACGTAGCTGTGTTAATAATGTTATTAGTTAACTTACTAACATTGAAACAATATGTGTTATTAGTTAACTTACTAACGTGGCTGTGTTGAATAAAGGTTATTTGTTAACTTACTAGCATTGGCTGTGTTAATAATGTATTTATTAGTTAACTTACTAACGTAGCTGTGTTAATAATGTTATTAATTAACTTACTAACGTGGCTGTGTTAATAATGTTATTAGTTAACTTACTAAATGGCTGTGGTAATAATGTTATTAGTTAACTTACTAACACGTGGCTGTGTTAATAATGTGTGATTAACTTACTACTTGTATGTGGTAATAATGTTATTAGTTAACTTACTAACGTGAAACAATATTTAATAATGTTATTTGTTAACTTACTAACGTGGCTGTGTTAATAATGTTATTTGTTAACTTACTAGCATTGGCTGTGTTAATAATGTTGTTTGTTAACTTACTAACGTGGCTGTGTTATAATGTTATTAGTTAACTTACTAACGTAGCTGTGTTAATAATGTTATTAAGTTAACTTACTAACGTGGCTGTGTTAATAATGTTGTTTGTTAGCACTAACGTGGCTGTGTTAATAATGTTATTTGTTAACTTACTAACACGTAGCTAATAATGTTATTTGTTAACTTACTAACGTGGCTGTGTTAATAATGTTATTTGTTAACTTACTAACGTGGCTGTGTTAATAAAGTTATTTGTTAACTTACTAGCATTAATGTATTATGTGTTATTAGTTAACTTACTAACGTGGCTGTGTTAATAAAGTTATTTGTTAACTTACTAACGTGGCTGTATTGTTAATATGTTATTAGTTAACTAACGTGGCTGTGTGTTAATAATATTTGTTTGTTAACTTACTAATGTGGCTGTGTTAATAATGTATTTATTAACTTACTAGCAATGGCTGTGTTAATAATGTTATTAGTTAGCACTAGCATTAGCTGTGTTAATAATGTTATTAGTTAACTTACAACGTAGCTGTGTTAATAATGTTATTTGTTAACTTACTAACGTGGCTGTGTTATGTGTTATTAATTGCTTTACTAACGTGGCTGTGTTATGTGTTATTAGTTAACTAGCATGTGTATTAATAATATTCATTGGATTAACTTACTAAGCATTGTGGTTGGACAATATTAGTTAACTTACTAACGTGGCTGTGTTAATAATGTTATTTGTTAACTTACTAACGTGGCTGTGTTAATAATGTTATTTGTTAACTTACTAACGTGGCTATGTTAATAATGTTATTTATTAACTTACTAACGTGGCTATGTTAATAATGTTGTTTGTTAACTTACTAACGTGGCTGTGTTAATAATGTTATTTATTAACTTACTAACGTGGCTATGTTAATAATGTTGTTTGTTAACTTACTAACGTGGCTGTGTTAATAATGTTGTTTGTTAACTTACTAACGTGGCTGTGTTAATAATGTTATTTGTTAACTTACTAACGTGGCTGTGTTAATAATGTTATTTATTAACTTACTAACGTGGCTGTGTTAATAATGTTATTTGTTAACTTACTAACGTGGCTGTGTTAATAATGTTATTTATTAACTTACTAACGTGGCTGTGTTAGTAATGTTATTTATTAACTTACTAACGTGGCTGTGTTAATAATGTTATTTATTAACTTACTAACGTGGCTGTGTTAATAATGTTATTTGTTAACTTACTAACGTGGCTGTGTTAATAATGTTATTTATTAACTTACTAACGTGGCTGTGTTAATAATGTTATTTATTAACTTATTAACGTGGCTGTTTGTTAACTTACTAACGTGGTTGTGTTAATGTTATTTGTTAACTTACTAACGTGGCTGTGTTAATAATGTTATTTAGTTAACTTACTAACGTGGCTTGTGTTAATAATGTTATTTATTAACTTACTAACGTGGCTGTGTTAATAATATGTTGTTATTATTTGTTAACTTACTAACGTGGCTGTGTTAATAATGTTATTTGTTAACTTACTAACGTGGCTGTGTTAATAATGTTATTTGTTAACTTACTAACGTGGCTGTGTTAATAATGTTATTTGTTAACTTACTAACGTGGCTGTGTTAATATTGCGTGGTTGTGTTAATAATGTTATTTGTTAACTTACTAACGTGGCTGTGTTAATAATGTTATTAGTTAACTTACTAACGTGGTTGTGTTAATAATGTTATTTGTTAACTTACTAACGTGGCTGTGTTAATAATGTTATTTGTTAACTTACTAACGTGGCTGTGTTAATAATGTTATTTGTTAACTTACTAACGTGGCTGTGTTAATAATGTTATTTGTTAACTTACTAACGTGGCTGTGTTAATAATGTTATTTGTTAACTTACTAACGTGGCTGTGTTAATAATGTTATTTGTTAACTTACTAACGTGGCTGTGTTAATAATGTTATTTGTTAACTTACTAACGTGGCTGTGTTAATAATGTTATTTGTTAACTTACTAACGTGGCTGTGTTAATAATGTTATTTGTTAACTTACTAACGTGGCTATGTTAATAATGTTATTTGTTAACTTACTAACGTGGCTGTAAGTTAATAATGTTGTTTGTTAACTTACCAACGTGGCTGTGTTAATAATGTTATTTGTTAACTTACTAACGTGGCTATGTTAATAATGTTATTTGTTAACTTACTAACGTAATCTGTGTTAATAATGTTATTTGTTAACTTACTAACGTGGCTGTGTTAATAATGTTGTTTTGTTAACTTTACCAACGTGGCTGTGTTAATAATGTTATTTGTTAACTTTAACGTGGCTATAATAATGTTATTTATTAACTTACTAACGTGGCTGTGTTAATAATGTTATTTGTTAACTTACTAACGTGGCTGTGTTAATAATGTTATTTGTTAACTTACTAACGTGGCTGTGTTAATAATGTTATTAGTTAACTTACTAACGTGGCTATGTTAATAATGTTATTTGTTAACTTACTAACGTGGCTGAGTTAATAATGTTATTTGTTAAGTAGTTCCACTCACCCATCAATATATTTCCTAACCAATTTTTCCCAATTTCCTTCTTAAATCTAAAATTCTCCTTTTTTAAATTTAATTATATTTTTTTATTTATTCTTCTGGGAAAGTGACGATTAAGCTTCCAGTCTTTCTTCCTGGGAGTGAACTTTAGTGTGTGTGGATGGAGTGAATTTCCCTTGGTATATGAAAAGACTGTTACAAGTCACCTAATTTAACAGAAACAGACAGACAGACAGACACAGAAGGAAATGACCATAATAAAAAGGATTGAAATAATGCTGTATTTTTTGTGTGTGTGGGCGCGTGTGTGTCTGTGTGTGTGTATATGTCCATAGTCATATATTCTAAAAACAGGAAGAATTTTATGCCTGAAAAAGAGTAGAGTAGAATGGCTCGCCTTACATGTTGCAGCCCAGTAATACTAGTAGCACTCCCCCTCCCCACCTCCCTCCCTTTACTTACACCGTCATTATATAGGAATTAGTGTCGTGTTGCATTTGTTTTGATAGAGAGTCAACTGTTTTTTTTTGTGTGGTTGTTGTTTGGTAATAATAAATGGCCTCCTGTCGTTCTCCATGTCTTTGTTATTTTGTTGTTGTTTCTTTAAGGTTTGGTTAGGTTTCATCTTGGTGTGTGTTCTTTATATGTTAATTAAAGACGCGGTATTAAAATGTATTGTGTTACGAGTATGTTGGAGGTAATTATACACATATACATACATGCCTATATACATACACACACACACACACACACACCTGCCTGCTACCTACCACGTGTGCGACCAGTCAGGTGTACACATATTTGGTAGGTGAATCAGATGCTGTAGCCAGGTATGGGAATTAAGTAATTAAAGGTGATTAGTGATGGTAGGTGGCCCGGGACAGCCATTATTGCACCACTAACACCACACACCCGCCTTTATTATGGTTTTATGGCCTTTTTATACCACTCTAGGGTACGGGTCATATGGCTCTGTTGTGTTTGTTTGTGTCTCTTGTTATTAGTAGTTTATTTTTATTTGGTCGGTGTATTTATTTTTTTCTTTAGTAATATTATATATGTTTGTTATTGTTAATATTTTTGTTGTTATTGGGATTTTTATTATTACTAATACTATTATTATTATTGTTATTATTATTATTATTATTGTTATTATTATTATTATTATTATTAATATTGTTATTGTTATTGTTATTATTATTATTGTTGTTATTATTGTTATTATTATTATTATTGTTATTATTATTGTTATTATTATTATTATTGTTATTATTATTATTATTGTTATTATTATTAATATTGTTATTGTTATTGTTATTATTATTATTGTTGTTATTATTTCTATGAAAGTCTTTTATATGTTTAATTTTGGGGGGGAATTTTTCTTTCCTTGGTCAATATTCTCTCATGATGGTTTTAGGGTTAAGTTGTTTTAGGGTCTAAGTATTGTGGATCTTAAACCTAAAAGACTATTTTATATATATATATATATATATATATATATATATATATATATATATATATATATATATATATATATATATATATATATATATATATATATATATATATATATATATATATATATATTAAAAGTAAAGGGGAAATATTTTTTCCTTTCCATTATATTCGTCTTTTAAAGCATAATAGTTGAGCCGAGGACCATTCAGGACCCCACCATTAAGAGTGTCAGTGGCCCATATTAGCATTTCATGTTCTTCGATCCCTGTTAAAGGAGACCTGACCTTCTGTAGGGCCTGACCTGACCTACTATAGGACCTGGCCTTACTGTTGTCGGTGCTACTACTACAGCGCGCGGTCTACAAAGATAACTTCAGTCTAACCTAACCTTATCTTACTTGCACTAACCTAGCCTAACCTACCCTAAATATTTTGTAGACTGCACACTATAGTAGCACCCTGTTGTCTTAGTTATGTTATGGTGTTGTCTTAGTTGTGTTGTGGTGTTGTCTTAGTTGTGTTGTGGTGTTGTCTTAGTTATGTTGTGGTGTTGTCTTAGTTGTGTCGTGGTGTTGTCTTAGTTGTGTTGTGGTGTTGTCTTAGTTATGTTGTGGTGCTGTCTTAGTTATGTTATGGTGTTGTCTTAGTTGTGTTGTGGTGTTGTATTAGTTATGTTGTGGTGTTGTCTTAGTTGTGTTGTGGTGTTGTATTAGTTATGTTGTGGTGTTGTCTTAGTTATGTTGTGGTGTTGTCTTAGTTATGTTGTGGTGCTGTCTTAGTTGTGTTGTGGTGTTGTGTTAGTTATGTTGTGGTGTTGTCTTAGTTGTGTTGTGGTGTTGTATTAGTTATGTTGTGGTGTTGTTTAGTTATGTTGTGGTGTTGTCTTAGTTGTGTTATGGTGTTGTCTTAGTTATGTTGTGGTGTTGTCTTAGTTGTGTTGTGGTGTTGTATTAGTTATGTTGTGGTGTTGTCTTAGTTATGTTGTGGTGTTGTCTTAGTTGTGTTGTGGTGTTGTGTTAGTTATGTTGTGGTGTTGTCTTAGTTATGTTGTGGTGTTGTCTTAGTTGTGTTGTGGTGTTGTCTTAGTTGTGTTATGGTGTTGTCTTAGTTATGTTGTGGTGTTGTCTTAGTTGTGTTGTGGTGTTGTGTTAGTTATGTTGTGGTGTTGTCTTAGTTATGTTGTGGTGTTGTCTTAGTTGTGTTGTGGTGTTGTCTTAGTTGTGTTATGGTGTTGTCTTAGTTATGTTGTGGTGTTGTCTTAGTTGTGTTGTGGTGTTGTGTTAGTTATGTTGTGGTGTTGTCTTAGTTATGTTGTGGTGTTGTCTTAGTTGTGTTGTGGTGTTGTCTTAGTTGTGTTGTGGTGTTGTCTTAGTTGTGTTATGGTGTTGTCTTAGTTGTGTTATGGTGTTGTCTTAGTTGTGTTGTGGTGTTGTCTTAGTTGTGTTGTGGTGTTGTCTTAGTTGTGTTATGGTGTTGTCTTAGTTGTGTTGTGGTGTTGTCTTAGTTGTGTTGTGGTGTTGTTTAGTTATGTTATGGTGTTATGTTAGTTATGTTATGGTGTTGTCTTAGTTGTGTTGTGGTGTTGTCGTAGTTATGTTGTGGTTTTGTCTTAGTTATGTTATGGTGTTGTCTTAGTTATGTTATGGTGTTGTCTTGGTTGTGTTGTGGTGTTGTCTTAGTTGTGTTGTGGTGTTGTATTAGTTATGTTGTGGTGTTGTATTAGTTATGTTGTGGTGTTGTCTTAGTTGTGTTATGGTGTTGTCTTAGTTATGTTGTGGTGTTGTCTTAGTTGTGTTGTGGTGTTGTATTAGTTATGTTGTGGTGTTGTATAGTTATGTTGTGGTGTTGTCTTTGTGTTGGTGGTGTTGTTTGTGTTGTGGTGTTGTCTTAGTTGTGTTGTGGTGTTGTATTGGTTATGTTGTGGTGTTGTCTTAGTTATGTTGTGGTGTTGTCTTAGTTGTGTTGTGGTGTTGTGTTAGTTATGTTGTGGTGTTGTCTTAGTTATGTTGTGGTGTTGTCTTAGTTGTGTTGTGGTGTTGTCTTAGTTGTGTTATGGTGTTGTCTTAGTTATGTTGTGGTGTTGTCTTAGTTGTGTTGTGGTGTTGTGTTAGTTATGTTGTGGTGTTGTCTAGTTATGTTGTGGTGTTGTCTTAGTTGTGTTGTGGTGTTGTCTAGTTGTGTTATGGTGTTGTCTAGTTATGTTGTGGTGTTGTCTTAGTTGTGTTGTGGTGTTGTGTTAGTTATGTTGTGGTGTTGTCTTAGTTGTGTTGTGGTGTTGTCTTAGTTATGTTATGGTGTTGTCTTAGTTATGTTGTGGTGTTGTCTTAGTTGTGTTATGGTGTTGTCTTAGTTATGTTGTGGTGTTGTCTTAGTTGTGTTGTGGTGTTGTCTTAGTTATGTTGTGGTGTTGTCTTAGTTATGTTATGGTGCTGTCTTAGTTATGTTATGGTGTTGTCTTAGTTGTGTTGTGGTGTTGTCTTAGTTATGTTATGGTGTTGTCTTAGTTATGTTGTGGTGTTGTCTTAGTTGTGTTATGGTGTTGTCTTAGTTATGTTGTGGTGTTGTCTTAGTTGTGTTGTGGTGTTGTCTAAGTTGTGTTATGGTGTTGTGGCTGGATTGTTGTGGTGTTGTCTTGGTTGTGTTTGTGGTGTTGTCTAAATTGTGTTGTGGTGTTGTCTTGGTTGTGTTGTGGTGTTGTCTTGGTTGTGTTGTGGTGTTGTATTAGTTTGTTGTGGTGTTGTCTTGGTTGTGTTGTGGTGTTTGTCTGGCTGTGTTGTGGTGTTGTCTCGGTTGTGTTGTGGTGTCTTGGTTATGTTGTGGTGTTGTCTTGGTTGTGTCGTGAATTGTTGTGGATTGTTGTGGTGTTGTCTTGGTTGTGTTTGTGGTGTTGTCTCAAGTTGTTGTGGTGTTGTCTTGGTTATTGTTGTGGTGTTGTCTTGGTTATGTTGTGGTGTTGTCTTGAATTTGTGTGTCGTGGTGTTGTCTTGGTTGTGTTGTGGTTTTTGTCTTAGTTATGTTATGGTGTTTGTGTTAGTTGTGTTGTAGTGACTGATGTGGTTGTGTTTGTTAGTTATTTATGTAGTTATGTTATGTGTTGTCTTGGTTGTGTTGTGGTGTTGTCTTGGATTTGTGTTGTAATTGTTGTCTTGGTTATGTTATGGTGTTGTCTTGGTTGTGTTGTGGTGTTGTATTGGTTGTTGTGGTGTTGTGTAGTTGTGTTGTTGTCTAGGGTTGTGTTGTGGTGTTGTCTTGGTTGTTGTTGTGGTGTTGTCTTGGTTATGTTGTGGTGTTTGATATTGGTTGTGTCGTGGTGTTGTGTGGTTGTGTTGTGGTGTTGTCTTGGTTATGTATGGTGTTGTCTTGGTTGTGTTATGGTGTTGTCTTGGTTATGTTATAGTTATTTGTCTTAGTTGTGTCGTGGTGTTGTCTTAGTTGTGTTGTGGTGTTGTGTTAGTTATGTTATGGTGTTGTCTTAGTTGTGTTGTGGTGTTGTCTTAGTTATGTTATGGTGTTGTCTTAGTTGTGTTATGGTGTTGTCTTAGTTGTGTTGTGGTGTTGTCTTAGTTATGTTGTGGTGTTGTCTAAGTTGTGTTGTGGTGTTTTCTTAGTTGTGTTGTGGTGTTGTCTTAGTTGTGTTGTGGTGTTGTCTAGGTTGTGTTGTGGTGTTGTCTAGTTGTGTTGTGGTGTTGTTTAGTTATGTTGTGGTGTTGTCTTAGTTGTGTTGTGGTGTTGTCTTAGTTGTGTTATGGTGTTGTCTTAGTTATGTTATGGTGTTGTCTTAGTTGTGTTATGGTGTTGTCTTTAGTTGTGTTGTGGTGTTGTCTTAGTTATGTTGTGGTGTTGTCTAAGTTGTGTTGTGGTGTTGTCTTAGTTGTGTTGTGGTGTTGTCTTAGTTATGTTATGGTGTTGTCTTAGTTGTGTTATGGTGTTGTCTTAGTTGTGTTATGGTGTTGTCTTAGTTGTGTTGTGGTGTTGTCTTAGTTGTGTTGTGGTGTTGCCTTAGTTGTGTTATGGTGTTGTCTTAGTTGTGTTGTGGTGTTGTCTTAGTTATGTTATGGTTGTGTTGTTGGTTGGTGTTGTCTTAGTTGTGTTGTGGTGTTGTCTTAGTTGTGTTCGAATAGAAGGTGCAGGTATACAAACAATTTATATAGACAGTGTAGGTATACAAACAATGTCCCCTTCTCCCTTCTACTCAACTTTGCTGTGATACTTTGAACAGTTTATTCGTGTGATTTAATTTCAACAACTTTTGACCATTCTGCACTTTGATTGGTTGACGCTTTTTACGGATCACCTGAAGATTAACTCCCCCAGATTAAGGTTAACAACCCTAACCTAATGTTAATTTAACCTAACTTAATCTAAACCTATCCTAACGCTACTGACCTAAACCTAGCCTAATCTAAAGCTAACCTAACCTAACCTAACCTAAACCTAACTTAAACCTAACTTAACCTAACTTATCTCCTCTTAGTAGCATTGGGGTTAATAATCACTAGGTGACCTTTGGAAGTTAGTTTTAGAAATATATTCACGAGTTGGTGGTGAGAGAGAGGTGAAGGAGACGGCTTAACTTCAACTATAAATCGTTTAGCCACGACACAAGGGCTCAGGAGGATGGAATGACTTTGATGGCAATATCTTCAAATAGTATCCACCCTAATTGACGCATAACGGACGGGGGGGGGTGTGAGAGGTGAGCTATCAGTGGGTGGAGGTGTGTGTTGTGGTGTTGGTCAGTTATAGTGCGGGTCTTCTGTTGTACTGTATGTTGTGTGGCTTCAGTAATGGTTTGTTTAACTGTATTAGGTGTGTATGTGCCTTAAATTGATGTTTGTGCATGTTCAGTCAATGTTTGTGCATGTTCAGTCAATGCTTGATATATAATATGACTTGTAAACCTGAAGACCCGTGAAGGACAATGTGGATTTAGCACACTGTGTAGTACAAGTTGTAGGGAAATATATATTCAATTCATAGGGAAATAAAGTCTAAGTTCTCGGGAAATAAATATCGTCTTAGGGAAATAAAATCAATTCACGGGGAAATAAATTGGGTCCAAGTGAAATTAATCAAGTCCTAGGAAATAAAAATAAAATCATGGGGGAATAAAACGCCATAAGGAAGTAAATCAGTCATAGGAAAATAAATTAATGGGGAAATAAAATCACGTCTTAAGGAATTCAATTAAGTTCTGGAGGAAATAAATCGTCATCGGGGAATAAGTGATATGTTGTTAATATTATTATTATTATTATTATTATTGTTATTATTGTTATTGTTATTATTATTATTATTATTATTATTATTATTATTATTATTATTATTATAATTATTATTATTATTGTTATTATTATTATTATTATTATTATTGTTATTATTATTATTATTGTTATTATTATTGTTATTGTTATTGTTATTGTTATTATTATTGTTGTTATTGTTATTTTTATTATTATTATTATTATTGTTATTATTATTATTATTGTTATTATTATTGTTATTGTTATTGTTATTGTTATTATTATTGTTGTTATTGTTATTTTTATTATTATTATTATTATTGTTATTGCTTATTGTTATTATTATTATTACATATTATATTATTATTATTATTATTATTTCGTTATTATTATTGTTATTGTTATTTTATTATTATTATTATTATTATTATTATTGTTATTTTTATTGTTATTGTTTATTATTATTGTTATCATCATTATTATTATTATTATTATTATTATTATTATTACATTATTGTTGTTATTATCATCATCATCATCATCATTGTTATTGTTCTTTTATTATTCGTTATTATTACATATTATTATTATATATTATTATCACATATATTATTACATTATTGCTATTGTTATTGTTATTGTTTTTATTATTGTTATTATTATTTGTATTATTATCATTATTATTATTGATATTATTATATTATTATTATTATTATTGTTATTATTATTATCATTATTACATATTAGTATTATCATTATTATTAGTATTATTGTTATTATTATTATTACATATATTATTATTATTATTATTATCGTTATTATTAATAATGTTATTATTGTTATTATTGTTATTTTCTAATATTTTCACTATTATTATTTACATTATTATCATTATTATTAGTATTATCATTATTATTATTATTATTATTATTATTATTATTATCGTTATTATTGTCATCGTTATTATTATTATTATTATTATTATCATTATTATTATTATTATTAATATAATTATCATTATTATTATTATTATTATTATTATTATTATTGTCATCGTTACTATTATTATTATTGTTGTTATTATTATTATTGTTATTATTATTATTATTATTATTATTATTATTATTATTATTATTATTGTCATCGTTACTATTATTATTATTGTTATTATTATTATTATTATTATTATTATTATTATTATTATTATTGTCATCGTTTATTATTATTATTGTCATCGTTACTATTATTATTATTGTTATTATTATTATTATTATTATTATTATTATTATTATTATTATTGTCATCGTTACTATTATTATTATTGTTGTTATTATTATTATTGTTATTATTGTTATTATTATTATTATTATTATTATTATTATTATTATTATTATTATTATTATTGTTATTATTATTATTATTGTTATCGTTATTATTATCGTTATTATTATTATTGTTATTATTATTATTGTTATCATTATACCAAAGAAAATATCTCAAAACTTAGAGAAAACAGAAAATAAAAAATAAATAGTATATATAAAAACGAAGTTGCCAATTTAGGCTTTACGTGGTGGCCAGTATCGGCTCCACCATCTCCGATATTCGTCAGCGTGAATCGGTTTTTTTTAGTGCCGCTTTCCAACGTCTCTTTAAAAATGTCTCTATAGTATTTTCAACTTGGACATTTTGGTTTGTTTGTTTGTTTGGTAATTTTTTTGGGGGGGGGGGGAAGGATATTTACTTTGGAATATATTGTTTATTTTATAGTTTGGATACTTATATTATATTGTTTACTGTAATACTTTGGATACTTATATTATATTGTTTACCTAATAATTTGTATATTTTTTAAAACTATTAATAATTTGAGTGATTGTGTGTTTGATAATTAATTAAAAAGATAATTTGTATTATTTTGAACTTATCAAGAAAATGTATTAAGTGAATAAAATGAAGACAAAAAAATCAATGAAAAAGTAATAAGGAAAATACGAAGAGAAAAACGAATAATTTGTAATTGAAGGAAATGTAACAATAAGAACCTAAGAAAACAGATAAAAGAGAAAGAATATGAGGAAAAATCAAGGAAAATGTAACGGAAGAACACTGAGAAAGGTTAGATAAAGAAGAAATAAAAAGCGAATGAAAAAAACGAAAAAAAAAACCGAATAAAAAATAAAGGAAAAAGCAGAATAAAAACACAAGAAAAAATTTATAAAGGAGAAAGAAAAAGAATAAAAAAAAATCAACAAATATGTAACAGAATAAGAGAATGGAGAGATACGTAAAAGGGAAGAAATCTGGAGAAGAAAAATAAGGGGATAGGTAATGGAAAGTCACCAGGGAAAAAAAGAAAGGAAAAAAGAAACAAGGAAATATACAGTTTTCTATTAATCCAGACATCTCTATTTTGGTACTTTGTTGGGAGTGGTGTGTGCGTGTGTGACTGTATAGTGCGTGTATGAGAGACAGACAGCTACTCACAGACAGCCAGGTAGACATCCACTAACTGACAGCCAGGTAGACATCCACTAAGTGACAGCCAGGTAGACATCCACTTACTGACAGCCAGGTAGACATCCACTAACTGACAGCCAGGTAGACATCCACTAACTGACAGCCAGGTAAACATCCACTGACGGTCACTAACAGCCACTAACTGAATCACCGACAGACAGCAGTAGAGTTACACCGGAACTACTGTAAGAGGTTGTTAGTTAGCAATCGTTAGCAGGAACCAGGAACTCTTGGAGGCGATTCTGGGAACATTCCACACTGACGATCTCTCTTCCGGGAATATTCTTGGTATAGACTTCTGACTCATATATTCTCGGGAATATTCCAAGTAAACTGCTGACTCGTATATTCCCGTGAATATTTGCTTTGGGTGTTGCTTCTTATCGTTCTTCTGCTAAGTCTGGTGTTTCATATTCTTGACCAATGTGGACAATAGTTTTGATCAATAATAAGAATAATTTTGACCACAACACTGATAACTCTCAACCTACACCACTAAACAAATACCTCTTAGATAAACTTGTGGGTACGTGGTGTTTATTTAATACTTTATAATACAAATATTTACACAGGTACAACAGGTAATTAGACGTTTATGTGTAAATAAAGACATAAATAACTCAAGGAATCTAAATGTATGATAAAAGTGATCCAATGCCACAACGGAGGGATTATTCTTTATAGTGGGATGAAAATAGACGCTTCGAGAGTACCATGTGTGCCGCCGTCCATACCATGCCAGCTCCCCCATCACCACCCCACCCCTCGCCCTCCCACCCCTCCCTCACCCTCCCTTACCTTCCCACCCCCACAGTGAGAGGAACAATGAGTGAGTGAGAGAGTGTGAGGTAGGTGGTCCCATCGGTGTGCTAGTATACAAGGTCGGTGCACAACGCAGTACCAATACCGGATGAAAAGCTTTATTGATCATCAGGTGGAGCCACACACACACACACACACACACACACACACACACGGGGTCTCCCTACTGTCATAACGTCTTCTATACAGTTTCCGGATCACCTGTAGATTAGACACCCCAGCTTATTTTACCCGATGATGAAATACGCTAACGCTTACCTAACGCTAACGTAACCTAACGTAAGCTAACCCCTCAGGTATAGCATTAGACCGTTAAGGTAAAACTAGCTAGGGTGGGTAATCTTCAGGTCACCCTAGTGTTGTCTCTCTCAGTATCGAGGTTGTCTATTCTCAGTTCTCATTATCGAGGTTGTCTATTCTCAGTTCTCATTATCGAGGTTGTCTCTCTCAGTTCTCAGTATCGAGGTTGTCTCTCTCAGTTCTCAGTATCGAGGTTATAGATTCAGTATTTGTAAAGGAAGAAATTTTATCCTTAATTTCTTATGTGTGGTTAAGACTACCTGCTTAAAGACCTTAGTTGTTGGGTCACAAAAATATGTAGTAACAATGACATTATTTCCATATCTGTGAAGGACATTGGACTCCATTAGTCTGTCTCGTGTTGTTGTTGACATTGTTATTGATTTAGTTGTTGATGTTTTTGTTATTATTGGCGTTGTTTTTGTTATTATTGTTGATGTTTTGTTGTTGTTGTTGGCGTTGTTGTGGTTTGGATGGAGGAGCCCTCACGTGAATCCTAAAGCTACCTTAAGAAATACTGGATCACGTGAAGGTAGGGCATCTCTCTGCCCCCCCCCCCCGAAGCTTATTTCACTTGCTGATTGTAAACTCCTCCAGCGAACACTTCACCGCCCGCCTCTGAAAGCTTACGAGTGGTTGATTCGTCTACAAGTATACTTCTAACCGGATGTTGAGAGCGATATGCCTTGGTTACTGTACATAGATTTTACCACCCAGAGAGAGAGAGAGTAAAATAAAAGTGTACATGTGTGTGTGTGTGTGTGTGTGTGTGTTTCTCTGTCAGCAGAGTAAATCTCAGAGAGCCTGTTAATAAAAATGTGTTTGCTGCGGCTTTATGGCGGCTGGAGTGGCGGTATGTGACGGAAGCTAGTGGTGGTGTCAGCTTTTGGTGGTGGCGGCTGGTGGTGTCAGTTTGTGGTGGCGGCTGGTGGTGTCAGTTTGTGGTGGCGGCTGGTGGTGTCAGTTTGTGGTGGTGGCTGGTGGCGTTAGTTTATAGTGGCGGCTTTTATGGTGGTTGGCGGGTAGTAGTTTGGCGGCGATAGCAGGAAGGCGCCTAAGCTAAGATACTTTGTATAAAGAATGGCCGCCATATAGAGACTCAAGTAGGTCCTTCACGGTTAAGCCTCAAATGATCGTTTTAAGAGACCACAGAACAGGAACACCGAGGGACTCCTTTACTGTACAGTTAATTAATGCTATGTTCTTCCTTTCTCCTACTCTTTTGCTGTCAAGGAAACGTGGGAGAGAAGGAGAGAGATAAATTGGAAAAGGAGAGAAAGAGAATAGGGAGGGAGATAGGGGAAGAGAGATGAGAAGAATTAGAGAGAGAGAGAGAGAGAGAGAGAGAGAGAGAGAGAGAGAGAGAGAGATCGGTTAACCTTCACGTAAAAATTTTGCCTCTGCTACAATAATTTTTGGGCGGGATGTACAGTTTTCTTTATTTAAAAATCATTAAGTATTTTGTTTAACCTATTCTAAAACAATCAAGACTTTCTCAACAACTTCAAATATGACAAACTGATAATTGTGATACACAGATAATACCAGCATGCTCATAATTTGTAGTGATAACCTTTTCTTTACTATTTCGGGACCACTTTGAAGTTTGGTCCCCTCACTTTGTTTCACCTGATGATTAACGACCCTAACGCTCCTTGTGGGGTTGATTAGGTTAAGTTAGGCGCTAAGGTGGATAATCAGGTGAAATATATTAAGAGATCAGTTCTTCCCTTCATTCCTTCCTTCAGTTTATTTTTATTTACAAGTTTGAAATCATCTGTTCATTCTCTCTCTCTCTCTCTCTCTCTCTCTCTCTCTCTCTCTCTCTCTCAAACACACATTCTGGCATTAAATACTCGACCCTTCCACCAAGTGATATGTGACTCTTATTTGGGTATTGTGTCGTATGCATTGTGTACCTCTCTTAAGTGCCACCAGATATGAAGTGTTTTAGTATTTTATTGACAAACTTTACTCTCTCTCTGTTTCAGGTGAGTGTGGTGAAGAGGCCGAGCTGTCCCGCTGGTCGGTGACGTATTTGGACAGTTTCTTGGTACACATATCATTCTTGCATGGGTTAGGTGAGGTTAGTCGTGGTTACCTGATGGCAGCTCTCCTTACTTAGCTGTCTGTAATAGCCTCCTGCGTCACGTTCTTATATCTCTAGCTTTCCTCCCTTCCACATTCTTAGCCTACCCACTAGCTCTCATCCCTTCCACATTCTTGGCCTACCCACTAGCTCTCATCCCTTCCACATTCTTGGCCTACCCACTAGCTCTCATCCCTTCCACATTCTTAGCCTACCCACTAGCTCTCATCCCTTCCACATTCTTAGCCTACCCACTAGCTCTCATCCCTTCCACATTCTTAGCCTACCCACTAGCTCTCCTCCCTTCCACATTCTCCCGACTGACCTCATCCTCTTCACACACACACACACACACACACAGGGCTCTCAAATAAACATAAGAGTATATACAGTATTTATATTTCCCTGGTTAATATAGGACTCCGCATTAGGTATACATGTCTCAAACTTTTACACAAATGCGGTTTACCCCCGAGAGGTATTTTGTAAACTCGTCAGAGTGGAGGCCGAGTGGTGCTGGATGTAAACTTGGTATCCAGTAAACTTGAGACAACTTGAGCTGGATGCAGTGGCGGTCGTGCTTATCGTCTGAGGGCAGAGGAGTGTGCGGGGGCTTTGCTGTTGTCATTATATCCATCTGAGGACCATCTGTTGTTACCAGCTGAGTGTGTGTGTATGGTGGGGTGTGTGTGTTACCAGCTGAGTGTGTGTGTATGGTGGAGTGTGTTTATTCTCCCCTCCCTCCTCTTCTTCCTCCTCCCCTACTTCCTCATCCTCCACTCTCTTCCTCCTCTTCCTCTTTCTCCCCCTCCCCCTCCTACAAGCGAAGACCGTGGTAGTATAAAAGCGCTGACTGGACCGACTTGTGGCAGTTTTTATTGACAAGATTACAAGAGTCCCCTTCATGGACGATGCTTCTGTTGCGACCAAGTGTACAACTGAGATATTTGCCCTGATGGTTAGGTTAGGTTAGCATAGGTTAGGGTTGGGTTAGGTTAGGTTAGTGTCAGGATATTTAATCATCTGGTGAAATAAACTAAAGTGTCTTATCTTCACGTGGTTCGGAAATCGAGTCCTTCACGTAGACAAAGCTCTTCATGTGAGCCTTATTCCAGTCGCTTCTGGGGCCACACAGAGAAGGGACTTGGCGCGTCCAAATCTATTTTTAGGATTTCCTTTAATAAATCCTACCAGTCCACCTCTCCCTTCTCTTTCCCGGACAGACAATATTATAACGTTTTCTCTGGCAAGTAAAACCAACTCTCTCTCTCTCTCTCTCTCTCTCACCTTTAATTCCACTTTAGTTGATACGACATGCCTTCACCCCCCCCAATCCTCCCTCCCTCCCTCCTTCCTCCTCCTCTAGTGTTCTAAAGGAGTCGTACTTGTCTATTTCATCTATATAAACCTATTAAAAAATATTAGACAAAACACGACTTAAACCACCATATTCTTAGGGTAATAATATAGTTAATAAAACCGCCTTAAGTTCTTTTTCTTCTCCTTTACGTATGAGAAGAGTTGTTCCAATCACTGACTTATTTTCTTTTCATATCTGTTGTAGTTGTTTCGTGACCTCGTTTTAGTTATTTCGTGACCTCGTTGTAGTTATTTCAGACCTCGTTGTAGTTGTTTCGTGACCTCGTTGTAGTTATTTCGTGACCTCGTTGTAGTTGTTTCGTGACCTCGTTGTAGTTGTTTCGTGACCTCGTTTTAGTTATTTCGTGACCTCGTTGTAGTTGTTTCGTGACCTCGTTGTAGTTGTTTCGTGACCTCGTTTTAGTTATTTCGTGACCTCGTTGTAGTTGTTTCGTGACCTCGTTGTAGTTGTTTCGTGACCTCGTTGTAGTTGTTTCGTGACCTCGTTGTAGTTATATCGTGACCTCGTAGTTATTTCGTGACCTTGTTGTTCACTCTTAATGAAAAAAAAAAAACCCCGAGTGTTCAGCTGATGACGCCCGCCATATTTATGTCTTGTTCACGTGGCCATAAATCATAGCGGACACTCTTTACAACAGTTCCGTGACTTGGTGTGTCAGGACGTGATAGAGGTGTAAATACTAATTGTTTCCTGGAATCTTAATATCGTAATTGTCAAAAAAAAAAATATATATATATACTGAGAAATTACCCCAAAATGGACTCGGCACTGGAACGATAATAGCCAGCGCGTGAATCTCCCTAACCTAACCTAACCTAATTTTTCTGCAATAGATTCTAAGATCATTTTAGGTCACTCGTCACCACCACCAGCATTAATCACCACCACCAGCGTCACTTATCACCACCACCAGGGTCACTTATCACCACCACCAGCGTCACTCATTTCCACCAGCGTATCTCACCACCTTCGGCGTCACTCACCACCGCGTCAGTCATCACAACCAGCGTCACTCACCACCACCAGCGTCACTCATTACCACCAGCGTCACTCACCACCACCAGCGTCAGTCACCACTACCAGCGTCATTGATCACCACCAGCGTCACTCACCACCACCAGAGTCAGTCACCACCACCACCACCACCACCACCGTCACCATCACCACAACCAACTTCACTTATCACCACCACCAGCGTCACTCATCACCACACTAGCGTCACTTTCCACCACCACCAGCGTCACTCATCATCACCAGCGTCACTCATCATCACCACCAGCGTCACTCATCATCACCACCAGCATCACTCACCACCACCAGCGTCACCACCACCACCAGCGTCAGTCACCACTACCAGCGTCACTGATCACCACCAGCGTCACTCATCACCACTAGCGTCACTTTCCACCACCACCAGCGTCACTCATCATCACCAGCGTCACTCATCATCACCACCAGCGTCACTCATCATCACCACCAGCATCCCACCACCACCAGCGTCACTCACCACCACCAGCGTCACTCACCACCACCAGCGTCACTCACCACCACCAGCATCACTCCAACACCGTCACTCATCACTACTAGCATCACTCAACCACCACCGTCGCTCACCACCACTAGCGTCACTCAACCACCACCGTCGCTCACCACCACCAGCGTCACTCAACCACCATCACTCAACACCGTCACTCACCACCACCAGCATCACTCACCATCACCACCAGTGTCACTCACCACCACCAGAGTCACTCAACCACCACCGTCACTCACCCAGACCATGAGTTACCAAGCCACCAAGACCCTCGCCACCAGGAAGATTATCATCATTACTTTATATTAGACGAGATTATCTAATTCAATTATCAGGTCATCGTAATTCCTCTGCCTGATTAATTATTCCGGTAATTATCCGAGTGATACCTCAAGAAAGTTTTCATCTAATTATTCCGTCTAATTATTTTGTTATCCTCGATGAGATATAAATTAGTGTTGATTAAATAATTAGATAGCGTTTATGGGGGCAGTTTCAATTACCTTTGCCCGATTCATTTACCTTTACCCGAGTTATTTACCTTTACCGAGTCATTTACCTGTACCCGAGTTAATTACCTTTACCCGAGTCATTTGCCTTTACCCGAGTCATTTACCTTTACCCGAATCATTTACCTTTACCCGAGTCATTTACCTTTACCCGAGTTATTTACCTTTACCCGAGTCATTTACCTGTACCTGAGTTAATTACCTTTGCCGAGTCATTTACCTTTACCCGAATCATTTACCTTTACCCGAGTCATTTACCTTTACCAGGTCATTACCTTTGCAGAGTCACCCGGGGTCATTTACCTTTACCCGGTCAGTTTACCTTTACCGGGTCATTTACCTTTACCCGGTCAGTTACCTTTACCGAGTCATTTTACCTTTTGCGAGTCATTTACCTTTACCCGAGTCAGTTACCTTTACCCGGGTCATTTTACCATTTACCTTTACCCGAGTCATTTACCTTTACCCGAGTCATTTACCTTTACCCGAGTCATTTACCTTTACCCGAGTCATTTACCTTTACCCGAGTCATTTACCTTTACCTGAGTCATTTACCTTTACCTGAGTCATTTACCTTTACCTGAGTCATTTACCTTTACCTGAGTCATTTACCTTTACCTGAGTCATTTACCTTTACCCGAGTCATTTACCTTTACCCGAGTTAATTACCTTTACCCGAGTCATTTACCTTTACCCGAGTCGTTACCTTTACCCGAGTCATTTACTTTTACCGAGTCATTTATTTACCTGAGTCATTTACTTTACCCGAGCCATTTACCTTTACCTGAGTCAGTTACCTTTACCCGAGTCAGTTACCTTTACCCGAGTCATTTACCTTTACCTGAGCATTAATTTGACCTGAGTCATTTGTGTAAAATCCATCAGGTGTTCACTTTCTGGTCCCTCTTATTACATCACTATTATAATTTCTTTTGTTTCGTAATAAATTTCTAAACTTTGTCTATAAACTACATACAGTACTTTTAGTTACTTCCCGGCGTTCATTTGCGTTGGCGTTGACGATCACCCAGATGCGAGGCGTTGTTAGCCCAGGTGGAGAGAACGTTGGCTCGGTGGTTATGCTGCCCAAGGCGGGAGAAGATGTGGTTCATAAACGTCTCTCATAACTTTGTTAGTTATTCTGGCTAGACACTAATGTTCTTGAGGTGAGGTGAGGAGAGGTAAGGAGAGAATAGGTAAGTTGAGGTAAGGTGAGGTATGAGGAGAAGAGTAGGTGAGGTAAGGTAGGTGAGGTAATGTGAGGTAAGATATGGTGAGTGAGGTAAGGTGATGATTGATAAGGTAACGTGAGGTGTGGTTAGGTAAGGCAAGGTGAGGTGAATCTAATGTGAGAAGAGGTAAGATAAGGTAAGGTACGGTACACAAGGAGGCAGTGGTGGACGGCACTGTACTCGACCGTCTTCATTTCCACAGCTGTAAAGTTTTTAATTTGCACAT
Source organism: Homarus americanus (assembly GCF_018991925.1). NCBI lineage: Eukaryota > Metazoa > Arthropoda > Malacostraca > Decapoda > Nephropidae > Homarus > Homarus americanus. The sequence continues at coordinate 5,784,701 of NW_024744839.1, read as the reverse complement.
TTCCTGGACACATGATATTTGGAGCATTTGAATATGCAGACTATCTATTTGTTAATGAGTGGTGTGATGAGTCAATTAAATATTGACTAATGTGTTTGGTGCACCTAAACGTAATCAAGCCTATCATAGTTTTCTTTGTGTGTGAACTACTGGAAGATATAGTGTGACATCACCTGTTTTTGTACCCACATATATAAAGGGAGTCGAGTAGTGTTGGTCTGTAAATAACTATAAATTTAATATAAATAAATCAGAATTAAGATAAGCTTAGACAACGATAGATTAGACATGCGAGACAAGAGAAGCATTTTTACTACGGAACTGTTAATATATCTTAATGGGGTGCAATGGCCAGGTAGATAAGAGGCAACCTTTCGTCTGTAGTCCTGAAGGTCGCTGGTTCGCTCCCGGGACTACCTTCGTTTTACTCCGTAATAAATGCGTTCCTGAAATTATAGTTTGGGAAAGAAGTTAAAGCCGTCTTTAGTGCAGTGCCAGCCACACTACCTCCCGTTTGTGCCAAGAAAGGACAGTCTACAATAAACTAATCCTGGTACTGTGGTAGAGATGTTGCTACCCCTGGCACTGTGGTAGAAGAATGTTGCTACCTTGGCACTGTGGTAGAGAGAGGTGTTGCTACCTTAGCTGCTGTGGTGGGGGGATGTTGCTTTACCTTATGCTGTGGTAGGGGTGTTACTATCTTGGCACTGTGAAGCAGGTGCTGCTACACCCAGCACTGTGGTAGAGAGGTGTTGCTACCTTAGCACTTTGTGGTAGAGAGGTGTTACTATCTTGGCACTGTGGAAAACAAGGTGCTGCTACCCCTTGGCACACTGTGGTAGACAGGTTTTTACCTTGGCACTATGTTCAGGTCCATTCCCTCTCGTGTCGCCCTCCCCCCACCACCACCACCACCAGATGTTCCTCCTGACTTGCTGCTTACTCTCTATACACCTTCCACACTCACCCTACCACAGGACCAACACCTAACAATTAGGGTGTAAACAAACACAGTGTATTCCTCTGGGGTGATTCTTCCTGCGCCACCGATGCACACACACACACACACACACACACACACACACACACACACACACACACACACACTATTACTAGCACGTCAAACTCCAGCTCCGGTGTGGTTTGTACAGGTGTTAAATAATAGTTGTATATTACTGTTGATGTGTTGAGAGGTTAGTGAATGGATAAATCATGTGTACAGGAATTATGTATGACACAGTGTGAAGGGTATCAGAGGAATGACAGGAAGGATGTAAATATAATAGAGGGCCAGGAATGTCTGTGATGGAATGATTATCAGAAGATAGCAAGAGGAAGAACAGTGTTGATTGAGACAAGAGAATAACGACATGTAAGGATCATTATCTTCAACTTTGGATATATTACCTTAACCGGACCCTTGGCATATATAAGCTTATTATGATCGGTAAAATACATATGATGCTATTCCACGACCAGTGTCTTTGTCTGGCTGCAGAAAATGGGATAATTGGTGGTACCGTCTCCAGATCCGTCCTCTGTCTCCTACCTGATAGGCATCGCGGGTCCTTGGCGGCGTCGTTCTCGGTCTTTTGCTAATGACGGAGAGGAGACCAAGGTGATTAGTGGCGAGACGACTCAAGGAGCTACTCCATCTCCAGGGAGGATATGATGGTGGGAGAAAGGTGGTGATCGCAGAGGAGGTGGTATTTGACGGAGAAGGTGATGGTTGGGAGATTAGAATAGTGCGGAGAATTGTGGGAAATCTGGTTGGGGAGGAATGAATGGGGAGGAGATGGGAAGGAGTGACAGGAGAGAGGATACGAGAAGGATGGAATGGATAGGCAAGGAAGGGGAGGAGGCGATCGTCCTGAAATTGGTGACGAAATGAAAGGGAAGGGTGATGGTTGGGAGGTATAAGGGAAGGACGTGTAGGGGTGGAATATTTGTGATGTGGTGTTAATGTGGTAGGTGTTGTGGTAGGTGGTGTGTGGGTAGTGTTATGGTAAGGTGTGGTGTTATGGTAGGTGTTAGTATCCTAGCGGCCTATACCACGCTGCGTCCGTCATCACTCGCCTTGACCTAATTGATCATCTGGCCTCTAATAACCTTACCTTTTTGATAATTACTTTGATGACGTCACCTTTGTTTTGTAGTCAGATCTTGATGACGTCACCTTTGTTTGTAGTCAGATCACCCGATGACATCACCTTTGTTTTAATTGTTAGCAATGATGTCAACGTGATGATAACAACGCGAGCTTTTACTAATGAGGTGAAAACAATAGCTTCTCTTCGTTATTTAATTGCTTCTTATTTTGCCATTTATGTGAATCCAATTCAGCGCTCGGGTGGTGTTTTGTAAAAGCGCATTCATTAAGTTTCCTTCGATTTCAAATTGGCTGGAAATTATTATCGCTTGTTGGGTCTATTATATTCACTAACATATGTAGGTCACCTGAGCTTGAACTGAATTATTTCACACAAAGGATTTAATTAACACTAACACTAAATGCGAGCCGGGGGTAGGTTAGGTTAGGTTAGGTTGGGTTAGGTTAGGTTAGGTTAGCGTGTTTCATCATCCCAAGGTGGAAATAATCTTAATTAATCTAAATCGAGTGATGCCAAAACTTTATTTCAAAGTTAAAAACTCCTCAATGTCAGTTTATTTTCAGTGATATTTTTTTATAATTTCTTAAGTTAAAATACAATAGTTTAATTTTATTGCAATATAATAAAAAAAACATATATATTTAAACGACACTTTTCCTGGGCGGCAGCAGCAAAGTCATCAGGGTATACGTGATCAACCATAAACAAGAAAATACAATGATGTGATATATTATTTGTTTTACCATTTCACTAGTTTTCCTTGTTTTTATTTATTTTGAATTTCGTAATATCCATAGAATTTATACATTAATAACATAAACAAAAGTGATATTAGCTCTTCGAACTCTCTCTGTAACAGCACTGCTCTCCGTCCTAAGGTTGACAAAGGCCTCATTATGCCGCTTATCTGAAAAATATTAATTGGTTCTGTAATGCTACAATAATATCAAGTGATGTTCGTGCAATGCTGGGTTAAGGGTTAAAGATGTGGTAACCTTCGTCCCCATATCCTTCGCTCATGCTTAGTCCTTGACGTCATCAAGCCCTCTGGTGGCACAAAGAGAGTTGTATTTTATGATTTCATTGTTGAGTTAAAAGGATCGTGAAAATTCATCCCAGCTTATTGCATCTTAAACTGCTTCTTCTTGTGTGGAAGAGGGTTAGGTTAGGTTAGATTAGATTAGATTGAATTGGTTTTGTTTAGATTAGAATAGTTTAGATGAATTGGGGTTTGGTTTAAGTTTAATATTAGGTTAGCTTTGAGATGTTTAACATCAGATGGCATAAGCTTTGGGTTGCCTAAGCCAGTCAAATATACCGACAACATTAAGGCACCTGTAAAACTGCTCATTTACCACAGTTGTCTATTTATTTTGATATTAACAGGATTGCTCTGCTGCAGTGGTTCCTAATGAACTTACCCTGCGCCTGGGAAGACCTGCACACAAGGCTGCTTCCTCTTTAAAAGCAGATGCCAGCATCATTGCTGAGGCTGGGTAGTCGTTGGTGGTCGTCTCTGCACATTACTTCGCCTTGACATGATTTGGTCCTGTTCCTTTACATATACGACCCGGATTTGGTCCTATTCCTTCCTTATACGACGTATTGGTTTAGTCCTGTTTCAACCTTGCGGCCTGGTTTTAGCACTGTTCCTTCCTTATACGACTGGTTGGTCCTGTTCCTTCGCCCTTGACCGGGTTTAGTCCTGTTCGCTTCCGCTTATACGACCGGGTTTGGTGCTTTCGCTTGCGCCGACTGGTTTAGTCCTGTTCCTTGCCACGACTCAGTTCAGGTCTGTTCCTTCCTTATACGACCGGGTTTTAGTCCTGTTCTTCCCCTTACGACCTGGTTTAGTCCTGTTCATATACGACCTAGTTTAGTCCTGTTCCTTATACGGCCTGGTTCAGTCCTGTTCGCCGCCACGGCCAGGTTTGGTCCTGTTCATATACGTGGTTGATCCTGTTCATATACGACCTAGTTTAGTCCTGTTCTTCCTTATACGACCGGGTTTAGTCCTGTTCCTTCCTTATACGACCGGGTTTGGTCACTGTTCTACTTCGCCCTTGACCTAGTTTAGTCCTGTTCCTTCATATACGACTGGTTTGATCCTGTTCCTTATAACACCCGTTTTTAGTCCTGTTCCATATACGACTGGTTTGATCGCATTCCATATGCGACCTGGTTTAACCTGTTCCTTCCTTATAAGACCGTTTTTTAGTGCTGTTCTTATGCGACCTGGTTTTCGTACTGGCAGGTTTGTGGTAAGGAAGTTATAGTGATGGTTATGGGTAAAGTTGTTGTGATTTGTATCTTTATGGTTGTAATTTGTGGTGTTAATTATGGTAAAATAAGGTTATAATTGGTAATTACAATGGTTGATGGTAGTGATGGTAGTTATTGTGGTATTGGGTTATGGCAGGTGTCATTATGTAGTAAATTATGGTAGTAGTCGGTATCTATGGGATTCTGATTATAATTATATCGCTGGTGTTGAATGTTGTTGCCCGCAATTATTATGAGGGTTATAGTGGATACATGGGCGTAACCTTATGGTAGTCATGGTGATGATGTTATAGGTGGAAAGGGAAGTACGATGGTAGCTGTTCTCCTACAACCTTTCCACTACCCTCACCATTCCATTTCTTTCCTCTGAGAATATGTTTACAAATTGTCTTTATTATCATTGCACTCCCTTTTTCCTTTCGTCTTTTCGCTAGAGACACACACACACACACACACACACACACACACACACCTCGTCTCTCTCTCTCTCTCTCTCTCTCTCTCTCTCTCTCTCTCTCTCTCTCTCTCTCTCCCCTAAAGGTCAAATTTCCACCTCCCTTCAGTTCCAGAGGACCAACTTTTTCCCTCTCAGAAATTTTCGGGTTCCTCTTCTTTTTCTTTTTCTCTTTTTTTTTTTTCCAGGACCTCCGATGAAGACCATATTCTTCCTGTCTCATCCTTCACAGACATTCACAGACTTCATTTCCACGGTCCCTTCCAACATGCGAACCTACAGACTTTCCTTCACAGACCTTTCAACCTGTACGGGACGCCAACAGACTTCACTCCCTGGCCCTAGCTTCTTGCAGACCTACACATATTCCTTCTCCACACAGTCCTCAACCCCACTGAGCCTACACAAGCCTTAATGAGCTTTACTTTCTTTCCTTTAACCTCCCGTCGACCCCCCTATAGTGGGCCACGTCCCCCTCCCTACACACACGGCCATTTGTCTTCCCTTTTTGGTCCCAGATGCTACAGGGTCTCTCTCTCTCTCTCTCTCTCTCTCTCTCTCTCTCTCTCTCTCTCTCACCTCTCTCTCTCTCTCCTCTCTCCTCTCTCTCTCTCTCTCTCTCTCTCTCTCTCTCTCTCTCTCTCTCTCTGTCAAAAACTTTTAATTGCTTGGTCGTGTCTTTCAGAGGACTCAAGGGGCAGACCCCACCTCTCTTCCTGTGCTGACAAAAGAGCCAGCCCTCTTTCCTCCTCCTCCTGGACCTGAATCATTCTTCTTATTTCTTCTTTTTAAGTCTCCTCTCTCTCTCTCTCTCTCTCTCTCTCTCTCTCTCTCTCTCTCTCTCCCTCTCCCTCTCTCTCTCTCTCTCTCTCTCTCTCCCTCTCTCTCTCTCTCAGCCAACCCATTTCATTACCCCTCCTTCTCCCCTCACCTTCACCCCATCTCTCTTACCCCCCCTTCAATCACTCTCCTCCATCTCCCTCCTCATTACCTCCTCACCCCTCCCTCATTACCTCCCTCACCTCTCTCGTGCCTCTTGCCCTCCTCCTCACCCCGCCACCTCCCTCCTCACCCTTCACCCTCCTAATCACCCTTTCTCCTCACCCCCTCCCCACTCATCATCCACCCCTAATCCCCTCACCCTTTCACCCCTCTTCTCCTTCATTACCCCCCTAACCCTCTAAATGCCCTTTACCCTACCTATAACCCTTAACCTCCCTCATCGCCCCCTCCCCACCCTCGCCTCCCCCACTCTGCCTCCACACTCCCCACCCCTCCCCTCCCCACCCTCTTACACTCCCCCCCACCCCTCTCCCTCCCCCCTCCCTCCCCCCACCTTTCCTCCCCCCCACCTCCCTCTCCCCCCTCTCCCCCTCCCCCCACCCCTTTCCCTCCCCCACCCTCCCCTCCCCACCCCCCCACCCCTCCCTCCCCTCACCCCCTCCCCACACTCCTTCCAGATCACCCCTCTGAGGGCACCAGTGTACTGTACCATGCATACCTCATTACAGCATTTGAGACTCCCTACCTACTGTATCTGATGTTTACGTTACGTGGTGGTGTTACAGAAAGAGGTGCTACAATGATGGTGTACAGTAATGATGTTACATGGAGAGACTGTGGTGAGTATTTTGAAAAAGGTGTTACAGTAATTGTTACAGAAGAGGTGTTATAGTGGTAGGCCGTACTATACACTGGTAATTATTTAATGGTGGTATTACAGTAGTATTGGCCTGGCTGTAGTATAAGTGTTTCTGTAGTCTTGTCAGTAGAGGCAGCTAATTGCTCTTTATAACTTATCTAATATACTA